>NC_139252.1:33236302-33836302 GCF_977018435.1 Lepisma saccharinum | reverse complement strand
CTTTCAGCAACCTCAACGCTCGTCAAGGGGCGTAACTATACTCCATCCACCGCAAGAACGGAGTTGATGTAAATAAAACCGCGTGACTTGTTAAAAATAGTTCCTTTCCTATCAGGGGCGCCGACTTGTCAAAATTATTGGGGGGGGGGCCCTCTGATCACTGAAATAAATTAATGAATGACTCACTCCCTCTCTTTTTTAAGTTTTGGCCTCAGTGTTCGAAATCTCGTAAAAGTCCATGAATTCCTCCAAAATATTAAAAGTTTCATTTACAGTTCGAAAGCAAAATGTCAATTGTTCACGGATGGATAAGTTTCGTCAACCATAATAGCAAAATATTCCCGACTTTTAATATCTGCTACCACGGAGCGCAAAACAGATCTCTCTAATATCCGTTCTGAATGTCATGTGAGAGCCATTTGTAGCCCGAACTCCCATCCACTACCCTAGTTCATGCACATCGTCTTTTGAAACTCTTTTTAGTAAAAATGTTAACAATATTCATAATTATATACTTAGTATATAGTAATAAGTCATGTGTTTTGCTGTCTCTGGTCATAGCCCCCCAAAGTTGATGGTCTAGAACATTTCAAATGTGTATTTAAAGTTAAGTTCATGTGGCACAATTCAGAGTAAACTTTACAAGAGAAGCAAAATAATGCATTAGATTCTCTTAAGCAAAATTATTTGGGGGGGCTCTGCCCCCACATCGTTAATATTGGATGGGGGGCTCGAGCCCCCCAAGCTACATGGAGTCGGCGCATATGTCTCCTATATACTACCTCGCCTCGCAATTGCCACATGTTTTTTTTTGTCTCTGTTTAACCTTTCCCCAACAGATGGTGCTGAAAGAGAATGCGAGGATTTCTGTAGTAAACAATATTGTTTCCAGCTATTGTGCATCCACTGCAAGAACAAATTAATGTAAATAAACCACGTGACTTCTGAGAAATGGTTCCTTTTCAATGTGTTATTTTGCCCAGAAATGCATTAATCGTAGCTGTACATCTCAGAATATAAGGCCCCCACAACTTCAATATAGTAGCATACTTTTATAAGTATGTTTTAATCACATGAACTATGTTTTTATGCGGAAGTTTCCTGCACACTGGCATTGGAATTACCAATAGGATTTTGCGTAAGTCACATGCATTTGCTTACACTGCCTTCGTTCTTATTCTGGACAAATAATAGTTTATTTTCATGAAGTTCAGGTTCATTGATTCCTATGTGGAAATTTTAAGTATGTTGCTTTACATTTCCATGTCAACTGAGGAATTCTCAAACGTGTCAATTGAAATTCGACCCCTCGAGGCTGAACCCGGGACCTCTGGCATTGCAGCGCCATGGAGGCCGACAGAAACACACTGAGCTACCGAGCCGGCCTTGCCTGTGCGATAGCGAAAAATCAGGCGAGGCCAAGCCGGCTCGGTAGCTCAGTGGTTAGAGCAATGGCACGGTATGCCGAGAGACCCGGGTTCGAGTCCTGGTCGAGCTTGCATTTTCGCTGAAAATTTCTACGTAGTACAGTCATGGAAAATAGTTCTTGGGCCACGAGACCTACGATATCGTAACATCTTAAAGCCTGTTGTCTATGCAACCCAAATAACAAAATTGTCGCTTGGGTTTGTCTGGCGGACCTGGATCCTCGGGAATGATTGAGTATTGACAGCAGCGTGAGTCATACCCCCAGGCCCAGCCATAACAAACAACAGCTGGGTGCCGTGAGACCACCAGAAAAAGTTTCAGGAATTGGTTTCTTAACAACAGCTATTCGTAAGAAAATGTTCTCTTTACTGATATTAGAGTCATTGTCAAGAAAGTTAACTGAAATGGTGGTTTTCGTCGAATCATCATCGCGCAACACACATGCTGTCAACCCAGAAGTCCTTGAAAAAGATTGGAGTTAAAAACAACTGCTTGCCAAATGATAAGACGAATCGATATTCATTAGTCCCAACTTAGAATTTTGTGTAAGACATGGATCATCATGTCCTATCATGTATTTCATAACTTCATTAATCATCCTCATCGCCTTTGTTGACGCCAAGTGCTAGAAAAGCAATATAAAATAAGCAAAATTAAGAAATTAATAAATTACATTTTCAGCGATTTCACGCAGCGACTCAGTTGCATATAGACAAAGTTTCATTAATCGGGAACCAAGGGCCCCCTCGTTGTGCTTCATTGTCATTTTCCCTCCACTTTGCCTGCCGCGATTAACCTGTGTTGATTAATGCACAATCCACAAAGTGCACCAAAGCGGCGCATATTATGAATAGGTAAACTATGTGATATTATACTAATTTAGAATTTAGTAATAAAATGTGAATTTTGGGGGGTTCAGTTAAGTGGCTGCACATCCATTACGTAATCGCGATATCATCAAATTGTACGAAGCGTGTCTACACCTACGTAAAGTGTCAGTCCCCGTCATAGGCGTGCGCAGACCCTCTGATTAGGGGGGGATAGCCTTGATGATAGTTCAGGCCGGAAAAAAATAACGTAATTTCATCTCACTTGTTTAAATTTTATTGCATTGATGGGTGTGTTTATATATACACTCCTCCCCCCGCCCCACACACACATATAAATACATACATAGATATATATATACAACACACACACACACACACACACACACACACACACACACACACACCCACACACCCACACACACACACACACACACATACGTGCATATGCTACCTTGTGGGGACTCTGTTAGTGCACATACACTGTGGGGACCGGGGGAAATCACAGTCGTAGTCTGATGTGTTTGTTGAAATTATGTGACAAATAACACAGTAAAACTATAAACTCCCGAAAATTAAAAGTAACCTACATTGTGAGCAAATTATACAAGAAAAACGTTTCCTATCCTTGTGGGGACACCAGTACCCACAAGGCCTGTGAAATCAGGTGGCCTCGGGTCCCCACAAGGTCCATTAGATTCATGAAAATTTGCACATACACTCCATACACACGATTGATTCTGTACAGACGCTGTGGGGACCGATGTGTAAATAAGTTTGAAAATGCTACCCTGTTGGTACTTGAGAATAAAAGAGAGGAAATACTTTTAGTCTCTGTCGATTTTTGCAGTTTTTGTCGTTTATGATATTTTTCATAAAAAAAATCGTAAATACTTGTCCTGCAGAGAATAAATCACTGGAGAAACAGATGTTACATGAAATAGGAGACATCTGACGGTGGATGTAATTAAATGACTGACAAATAAAGTTAGCAAAATAAGTATACTAACGAGTGTTGTGCTATTTTGGGAAGAAATACAAACTTCTGTGTTTTAACATCAAGACAAAAAGTAAAAAGCTACATAGCACGCGTATTACAAATAATAATGATGATGATAATAATAATTATAATAATAATAATAATAATAATAATAATACCACCACTATGTGATATGATGTGGAAATCTTGCAGAGGGATATAGGACTTGAAATTGATTCAATAAAGTTCCGAGTTCGATTATTTTCTTCCAGTGTCCCTTCATCAATTTTATCTAATCGTCACGATTAACCCAAAAAGCCAGAAAGATACGATGCAAAATGTGATATACATGCAAAGTATCTTTCATTGTTCTCACAAACTATTCGTGTTTAATTTATATACATTTCGAATCATGCTTTGCTTTAAGTTAAATGTTAATTTTTATCTAAATTTAATTAAACATTACAATGCTGACCAAGGCATGAAACATGGCTCAACGGTGTTACTAAATTAAATTAGTTAATAATTTAAAAAGTGCTTTTACAAGGAATATAACTTCTGATGGAAAATCGATTATTATCCATACAACGTTGTTATCTTCCATTGAAGAAATATATAGTGCGCTCAAGGGTAGAAATGTTCCAAGCGGAAGCGGGAGGGGTGTATCATGGACAAAGTCAATATATTTTTCAAGGAAGCTAAAATGTAACTTTACACGCCATGAAAATACTAACAGTAACTGTTATTATTATTATTGATTTATGTACATTTCTAATTTATGATAATATATTATTCTTTTATGCATTATTTACATCTCACAAATTCAATCAATTTACTTTATGTGCTCGGATGCTTTGAAATAAGGAAGTCATGGCTTCAATTCGCGATAGAAATTCGATATACGTTTAAGAAACTTTTCGCTCCACAATCTTACCTTTTTGTTGTTGAAGTGTATTATGTGCTCACAAGGTATATTACTGCCGATCCAAAGCGAGTAGTGTCCCCACAAGGATGATATCTTCTGTTGAAGAAGTGTTTGATGTTCTCACAAGGTTTATTACTTCTGATGCAAAGTGGGTAGTGTCCCCACAAGGTTGTTATCCTCTGTTGAAGAAGTGTATGATGTCCTCACAAGGCTTATTACTTCCGTTACAAAGCGAGTAGCGTCCCCACAAGGTTACTATCTTCTGTTGAAGAAATGTATGATGTCCCCACAAGGTTTATTACTTCTGATGCAAAGTGAGTAGTGTCCCCACAATGTTACCATATTCTGTTGAAGAAGTGTATGATGTCCCCACAAGGTTTATTACTTCTGATGCAAAGTGAGTAGTGTCCCCACAAGGCTACTATATTCTGTTGATGAAGTGTATGATGTCCTCACAAGGCTTATTACTTCTGGTGCACAAGTGATTAGCGCCCTCACAATGTTGTTATCTTATGTTGAGGAAGTATATGATGTCCTCAAAAAGTACAGGGGGGCTTAAAAATTTTCGAAGGAAGGAGGGGCGACATAACACATGGCTAAAATCAATATTTCAGTCAAGGAAGCTACAAGTTAGATAAAACTAAATTAATGCTTACTGGAAGAAAGCAATGTTTCGTTTCTTTTCCTTATGCCTCAGGCCTCCCCGATGGCGCAGTGGTAGCGTCGTCGCCTTGTATCCAAGGGGTGCTGGGTTCGATACCCGGTGGAGGCACATAGTGGTTCGGATCCTACTTTAAACTGTAGGTCCAGTCCAAATTTGCTTTACTTTGCATAAAGTGGACTTAAAACACCAACTCAATCAACACTATGCCAGTGTTATATCTAAGGAGAAGGCAACTGTGAAATCATTATGGCGGGGAAACAAATATGTTTTGTTTTTTATCGCTTTGGAAGATTCCTTCCACTGCAACTGGTTACTCATGATATCCGATTAACTGTAAACATGTTGATGGGAAAGAACGGCGCCACATATCATGGAGGAAGAAGAAGGAAGTGAAGGCACACTGAATGATGCAGTGGGTAAAGCAGGCAGGTCATAATGATTTTTTTTTTTTAATGCAAGTGTCATTTTTCTCTTCGGTGGGTCCTTTCGGCGGTACGAACGTTCAAAAGAGTCCGTTTTTATTACATTGCTCTCTGTGGTAAAACCACGCGTCCTAGGGGTGCAAGGAACACATATTGAGACCAAAGCAACGTCATCAAAACACGAAGCCTTCGGTTGGCAGAACCGACATTTCAACTGATTCAAGTACTGATCGGCGATATATCGCGATATTGAGGAACTATCGTCCAGGCGATATTAACTAGACCATATATCGTCACGATATTTTTGCGATATATATTGTAGAGAGGGAGACGATATATCACCCATATCACGATACGGAAATAATATCGTATCGTCTGCGACGATATTTTCTTGACGATATATCTCGATATCAAAATTCCGATATTGTACATCCTTAGATTCAAGTCCAATTTATGCACAGATGTTAATCAGCCCGCCTCTGCATCGGATACGATATTTGTTTATTAAAGTTTACGTATTCTGGTTATTTCACGTCAGGAACATGGTGATTGAACAAACACAATGACTAGGATTCGAACCTGGGACCTCTGACATACTACCAGTCGCAACGGAAAGCAGACTTCAGTTTGCGGGATCCAGAAGTCCTGTCCCGGGAAACTTCGGGAAATGATTTCCTTACTTTCTGGATTTCCGATAGGTCAGGAATTTAAAATGATCGCGAAATAAGAATTCTGGATATACTTAATTATGGGAAGGGAAATCTTCTAGAAATGGCATCAAAATACCAAAAATAATTTCTTTGGGGACAAAATGTGCATGGAACTCAATAATTTCAGGAGTATTAGGAAATTCTGAACATTACCCATCCATAAAAGTTTCTGAACTAGTCGGGAAATACGTGAAATTTTCTGTCCTGAAGATCGGGATAGTTTTATAAACCGTATCGATCCCGTCCTGGACCCATAAACTCCGATCACTCACACCCATAAAGTCAAAAAAACAGTTTTTTAAGTCCACTTTATGCACAGTAAGGCTAATCGGGACTGGACCTACAGTTTAAAGTAGGATCCGAACTACTATGTGCCTCCACCGGGTATCGAACCCAGCACCCCTTGGATACACTGCGCCATCGGGGAGGAAAAGAAACGAAACATTGCTTTCTTCCAGTAAGCATTAATTTTGTTTTATCTAACTTATAGACCTATTTCATTTGATGATTTTTGGTCTTTCCATTAATTTATAGTGAACGAAAATATTCTCTAAATAATTTGAAAAATGTAAATAGTTAGGTCGTCTTCTGTGGCAGAGAAGTAAGTGTAGCGCCAGAATTCCTGGATTCGAATCTTTGTCAAGGCATAATGTGTTTTTGTCTTTCCATCTATTTCACAATTTTATCCTTGTCGTCGCGATTAGCTAAATTAGCAGAAAAGCGACGTAAAAATACAGACGGAATTAGTTTGATATTTTCTCAAACAGCACATTTGCAAGGGTCATTCAGGGTTGGCCGACCAAGACTACAACTCCTACAAGGACAAAACTACATGAGTTTTTTAAAGGAATCTCCCTGAGCATACAGCCATAACTGCTATCAATGTGTCAGTTCCGTGAGTTATTTGGCGTTGAAGAAAATAGACTGCTGTCATAGCCACCGCAAGATATCTTGATTTTTTTTTGTCAGTGCTTCATCTGTCTAAAATTTCTTCTCTCACATATTATCTTTAAGTGGCTCAAATAAATCTGATATTCACTAAGAGCTAAGCCCGGAGTGTAAGAACTTGAAGCAAAACCCTTTCGGAGAGTTATTGCTGTCAAATTGACCATGTGGGGAAATTATGGTGAAGGATCACATTTGCAGACAACATCAACGTCTTATTTATACAAATGTCATTATACGGCACCCTTCATCAATGTGCAAGAAAACTTGGCATAAATCATGACCCTTTCCCCAAAAATTTACATAAAGAGCACCTTGCATGTCCCAGTCGGACAAATGTGTCCACGCTGTTTATTCGTGAGAAACTAGCGTTCTTCGCCAAGCTGTTGAGATCATTCGTACACTCTTGCCCATTCTCCGGCAGTTTTATCGTTCTCCTATTTATAATTGCACATTACACTATACCGAAAGTCACTGGTAGATGAATTTGCTTAGTTTGATTGATTGATTGGTTTTAAGTCCACTTTATGAACAGAAAGGCTAATCGGGACTGGAGCTACAGTTTAATGTGGGATCCGAACCACTGTGCCATGTGCCTTCACCGGATATCGAACCCGGACTTGATTACGAGGCGACAACGTTACCACCGGGGAGGCCCTGAATTTGCTTAGTGTCTCGTACAGTCGCTAACTAGTCAACCGACCGTCCCTCACAAAAACGCGGCGCAGCAAATGGAAAAACTGTAGCAGAGGGAAGTTTATAATCGCAAGACGTTGATCCCCGTAACTAGCAACAGTCACCTGAAAAAAGAATCATCTGAAGCGTCGCCACGAGTACTGTTGGCTAAATGTAAGATGTTAGGGAGGAGAGCTCTCGTTTTATGACAACTGTAGAGGAAATTGCAATTTAGTCGCATACGTCCTTCGATATTTTCTTCTTATGCCACAGTAATGATATCCCCCAGTTAAGAAAATTCTAACAAAGTATCCACGACAAGGATAATTTGCATAGGCATTCCTTCACCTACCGCATTTTCTCAAAATTGATCCATACAACTACAAGCATCCCCATATCTTTTTCCCAAACTGGGCAAGGATTTTCACTTCGAGCACTTGGGGGCAGGGTAATATTTCATATCATAAAAAATTACCGTGACATTTTATCATTATTATCATTATTGTTGTCGTTGTTTTACAAATCATAAAATTTAAATTTAATTGAAAATACCGTGGCGTTGTTGCTAAGTTCAGACTTGAGTCCTCTATTTAAATAGAAACTGGATTCGACTTGCTTCCTTTCCATAAACTTTAATATTTATTTTAGGAACAGTTCAGTGTCTTTTTGTATTTTTTCACGATGTGTATATCAGAGACTAGGGTCAACCCGATGGCGTAGTGGTAATGGCGTGGCCTTGTAATGAAGGGGTTCCGAGTTCGATAGTCGGCGGAGGCAACCAAAACTTCGGATCCCACTTAAAACTGTCGGTCAAGTCCCGATTAGCCTATCTGTGCATAAAGTGGACTTAAAAACAAAAACGCAAATATCAGAGACCGCTAAGTCTGATATCTTTCAAGACACACCTTGTCCATGTTTTCACGCAACAATTTCACTATTCAAATGATATTAGGTGTTCCCAGACATCTCAGGTAGGTCAAGTGCTTCACTGTCCCCCCCTTTCCCAATATGAGCGCGAATGCTAACATCCTACAAATTTTGGAGTAAGGAAAGAAATAAAAGCTCATTAAAAATAATATGGGTTATATTTAAAGATTCGTATTTTGCATTTCTGATTTTAACAAAAGTTTTAGCATATTTAAGAATATTTCAGTCAGAGGCGCAACCACGAATTTTTGTTTGGGGGGCAACCACTAGGATGAACGAATCAATAATAATAACAACACGATTGTAATTAGTATTACTATTTTTATTATTAATAATAGAAGTAGTACCAAACATTATTATTCACGTAATAAGGGGGGTTAGAAGTCGGCGCCCAAGCAATAGTGTTGGATCAAACTATTTGAAATATTTTTTCAACACTTTCATTTTCATTAGCTAATAATGAAAAACAAGCACACAAACTGAATTTTTGAACGACAGAGAATGCATAACGAATATAATTATTATGGCGAGCGAAGTGAGCAAGAAAATTTTTAGAACCAAAATTGTGAAAACTGAAAATAATATAGATTCTCTTTTACATATTTTTCTTTCATTTGGATCGTTCGGCTCCTAGGGCTGACTCCCGCCGCCCCTCTAGCTACATACGGCTCTGAACTTGATGAGACTAAGAAAATTAAGTATTGCGAGCAAGAAAAATACGAAATGTATTTTTATTTGTATAAAATTTGAAATAAAGTGGCGTAGTTACCCTTTCCCCCCCCCCCCCCCCCCGCTGCAGGTGCCTTGGCCGTCTAGAAGAAAAAATGCAAGAAATACGTGAAAACATATTCCATATTGAGTATCCTTTTGTCCTGTTACTCTTAGAGTCTGCCAGTCTTGCTTTTCTTTTACTTCAATGTTTGACCACCCCTTTCCCCCAGAATGGATTCTCGTCCAAGGTTGGGGGCAATGCCCCTGCCCTCGGTCGTTGCGCCATTGATTTCAGTTATGTCTGTAGAACATCATTTAAAACGCCGTATTGCTACTACTTTGAGGGGAAAAAATTCAAGAAGCGCCTTCTGTGGATGGCTCCCTAGTCCCCCTTTCCTATCCCTCGCTAGGGGCTTGAAAATAATAAACGTGTATTCACTCATATCATTAATTTACAGACTGTGTTGCGACAATATATTTCTTTTGTTTGCTGCGAAGAAAAACACAACGTTTATGTGCGAAAATATGAAAAAAAAATAATTTATATGTCACTCACAAAGTACTACAGGGACTACCCGGTTTGAAATTTTAAATACCGAGATCCGGAATTTCTTGCATGATGAATAATATTGATATCTCATTGTTTTCAAAGGAGGTATGAGTTCGACGGGACGATCCCGTCCCCACGATGTCTAAAATTGACAAAAAATCACATATTATGCAAAATGTCGGTGCTTGGGGGAGGGTAACCGTGGGTAAGGCGCCAGAAAATCTAGCTGGTTATATTTTTCATTATTGACAATGTAATTGTTTTTGGAAAAAAATAAACTCGTTGGAATCATTACGAATATTAGATATCTGAATTCAAAAACATCTGAAACACTTGAACGTGGATCGATCTCAGGAAGAAACCCATTGGAACAGAGGCGCAACCACGAATTTTTGTTTGGGGTGGCAAGTGCCAGGAAAAATATGCCATATTAATAATAGTAATAATGTTATAATAATAATGTTAATAATAATAATGTTAATAATAATAATGTTAATAATAATAATAATGTTAATAATGTTATTATTATTGATTTTGCCATATTTTACTTTGCTTATTGTGCTACTTTTGGCTAATTTGCCAAAATGGGGATGAGTGATGATTTCATGAAATTGATGAATGGACACACACTCACAAACATCCATGCCCAAGCCGGAATTCGAACCCGGCACCAACATTATTATTATTATTATTATTATTATTATTAGTAGTAGTAGTAGTAGTAGTAGTAGTAGTAACAAAGACATTATTACCCTCGTAAATTATGCAATAAGGGGGTAGAAGTTGGCGCTAAAGCATTTGTGTTCGAACAAACGATTGAATTATTTTTCAACACTTTCAATTTCACATTGACAAATGCATTCCAAATATAATTATTTTTTACATTAACATGTATAACTTTAGTGCACGATATGTGTTTCACATATCTTCGGTGAAGGGATGAAGTGACGTATCTTGATTTTTACGATTTTTTAAGAGAG
This sequence comes from Lepisma saccharinum, assembly GCF_977018435.1. Lineage (NCBI taxonomy): Eukaryota > Metazoa > Arthropoda > Insecta > Zygentoma > Lepismatidae > Lepisma > Lepisma saccharinum. The sequence goes on along the minus strand of NC_139252.1, from coordinate 33,825,559 downwards.
AGATTTAAAGTTTTTCGTTCAACATAATACCGTCGTGCTCATTTGATATTTATTATATCAATTGCAAATTTTGTACAATAAGTGTATGATTGTTGTTACATCTGGGGAAAAAGTTACATTTTGAACATGTTTTCATTTCTGCTGGAAGAAAAATTTTGGAATGTGCTTGAATCACTTACACCCCTTCGCCTTTTCATTTCAAAGATTGTGATTAAAGTTACGCCCTCCTTACATTTTTTTTAAAATGATCTTTTTGGTATGTAGAGATACATTTATTAATTTTCCCGTTAATATAAAGTATTTAATAATAGTTGTATTGATTTCATACCTTTATTTAAAAGTGATCCATACATTCATTTCTATTTATCCATTGCTGTTGAAAATATTAGTTAAAATAAGTTAATAAAATACAGAAACTTAATAATGGTTTATCTTTAATGCAATTCAAGGTATAGTAACACTTCAGTACAAAAAAATATGAATTCTGGTTGTACTTGTAACTAAGAATAACTATGGGACTTTGAAGGCTCGTACAATAGAATATTTTTAATATTTTTTTTAATGATATTCAGTGTGGAAGATTTTCGTAGAAATACACAAATTCAGGTTCTCTCACTACAGGTGTATCTCCTTCACATAAAGACACCAAATCTGCATACATCTGTAGTGAAATCCTTGGTGGATGTGAGTGAAGACACTTTGGAGTTTTGGTGAATATAACTTTCCTTTGCAGCGAGATACTTCAATAAACCCATTTAAATGGCTGTCCTTGAAATAAATTTTATCTGGTTGATCCTTGATCACCATTAGTTATCGTATGCCTGTTCAGTCAATTCCTTCACCATTATCATCCTTCCTTACAGATAGGATCCTCAGATTTGATGCGACATCTCGGAAATCTAAGAAATTCATGCATCGAAGGGAATGCTCAGTGTATGGTTTATCAGATCGTGCAAGTCTAAAAATTGGTAGCAGCTGAGCTGGAAGGAATACATTTCCAGTTGATTTTAGTGCCTTCATTCTGTCCGTGGTACGATTCAAACAAATTTAAATTGATGACACTGATATGCTGAGCCATAGTAACAGTGTAGAGCATCATGGCTGCAACTATTGAGTTTTTATTTTTCCCTGTACAACCTTCAGCGAACAAGTAAATTTCTTCAACCTGTTTTACATCCAATTCATGAAGAAAATTGCTTAGGCAAGTGAAGATTTTCGCATGCACCTCTGTGGGTCGTGGGTCACTCCTTCGTGCCAAACAAAACAATAGCATTCCCTTGTCTTCAGATCATAGAGTGTAAAATTGTATATTCATAATCGTATTTTATAAAATAACTTTATTTCATTTGAAATGGGAAGATAAATGACTTGCTGCAACTGAAACACTGCAGCAACAGTCTTGCATTGAAAGTCCGATGTGTCTTTAGCTTCCATTTTCTTCTTTCTTACAGTATCTATCTCGGCGATATGTTTTTGATACTTATCACCTAGTTCGCTCTTCTTCGACTCATCTCCTTCCAGAAAGTTGCTACACAGACCGCACGTATCCTTTTCGGTCAATGAAAAGAAAGGTTCATGCTTTTGAATATCTTTCTGTATGTCTGATAAGTTGGTAAAGGGGTGATGTTCTCTTTATGATCCTAAATAAACATTCTATACATTTTGCTTTTAGGCAGATCCGAATGAAGATATTGTCTTTTTGTATCTTTCCTGCAGTAGTGAGATTCTACTCTTGGGGCCGGACCCTGTGGTCGAGTGCTCGGCCCCCGTGGCGGGCGGAGTGGTTAGCACATCGCGCTACGACGCCGGGGTCCCGGGTTCGAATCCTGGCTCGGACATCAATGTTTGTGATTGTCTGTCCTGAAAAGTCCTGAAATTGAAATATGAATGAAATAATATGAGTGAATGAAGTGTGATGGGGTAAGCTTCCGCATAGGGGCTTTCCTTTAAAAAACAATAATAAAAAAAAGTGGTTAGCACATCGCGCTGCGACGCCAAGGGTACCGGGTTCGAATTCCGCTCGCGCTTGGTTGTTTGTGAATGTCCATTCATCAATTTCATCACTCATCCCCATCTTCGCAAATTAGCCAAGAGGCACAAAACGCGAAGTAAAATAAACTAAATTAAATCAATCAATCAATCAATCGACTCTTGGGAATCTCTTTATGAGTTTTACATCATATTCTCTATTATTTTGTCCCTTTCCAGTAGGCTCTGAAGTTTTCCTCCTCTTCTCTCTTTCTCAATGACATCTTCTTTTGGCTAGAGCAGTTCGCATTGTTTTCTCTGATATTAAAAATGTGTTTAGAAACGTAGTTTTACACACTGATACTACTTCTCTTTCCTTCTATGGTAAATAGTAATGATTTGTTTTTAATCTTCGAGATTCTTCATTTTGCGTAGTTTTGTGGTTACCGTCTGAAACCTTTACATATGTGTTGACGAATTCTCGTTGAAGCTGAAGGTCGTCACTTGCATAAAAGTCCTTAAAAAATTCATGTCTTTCCGCATCTGTGATTTTAAAGCATTCTTTACCAAACTTTTCACATTTTCCATCACATTTTTCTTTCAGATTTCTCCCTGGAACTAACTTCTTTGTGCATGGACTAACTTATGATTCATCTTTGTTTCATAAATCTTATATAAATTTATATAATATTTCGTAAATCGTATATCTTGTTTCCCGATATAAGCTTACGCCAGTACGCGCCTTCATTTCTTAGCAGCCACTGAAGAAACTTCGCAGATATCTTTATGCAGAAAATTTCAAGATACGCCAATTGGAGGGTGCTTAAATCTCCGGAACCAGTGGGAATTCAGCCACGAAATTTTGACAGGTAACAGAGGAGGTAGTCATAAATCAAAAACGCAATTTTTCGAGTTACGCCACTTCACCTCTTCACCGACGATATATGCAACATGGAGCGATGTGGACACTAAATTGTGTGCATATTCAAAGTTTATTTAATACATATTATATATAACTTATATTATTTAAATCCATTAGGCAACCAATTCATCCATCTCACAATAAACCAACAGCAAAAATTACATAAATTGTCTGCACGCTGCCTTTCCTCGAAACAATTGTTCATGCATTTAAAACAAAATCAATTAAGACAAGTCTTATATCTCTGTCTGGTAATTTACAATGCATTACAGAGAACAATGATATAGCCTATTGCGAGCAAAGCAAACAAGAAAATTATTGAATTCAATTTTTTTGCAGGCTGAAATCAATATTGGTTTAAGAGGGCTCAAACAATTTCACGAGACGCCAATGCATTCTCTCTCTCTTACAACTATTGTGCCTCCCCGACAGGGACGGCGACAGGGGTGGGCACGGATGGACAATTGCCTACCCAAAAATTGCTGTGCCAACCCAATCAAATTCAATAAATATATACTCTTGGGAGAATGCGAAAGGTCTCATAAAGAAGTTTATTATGGTGTTCACTTCCAACACTTTCACTTATGCACAGATAGGCTAATCGGGACTGGACCTACAGTTTAAAGTGGGGTCCGAATCACTATCTGCCTCCACCGGTTATTGAACCCGAGACCGCTTGATCACAAGGCGACGACTTTACCACTATGCCATCAGGGAGGCAAAAAATCTTCTTACAGATACATTTTCCCTATCCGTTACGTAATCATGTGATTTTTCTTGTGGTTAACTAACACAGAATAGGGACACAATTTTAGAACTTTGTGCTTCATAACGTAATACATACAATTTTATTTATTTATTTATTTATTTATTTATTTATTACATTTCGGTGATATTTTGCCAAAATGTCCTTCTTTAGCTTCGGTAAATATTATGCAGAATGAACTAATAATTTGATTTATACCCGGGTTCTTGCTTTTTTTAAATTTTGCTAATAAGACATTATTCATACTTATGTCAAACGCTGAGCTGTAATGAGCGCTCGGAATGCACACGTCAAGTAGTGACACCCTTATACAGATCGGATTGATTTCAGTTATTAAGTATTAGTTTTAATCTGCGAATTAATTAATGTTTAAACGATATTTTTCATTTCATTGGAAGAGATTTTACCATTCATTATTTTTAGTAAGGGGTTTGCAATCTGCGTGTGAAATAAAACAAGGTGGCGAACACACTATGTTTGCATTTCTCAGTTCGTCGATTTCATCAACATGTCGTAAGTGTATCTCGCGATTCACGATTATTGGTACTGCACGACACTCGAAACACGATGGGGACATTTTAGAATGAAGCGTCTTGAATTTCAGTCCGTATCTGTTGGTAATTCTATGTCTTGGCCAGTTTGTAAATGCTATAGATACTTCTTACAGGCAGGTGTGCACACGGAGGTGCCAAAGGTACCTGGCTACCCCAAACGTCTTCTAAAAAATAAAGAAAATATGTTGAACTACCATTAAAATAATGAAAATAATATCAGTGGTAAAAATAAGGAATTTCGTTTCATTTGAGATGACCAGCTCTCTCTCTCTCTCTCTCTCTCTCTCTCTCTCTCTCTCTCTCTCTCTCTCTCTCTCTGAGTCTCTCCCTCTCCACAAAACAATGTGATATTCCTTTACTATAGTAATCAGTAATCACGTAGTAAATAAATTATTTTTTTCTTGATAAATCGCAGAGCCCCTTCACATATCGGACCGTAAATATTCTTTTCCCGAGGACCGACTTGTCTGTTAATGCAACCTTATAATATTTCCAATAAAACTTTCATGTTCAAAGACTTTCATGAATGCTCTCTCACTTCTCATTCAATGACAAGTGTATCAATTTTCAGATTTTTGCTTACATCTGAATTCTACGGTTTAAAATGACATGTAACACATGGCATTAACTATCGAGTGACCAGGTACAGCAATATATTTTATGAAGTAGGCTAATGTGCATTAGAAAACATGGTAAAACTGAACCTATAGGCTAGCCATGTCCAGGTAGGTAACTGAAACTTCTTTTAAGGGACCCCCAAATAAATTATTCTGCGCGCACCTATGCTTACAACATAGCAAGAATAATTATTATTTTGTATTTTGCCAGATAAGACTCCTAAGTTTGTTGTTTTCAATTCAAGTGGCAATCTTGTTACGCGTCCCTGGAAGTTACGTCAGAGCGATCGTTTGGTGAGTTGGGTTGTATACGTACAGTCATGGACACTTCTGGGTTGTAATGATTGCATTGAAAGTTAATGGGATTGTTATAACCCAGACGTGTCCGCGACTGTACATACAGGTTAGATTTTCAGCGCTCATAGATCAGAAACTAAGCACTTTCAAGGTTATAAGTATGAGGAAAAGTTTCTTGTTTTTTTTATATATCTATCTATCAGCATCCAACCGTTGTTGAAGTTGTTTTAGGACACCCTGAATATGTTGGAAGGGGGGACGGGACGAGCATGAGTGCATGAAAAACTCATATAAGGTCTTAGATTTATACTGCCCACCCTAATTTATGAATATACAGCTTCTGCCCACCCGGTCGAAAATTTTTGGCGCCGCCCCTGCACATCGAGGGTATAATGATAACATCGTTGCCATGTGATCAGGGGGTCCCGGGTTCGATATCCGCTGGAGGCACATGGCACAGTGGTTCGGATCCAACTTTAAACTACAGGTTCAGTCCTGATTAGCATTTCTGTTCGTAAAATGGACGTAAAACCACAACCCAATCAATCAATTTTACAACTTATTTTCCTTCAAGTCGTTCGGCGTCCAGGGCAGACTCCCTCCGCCCCCTAGCTACGGTACTGAAGACTAAGAAAAGCAGGTAATGCGAGCGAGCGATCAAGAACATTTTGCGAAAAGTATTTTTATTTGCATAAAATTTCAAGTTGTGGGCGGTAATTGCAGGTACACTGAGCCGTCAATGTTTTGCCCCCTGTCCCCCCAAGAACTCATTTCCGTCCAAGGTTGGAGGGCAATGCCTCCCCTGCCCCTCCCCCCACCCCCTGTGGTCGCGCCACTGCATCGGAATGAAAGTGGCGACACGTGAGCTGCGTTCGCGCTAAATCTTTCGTTGCTGGGTCACTTGATGTCGACAAATAAACTCAAGGTCAACAGATTTAGGGTCGCGTAGGTCATGCAGGGAAACGTGTAAACTGCTTACGTGCCAGCTATGATGTAAGCGCTCTCATTTTGATAGGAGTGTTTGGGATTGATTACGTCAGGGGGAATGATTTCCTTAAGCTAACCTGATGTGAGGGTAGGAAGTATCAAGTAGGAATGAAGTTAATGGCAAGCACAAACACACCTGTTGTGTGTGTGTGTGTGTGTACAGTCAGAGAAAGAATTACCTGGGCCACGGGACCTAGAATTTGCTAATGTCTTAAAGCCTGTTGTTTATGCAACCCCAATAACAAAATATTCGCTTAAGTTTGCCTGGTGTTTTCGAGTTCTCGTGAAGGATTGAGCATTGATAGCATGAGTCACATGACTCATGTCCCAGCCACAACAAACAGCTGGGTGCTACGAGTGCTCCAGAAGAAAATTTCAGAAACTGGTTTCGAAGAGCTACTCGTAAGGAAATATTCGTTCGACTGATATTAGAGTCATGCCAAAAAGGTTCACTGAAATGATTGTTTATATCGAGTTCTCATCACAGACCACATGCCAAACGCTAATTATTTAAATCTAGTTTATGCACTGGACCTACAGATTAAAGTGGGATCCTAACCAAATGTTCCTCTATCTGGTATTGAATTCGGAAGCCTTTGATTACATGATGAAGACGTTACCACTACGCCATCGGAGAGGCAATGGAACTGTTTGAGAAAGAGACGAGTGAAACCATATTTGGCGTAAATTTTAAAAATAAGACAATATTTTGTGGTCACAGTTTCGAACCGTGGGAGAGGCATAGATTTTTTTTGTCCTATCGTCCATTTCACGAGGTTATAATTCTTTCTCTCCGACACGATTAGCACGAGTGGTAGAAGAAAAGCGAAGTAAAATAACTGAAACAGAAATAAAAGGAAAAAGCGAAACAAATTTTATCCATAATATTCTGCAGCCACTTCAGTCGTATTTACGGAATGCTACCTGTAAAGAGAGCCGTGGTCTCTAACTTGTCTTCTCCCCTTCCTTTGTGCTCTCGATTCTCTCTGTCACGATTGGTCTAAAACTAATTAATTCGACGTTAATTTTAACAGTTAAAACAACGAAACAATGTACAATCTACTGCACAAAACAACATTCCAATTGTTTTCGAATCGGAAAACAATTGAGATGCTGTAAAATGAATCAATATGCAGTAATAAAGTGGGAATTTGGTACGGTATAGAATTAAATCGGTGAAGATGTTCGCTTCGATGTTTGTTATGTAGAGTCGCTATTCTTTCACTTTTGATGACATTGATTAACGGACACTCACCAAGAACACCCATGGCCAAGCCGAGATTCGAACCAGGGACCCATGCTGTCGTAGCGCGTTGTTCTAACAACTCCGCTACGGAGGTTGGGTACGAGTGGACATTATACCATATTTTGTGTGCGCAATTGGGATCAATCAATGGAATGACTAGGCATATTATTCGTATTATTAATATATTCATTTCATAATATCACGTCATATTATTAGGCGCAAAGTAACATCAGAAACATTCAATCTTGCATTTTTACCTTTCAACTAATTCTTCGACCTCAGGTTAATCACATCAATAAGATAAATTATGAAACAAATGATAGTGAATGTAGGATATTGACAATTCATTAAGTGGTCGACATTTGATCTCGTCACCAAAGTTCCCGGGTTTGAGTACCGTCCTTGTCACGGGTGTTTGAGTATTTTGTCATTAATTTCATGTAATGGTCACTCGTCTGCGATTGGGAAGAAAACTGATGTTACGTAACAAAACTAATAAAAATAAACATGATCGAAGAGTACTTATTTCATCTCTCACGAAATCTTCTACAAAACCGGGATATATGAAATATATGTATCTTCATATACGTTTTCGATTTCTATATTTAACTAGTCGAGACCGAGAACGGGAGAGCAATTTTCAATTCGAGCAACCGAGAGATGGAGACACTGTCAAGTCTTGATTCTTTCTTGACATCTCCCTAATTGAGTTGATGTTCTGTTTGTTATTGGCTTTGTATTGGCAATGATTGTCATTATTCTTTCCCTGTAGGTAAACCATTACGACGATTTATGATGAAATAAAGCAGATAAAAGGGCAAGAACAAGAAAGTCATTCCTGCCCGGGACTCCAACCCTGAACCTTCCGTAACGAGATTTGATATTCTGGAGAAGACATCCTTGCCTTTCTGTTTCCTCTACTTCTGTTATTTTATCACACATGTATAATTAAAATGTATCCGAGGAATATGTTGCGATTCATAATTGTGTTTGCCTCCCCGATGGCGCAGTGGTAGCGTCGTCGCCTTGTAATCAAGGGGTCCCGGGTTCGATTCCCGGTGTAGGCACATAGTGGTTCGGATCCCACTTTAAACTGTAGGTCCAGTCCCGATTAGCCATACTGTGCATAAAGTGGACTTAAAACAACAAATCAATCCAATCCAATCATAATTGTGTGGGCTAGATGCTACAGATGTGAACTCCAACATGAAATAAATTATTATTTTTTGTTTCGTATGTGGTTGAAAATGAAATTTTCTTACACTGTGACAATTTATTATTTTCGTTTTTGTTTTGTGCACAAATATGCTAATTGGGACTCGACCTTCAGTTTAAAATGGAATACGAACCACTACGTGCCTCCACCGTATATCGAACCCTGGATCCCTTGATTACAAGGTGACGACGTTATCATTACGCCATGAAGGAGGCCCCGTGACAAAACGTTATTCACTCGATCTATGCAATAATTTATTTCAACGTTTACATTTTCGTTTTCTTCTTTCTATTTGTTAACTACTCTTATACGACTTTTCTTGCGTCTTCGAATTTCTTCTTGTTTGAGGAAAAAATATACATGCAGGCTCCCCTCCCTCCCCGTGCAAATAGATAGAAAGCTCACTCTCGAGAACCAATTTATAAATAACGTAACCATTAGGAAACTATTCGAACGTTAACTGATATAACTGCAGATTAAACAACACTTACAGACGCTAACGAAATATATATTCTTGTATAAGCTCACAGGCAACAGGTATGTGGTGAGTGATTCACTCTTGCGAACTACGAGCGAAGGTCACTGAACCAAAGGGTGGCAAACAGGCGCCTGCTCTACAAAACGAGGGTTAGCAGACGAGGCCACGTGTTCTTGTTATCAATGACGTACGAAATAAGGAGGAACACAGCTTTCATATCAAACTAGACGTATTTTTTGGTCCTGTCATTGCAAGTACAACACTTTATCGTCGTGGCCTTGAAGGCCTAAGTAAAGGCTTCTCTGCAAGAAGAATATCTTCCGATTGAGGGGAGGAAATGTGTGTGTGTATCGAGGTCCTTCAATTTTCGTATTCTTGTTCATTTCAGAACGCGTGCTGTATCGTCGACTTAATCCAATCTATCCCTTGTAGGTTTTAGGTTCTGTTTCTGTTCGGTAATTTCACATTGTCTTCCTGCTTATGTTATTCGCGACGAAGGTTCTGGATTCGATAATATGGACAATATCGAGATTATGTTGGTTGGTTGATTTGGTGTCTTAAGTCCACTTTATGCACAGTAAGACTAATCGGGAATGCAGCTTCAGTTTAAAGTGGGATCCGAACCACTGTATGTGCCTACACATTACTTTGCTACTAGATATTTGCATGCTACGATGTAGGAAGTGCTACATTTTCAGTGTGTGGAATTGAGAGTTATTTCGGGTACGAAGGATCGGACAAGGGAGTAGTGGGAAAAGGATCAGCTTACATGTTTGAATTATACCCCCTTCCCCCTCTCTCTCACACACACAGGATATCGGCCGTGGTTTATATAACGAAATATAACATGGATGAATTGTGTCAAGAAAAACTGGAGCCTATTCACATCCCTACGGAACTTGGAAGAAAGTCCACGTATAGATTAGAAAGTTCTGTTCCTACAAAATCTAACGTATAGTAAATGAAAAAGCAAAGTGCTACCTTGTGCTTTGCACCAAGCCATGAAGGCGTGTAGGGGGTGTGGAGTTAGGGCCCCACACTTTCTTGTTCCGGCCGAAGGTGGGAATAATGTGATTGGCACCACACCCCTGGCCGCCTTTAACCCTTCCCCTGAGTTTCCTCCAGGTACGCACTTTATACGACGCTGGGTGGGCGCCGGAGCCACTTGAACAGGTGGACAAAATTCCAATTCTCCCCAATCGAGGATCGAACTCAGATCTCTCGCATGCTAATTAAACGCCCTAACGACCGAGCTAACGTGGCACATATAGTATAGTAGCCTTTTGTAATTAAGGCAAAAAATATTTTAGCGTTTCGTTCAACGCTTTTAGGTGAATCATTTTCGGACATATAACTTCTAGCTCTTGTCGGTTCTGCGACTTGGCTTGAGAGAATGCGATTTTCTGACGAACAACATTTCATCTGACAAGTCACGTGACTTTCCTACATGTCCTTTGTCTGTTGGCTATTGGATGAAAGACGAGTTGCTCTTGAGACAGACAGAATCACCCGATCACCTAAAGGTGCAATGTGTGTTGCCTACCTTTCCGGCATTATTTACTACCATTAAAGTCTTATGGGGAAGAACTTTTTTCCACCACTGTACAGTGTATGTTGAGGTCGATTTGGTTGATTTTATGGTTTAAGTCCACTTTATGCACAGTAAGGCTAATCGGGATTAAACCTACAGTTTATAACTATGATCTGTATGCCTCCACCGGGTATCGAACCAGGGACTTCTTGATTACAAGGGAACAACCCTACCACTGAGCCATCGGGGAAGCCGAATTAAATATTATCATGAGGATTCATAACATACCCAACTTACAGACCCTATTTCCAAGATATCTCAACTACAATTTTACATTAAACAACTCTGTAAATAATTGAATGTCGATGCTAAATTAAGATGTAACACAATTCAAACAAGTTTCGCATGTAGCAGTTGCTAGCTTCTTCCTTGCTCAATTCATTCAACTTAAATTGACAATTTGTACTAGGTGGTTAACCGTGGCGACAAAGTAAGAGAGTGACGGAAAATGTGGTAAACAAATAAGAATAAATGCAATTTTCCGCAGCATTTGTCTCAAGTGACGATGGAAACTTCAAGTTAACACCCACTGAGACGCGGCAACATAAAGCAACAGAAGTTCTGTTGTCTGCTTCCACTACAGGGAAACACACGGAATTTCCATGCCAGAAGTCTGCATGTTATCTTAAAGGTTATCGCCCGCTGAGACGCCGGAAACGCGTCTGTTGCGTTCTGTTGCCGCGTTTAACAACGTCTCGGTGGGCGTTAAGCTTAACGCGTGAATTACAACCGGCTACTTCCAAAAACGAATCCGTTATCTTACACGTTGATAGGTAACGAGGGGTCCGACAGACCCGAGTGAAACTTAATTTGTCGACCATTTTGTGATACAAACTGCCATGGCAATCCCCTTGAATGTACCCTATGCTAGGTGCTTGCACTTTAGACGTATTTCTATGCTCTCTCGTGTGCGTCTAATTGAGTTACACTTCTTGACACAAATATCACTGACTTCTATTCCACGGAAGTAGAGATTTGTTGAACTTTAAGTTTTGAAAGTGAAAGTAATTAGAAAATATTAACTAACTCTCTGGCATTCCTAAAGCGGAAATTGCGAGCGTCCCCTTGTAATCGAGGGATCCCGGGTTCGATACCGGATTGAGGCACATAATGGTTCGGATCACAGTTTAAACTGTAGGCCCAGTCCCGACTAGCCATACTGTGCATAGAGTGGACTTAAAACACAATCTCGAACTTAAACTCTAAAGTGGAAAGTTTATTGTCACAGCAACCTAAACTTTTTATCCGTTCCTACAATGGGTAAGATTAATTCAAGTTTCTCCATTGTTACCAGTTTCCTTATAAGCATCTTATTTATTGCCATTCCATCTTCGTCTTGGCCTTTCTATAAGTTTCCGACAATTAGGTTTCCCAACCAGGATTCTGTAAGTTTTCTTTCTTCTCCCATTCGTGCTTCATGACCTGCCCACCGAAATCGTATTTATTTAATAATTCTAATAACATCTGGTGATGAATATAGATTATCAAATTCATTATTTTTTACCCATCATAATTTTTCCTATTTCCGACATACGACTCGCACAAGACCCTGAATGAAAAAGAGGAGGTCAACTGAGCAACACCTGAACATTTGAAAATCCTTGGTGAGAACAGTTGTTTGGCAAAATGCACGACAAATAACGTTTTCATTTGTTTCAACCGGAGACACTGGCACAGTTCCTCTGTAAGACTTAATCCAACTCATTAATAATGGATCGGGACACTGAGGGACGAGGTCCTCCAGCCTCCTCTCGCCACTCACACTACGCATCCCTCTCTCTTGGTATACTTTTGCGTAGATTGCTTATCATAGCTGTTACAAGAGCGGAAGAGTCCCGTTTAGGATTGGAATATGGAAGATGATTCTAGTATTTGTAGGGAGAAGTTTCTGACCTTGGTGCCTATTAATAAAACCAATGTGTGTGTGTATATATGTTTGTGTTTTCTAAGATTATTGTACTTGAGGAATAAATATAATAAAAGAAAAGTATATACAGAATATGAATATAAAATATAACAAACAAAATCATATATATGTTAGACCAGTGTTTCCAAAATTTCTAAATAGACTTGTATATGTTAAGGATTTGGTTGGTGCTGATTTTCAGCTTGAAAATCTTACGGAAATTTATAATGAAAAATATAATAAAATACTAACTTGGAATATATGATAGTATCTAGTAAATTTATTGAGTAATATAAGTCCTTAGACCTTAAGCCTCCCAAAGGAACAGGAGTTGCGAGTATCTGGTCTTCCTTCTTTTAGTCCCTTTTCCCACCAGTAACAAGCGGCACTTTGTAGAACTTCAACAACAGCTATTATCAAAGTCTTGGATGTTGTACTAAACGCTCCGAGGATCCTTAACAGGACATTCCGTTGTACAGCTCTGAGACTATCTCTGATTTGTTTTTGCGCTGTGAGATGCGCCCAGACTGACGCAGCATAGCATATCACTGGCATATCATTACTACAGTATGAGCAAATAATTTCAATGGTGCACAATAACGTTTTGTGTGAACTACAAATCACACAGCATTTCACAGTGATAGTCGCTCCTGCGGCATCCAAACATATTTTTTAGAAAATAATTTTAGGCATTATATGTTTCAGAATAGTGTTTCATATATTTACATTACATGTATAGTATTTTACAGACTGAGCTTTACTCTTAACTTTTGTAGTCAACAATCATAACTAATTGATATATTACCTACGTGTAAAACGCAGATCTTCAGTTCTGAGATGGATGTTCATTGTATGTTTTAAGTCCAATTTATCCTCATATTCGGCGTTTGTTGAAAGCTCTTTCTGTTTCAGTGTACATACTCTGCGTTTACAATAGACTTTCCCAGCTATATTTTCTGTTTCCTATTCTTTCGTTATTCTAACAGGCTTCTGTTTATGTTTTCTGATTCGTGTGTTTCGCTCTTGCTGCTTTCTGGTTTCCCATTAATTCCACCCCCCCCCCTTCCTCCCCCGTTGACAATTTTCTTCAAGACTCCTTGAACAAAATAAGCAAGGAAATCGGTAACTGGAATATCCTAATATGACAAAAGTCTGAATGGAATACATGTACGTACCCTACATATTTTTTAAAATATTTAAACAAGTACACAATTCGAACAAGTGTTCTCGGGTTACCAGTCAGGTTAAATTGGAGTTGGCTTCCAACGTTTCGAGGGCATACATTGGATAGCAATGCTAAGTTTTAGATTGGCACAGAATTTCCATAGTAAGGAGGGAACGAACTTTGAAGTTCGGGGAGGGGGGCAACCAATATTTAGCGCTTTGGCATAAAATTCGTATGATGATCATTATTTAGACACCATACCATTTGATGTTAGTATGGTATAAAGTGGATTTTACTCTGGATTATTCGCTAAGCGGCGTGGCGGTGGGTGTCATAGCCATCCGCCTCTCTTCCTTCTCTTCTAAATAAAACATCTGATGCATGAAAATGCAGTGAAGTAAAATAGAGCACAGACTACTAAATAAGAAATCCACGGGTAACTATTCGTTATTTTACGTTACTTTTCTGCCACTTTAGGATAATGAAGGTGAGAGAGATGGTTTGACACAGCATCAGGCACTGGGGCGCCACGAGCTCAAAAACAACAAAGTGGGTGCTGAAGAATCAAGAAGAGAACAATTTGGAAGGAGTAAAGGTCGCGGGACCGAAAATATTTACTCCTTATTAAATTAATATTATTGCCGGTTTCTTAATTAATGCCCTAATTATTTTCTTGCTCGATTCGCTTGCAGTGCATTGCACAGTGTAAAACAGCGGATTGAAGAAAAGGGCATAGAGCGCTGGAAGTCACCACTATAGAAAAAAAAATAAAAAAAATAAAAAAGGTACAATTTTTACGGTTCACATTATGTGATATTATATACGAAAAGATTATTGTAGTTCTTGTCTTACCATTTACATGATATTGAACCACTTTTCCACCCCATTTCTTAGTGATGCACCCTTTTCGTTTTTGGCGCCCATGAGCAAGTGGAGAATAATTTGGGAAAGAGTAAATAGCACGGCATCCTTTGAAAGTATTGACGCAAAATTAAATTAATGTAATATTCTTGTAAGTATGGAAATAAATAGATATAAAAATTTTCCCGCTCGCTTCGCTCGCAATTATCCCTATTTGGGTCTTGATAAGTTGATTGTGAATGATTATACTGTAGCTACATTACGGTTTGATTTCATTTTTGTTATTTAGCGTCGCTTTTCTTTCACTTTGAGCTGGTCACGATGAGAATAAATGATGATATGATAAAATTGATGAAGAAACACTCACAAATAACACTCATGCCCAGCCCGAAATTCAAACCCCTAGTCTTTGGCGTCGTAGCGCGCTGTGCTAATCACACGGCCACGAAGGTCGGCTACTACATTGCCAGACACGACCAATATTCTTGGTGTTGATTGAATATTTTAGTAAATTTAGGAGATGATGCCGCAGTTCATTAGTTGAATCACTTTCCAAAAAGCTCAAAAAGTGCTTTTGCAACAGGAAAACGCGCCATCCCACAAATCGAGCGTCCCAAAGGCAACAAATTCTATTTTCACTATCTACGGCTCTGTGCATGAAACGATAATTGAATCAGTCATACGAACAAACAAGTTTTGGTTAAGACAACTGCAGCACCAATATTTGGTTTGCCCCACTGGTGTACGCAGGGTAAGGGTTGGGGGAGATGATGGTGCTGTAGCTCCACAATAACCTATGATTTTTTTAAAAAGTTTGAAATTCTGAAATTCTGATAAAATTAATTTTTCAAATGAAAGCACTAAAAACTCTGGAAAGGGCAAAATGATAAAAGCAAACTCCCCTTAAAACAACCCCCGACATTTGTCTTTGAACAACTTTAAAAAGGAAGGCAAAAAATAATATTTATGAAATATTTTATATCCCGTCTTCTCCCAGAACTCAGTGAAGCAGCTATGTAATATCCACCTTTACAATTCCGGCCGCCTCCGAAACGAAAAATCATGCGTATGCAAGTGGTGTGCCCAGTTAGATTTTTCTATCTTATCATTCAGTTGTGGGCTTTTTAACATCTATTCCCCGACCAAAAACACTGCATACACATAATATATTTTCTGACATTTCAAATTATTTAAGAAATCAATGTACTAGCTTTCTGCGTGTCGAAAATATACATTTTAAGATATAACTATTGACCACTTGACAGGCTATTGCATCCAAATTAAAATCAGTTACTATATTTATCAAAATAATATTGGAGGGTTATGATGATCGAATTTAGTTATGAATTTTGGACTATTATCCTTATGCTTGGTGCCTTGAAATTCTTTATTTGGGAGACTGCGTTCAGGACCTTGAGGGGGATGGACATTCCTGGTGTAGGGAATCATAGTCCCTCTTTGGCCCAGTAAAAAGAATGTCTAAAGCTGGAAATGGTGGCAAAAAGATGGATAACGAAAGTCCTTGGTATGTCACTGTATGTAGAGTTCGGTAGAGTTTTATTGTTAAACCCACTTTATGCACATAAATGCTTTTCGGGACTGTGGTCTTGTAGTTTAAAGTGGAATCCGAACAACTTGTACCTCCACCTTGCATTAAACCCGGAGCCCTTTGATTACAAAGAGGTCGCATTACCACTACGCTACTCATCAAAGAAAGAAAAACTGAAACTCTTCCACAACTTTTCAAGACAGGAACTGTTCCATTTGGAACATAGAAGGGTAGGAGAAAGGTCTGTTCCTCTTTCTGATAGCGAAGGAAGTGTCATAATTTACATTGACATTTCTTAACATTTTGATGTTTTCCCCTCAAAAATAGGACGAGGCCCCAATGATTTTTTTATTTCCATGTGTTAGTACATACAGCGTAAGTCAAAATGATTTCTTCCGATTTCAGTGTCTATTTATTTCATTGTAATCATACGTAAATGACTGATATTACACACACAGATTGAAAAACTCAAAATGTTTTTCCTGGTATATTATAAATATTCTCTGTGCGATCCACGTGTTACACGACACACATCTAGTCTATAATCAAGTTCCTGCCACACTCTTCCTAGCATGTCAGGGTCCACGTCGGCTATGGCTGCAGTGATGCGCTCACGTAATTCCACCAATGTTGTAGCATTTTCTAATTGACTTGCCAGAAGGCGGTTCAACCACAAATCTTGTTGGGAAATGTCGCTGAACGAGAATAAAGAACGCTTTCTGCTGTCCAGTGGTAGCCATTTTTCTCACTGCTACTAAACTGCCTTCTAGTGGCTGACAGCGCAACCACGAGTCTTCAATAGAAAGAGAGAAAAAACTTTTTGAGATTGTATTCCATAAAAAAATTACATATGCAAGAAAAGCTCATTACCTTTCATATAAGAAATGAACGAAATCGGGAACATCATTTTGACTTAGGCTGTATATTCAGCTACAATATGGCATACCAAGTTTTACTCTTCCCTTTTGCTGTTTTGAGAAAAGTCTAATTCTAAAGTTGCGGATTTCGCAATAATTTAATATTTAAAGGGTTATATCTACTAACAGCGTCAATATCCAAGTAATGTGCTATTTCAGTGAGTGCTAATAGTGAGCTTTCATGCCGAGTAAAAAAAATGGTAGTGTTGTTTAACCAAGATATTAAGGGCCGAAATAAGTAAAAATACAATAGAAACTTGTATTTTGGGCCCTCTTTATTGCCGCATAACAATGGAAAGCAACAATACCCCATAAAACAATTGACTATTTACAAGCAAAAAGTCTTACACTAACAACATATTTTTAAGAAGTATAGATAGAACCTCAGAATCGCATGTTTAAGGCCAGTGGTGGCGACTGGGTTCCAAAACCTGGGGGTGGGGCGGTGCAATGAAAATTGACTTTCTCTTGGTAGACAAGGTTTACCATTAAGAGGCCATAGTGAGGAGGCAAAAAAATGGGGAGCAACTATCCCTTAAATCGTCGCCACTGTTTCAGGTTGCCATTTTAATTAGAACGTGAAATCAGAATATTTTTTACCACACTACTCCTCTATTTCCAAGCATTAATATCGTGTGCCGGAACCATCTGAGTATGCGTGTTTGCCCATTTCTTCTCATCAGGCATCAAAACATCTGTGGTATCTGTGAGTGTTTTTACGAAGCTGTTACAAATGCACGGAATGGTCAATCCACTCGACAACGCGAGATTCTAACTGTGGGCTGCGAACTGAACGCAGGCACTTCTCGAATATTTATATCTGATTCGAACCAGAACACCACTAATGTGTCTTGTCCTCCCATGTTTGCAGCTCTTATGAAAGCCGAAACCCACCAAATTGTCCATATTCAGGCACTCGCAAGTGTTCAAAATTGTGATTGATTCATTGATCTGCTTTATTTTACTTCGCCTTTTGTGCCACTTTTGGCTAATTTGCGGAGATTGGGATGAGTGATGATATTATGAAATTGATGAATGGACACTCAAAAATCATCCATGTCCAGGCCGGGATTTGAACCCGGTACCCCTGGCCTCGTAGCGCTATGTGATAAGCACTCCTCCACGAGGGGCGGCTGTTTAAAGATGCCTATCACAGCTTTCTCAGTCTTGTCATATATCGGTACGAAACAAAGGAAGTTTTCTCGAATATAGCCGGATCGAGAAACAATTAATGCACAGTTCCCAACACATCTAATGTTTCGTCTCCCAATGTGATCAAATGCTTGTCTACAGTGACGTGCCCAAGGGAGGGTTGGTGGGGTCATAACCCCATTTAACAAAGTATTCTTTAAGAAAAAAAGAACGTCAAAGACAGACAAATATGGCAAAATGAAGACTGACCACCAAAAATAGTATTCATAACTCCTCTCCCTTCCGAAAATTCTGGGGATACCACTCTTTATCTCGGACACATTATTTATAATGAACTCACCAGAAGTTTTTATCATTTCGTATTGGAGACTTAAGTAAGATCGTTCTTCCCGCAGGTTTGTATATGATCCTTTAGGGTGTTGTCGCCTGCCTTCGCACCTAACCTTAACAAAGTCCTAATTTTCCATCCTTGTGACTTGGATCTTCAAGACTTTAGAAGATTGATTGAATTGCTTTATTTTACTTCGTTTTTTGTGCCACTTTTGGCTAATTTGCGAATATGGGGATAAGTGACGATATGATGAAATTGATGAATGGACACTCAAAAACATCCATGCCCAGGCCAGGATTCGAAACCGGAACCCTTGGCGTCGTAGCGCGATGTTGCAACATCCTTCATTTGGACACCTGTCGTCACAAAGTTAGTCCGCTACTCCATTTGTCGGGAAATTAGACTCTTAGTAACTCATCAAGGCTTGCTGGGTAACAAGTATAAAAAAGCCAATATCTGAAATATCAGTATCTGCTGTAGGTTCACACATGCATATGCATTTTTCTATTATATAAGGTTACAAACCGCATACACGGAATTTGGTCCGGGCACAACTAAATCATCAATCAGAACTTTGCTTTTCAGTTGATTTGTGCAGTTTATTTCTTTCTTAATAAACTGCTTCAATACCCGGTATTGCTGAAATATTAACTTTAGAGAAAGAGACCTTCGATCTCTTCAGCCCTCGACCCGAAATAGCACTACACTGAGGCTCCGGAAGTTCCGCTGTCGTCATTGTCTTCATCTTTGGACCCGAACTGGAACTAGATGTAGACTTCGTTACTTTTCATTTTCAAATCACTAGATCTTATAAAGCCACCAATGGACACTGATCGACTGTATGAGTTGCCACACTTACCTCTGAAGTCTCATTAACCGATTCTATTGTACAGATCAACCGGGAAATGAATATTTTCATATTCTTGAACGTTCAGCAGGAAAACGATTCGTTAATATAGCCAGTAGTAGTTCGACTCCTTCTCTTATTCTAGAACGTTCCCTCTCGCGCTTTCCAGAGATTAAAAACGTCCTGCTTGTGGCGGTACCTTTGTTGTGCAGCTTTCAAATGCTGACAAGTTTTTCCAGAGTGCTCAAGTTCGCTGCGACAACACCGAAAGCGCAAGAAAAGTTTACGTGCAATATTATGAAAATAGGGTTATAAAACATTCTTCCTCTTGCCTTGATAATTATTTCTGTCTTTAAGTCATCGTCCTATTATTCAAGAAGACAAAAACCTATTTTATTTCTAAAGTAAATTGAAAAATTTCCGATCCTCACCTTGGGTACGTGCTATTAACAATAAGAGGGTTATAGAGCATTCTCTGTCTTGTCTCGATAATCATAACTCTCAAATTATGATCACATTATTCAAGAAACTAAAAGCCTCATTTTATCTAGTGTAAACAGAAAATTTTCGGTGGGGGGCTCGAGCCCCCTTGGATACGTGCCTGATGTCAGATTAAGATCGATGACTTGCCTGTTGTATGCAGTAATACCGATCTCACTTCAAAACCTTTCTACGCTGAATATGACATGGTTTAACAAGTTGAACAAGGGATGCTGGACGGCGTGAGGAAGAAAATGAAGGGGTGATGAAGCACCCTTCCCCACCCCCTGGCGGCCCCCCTGATTCTAAGTAAACCCAAACTCATACACGAAAATAGTTATCGAACTACTAACACCGAAAAAGTTACCAACTGTATATTGCCAAGTTCATAGTTAATGCCAATCTTACATACCTACAAGTTTCTTGTGAACAATTTAATAAGTGTAAAATATCAGCACTATGCCACGAAAATTTGAGTTTCTGTTGTCTCGGCACGGTGAGGTTGTCAGTTTCGGAATGGTGTCCTTCCTTAATCCACGAAGCTGCATACTTTGGGGCAGCGAAATCTTATGACTGAACCATAAGTAACAAATGATTTTTCAATGGTGTCTGTTACATAGTTAAGACATGGAATAATATATCCTTTCAATTCCATTTTTCTTTAAAGGGATAAAAACACTTCTGGCAGGGATAAAAATAATTTCCTTTTGCAGGGGATAAAATTTATTGTGGTGGGGAAATCACCAGCACCCCCTTTGCTTAATTTGCACACTGCTTAACTCATTTAATTATTAACCTTCCTAAAATACCACTCTTTCACCCCTCTGTCTTAACACATTCTCCCCGCTCCCGAACTTTCGTTTCATTACTAACATAAAAAGTAAAGTGTTCCCCTGTGCTTTGCACCAAGCTATAAAGGCGTATACGGGGTGTGGAGTTAGGGCCCCACACTTTCTTGATCACGGCCGAAGGTGGGGCCGCCTTTATCTCCCAGAGTATCCTCCACGTACCCACTTTATACTACACTACGTTGGGCGGGCGCCAGAGCCGCTTGAACAGGTGGAAAAAATCCCGGGTCTCTCGCATGGTAGTCAGACGCTAGCTGAGCTACCGCGGTTTTCGTTACTAGCAATGCAGATGCCATTAATTTAATTCAATTACTAGCAAGTAAGATCTTACAACCAAGTTCGTTTCTAGAACGCCGGAACAATCTTGGTCCACTATATCCATGAGACGTTATCTAGATTTAGCTTTAGTGCCTCGTACATACATATAATTCAAACCGTCAATACATGGACGAAGAGAAAAACGGGGGAACCGAAATTCCGCTGATCTGACGCCCTTGTTTATTTTAAAGGCAGCAGGGCACTAAGTACCTACCCCTGAACATATGCGGGTGGAGGTTGGGCTTCTTCAGGAATTTCCCCTTTTTCTTTCCTTATCTGTTTATTACTGAGGGTAAAGGCAGGGCTTGAAGCTGAAAGCTAGTTGTGGAAGCATTCCCTTTCATCCCGTGCTGCGGCGACCTATTGAAAGAGAAATTATTTTCTACAGCACGCTGCATTCTTTATGGAACCAAAACACAATTATAGCCAGCCCCTTCCAAGGTCAAGTGGAAACAACCTGAATTTGTTTTCTAAACATATGAAGTCACGTACGCGGTCACGAAGACGACGTGGGCGACCCAATGCTTTCCGTATCAAGTTATGTTTATTCCGAACTGAAAGAGACAAACAATACCCAGTCTGTAGACCACCACATCGAACCAACGAAAAGCTACCTAAAATAACGAAGAAATAACTCATGCCACAAAGAGCATATAGATATCTCACATATTTAATAATAATAATAATAAAAATAGGTAAAATGTAAAGTTTCCCGCGCATATAGCACCGTGCATGAGGCAAATTTAGGGGACGTGGGAGCATATATTCTTGATCTCGGCCATTTTGGAGGTGATGTGTTCAGCACCACACTCCGGCCGCCCTTACTCCCGAGGATTACCCCAAGGTACTAATTTTTTTGAGTCAGGGTGAGCCTCAAATAATAATAACAATAATAATAATAATAAACTTCTGTATCTGTATAATAAACGAAACTTTGTATCAAGATACTTTGAGAGTTACTTACAGATATGTACTTAATCTTACATTCATTTTGAAAGACAATGTATGTTTCATAATTCCCGGGTCTCTTTGGTTATTCCTAGAACACCCTTGTTTATGAGATGGGGCCTAGTGTTGTGTAGGCCCCACCAGATCAAAACAAACATTGGAGGAGCAAGGGAGTTTGTGCTTTCTTCATAGCATTGCTAGCGACTTCTGCCCTGTCACGAATTCACAACTCTCATAAACAAATGCGTGTGAAATAATGTGTAACTGTAAAGACAAGAGAAGAATTCGCACGAAACCAAGTGGTGTGAAAAGTTGGGTAAAGTAAGGTTGAACCTGCATTATTTTATTTTTTAAGAAATAAACTTGAAATGATAGTGAGGAAACAACAAAAAGAGAGGTTAGGCAGAAATATTGACCTGCTTTCCTGATGATACATACCACATTTCATTTAGCATAACAGAGGGCTTCCAGCCACTGGATGTAACCGTCACATGAACCTTACATCCATGCATATACCTACTTATATGTACATATGTATGTATGTATGTATGTAAATATATTTATGCATATTCACTGCTTACCCATTTTTGACATTTGCAACGCTCTGTAGAACTAAATATTCAGAGCTTAATCATCGAAACTCAACAAACAATAGATGTACAATTTGCCAGTAAGAAATTTACTTTTGAGTGCATAGGTAGCGGGGGCGGGGGAGGGGAGCGGGAACAAAATAGAAAACTTACAACTCTGCTAAGATGGTAATTACTGTAAATTTAGAGCTTTTAGGCAGATTTTTTTACAGTCGCTGTATACCTTTGAGGACTAGAGTGATAATTCATTTGAGTAAAATTGGGTCAAGGCCTTCGATAAGGCGGGAGGAAAATGGATTTTCGCTATTTTGCGCGATTACAAAATGCTGTAAGTTGAGAGATGTTTAGTTTTTCTTTCGGCGAAGTGACGAACTTGATTGATTGATTGATTAATTTGGTGTTTTAAGTCCACTAAGGCTAATCGGGACTGGGCCTACAGTTAAAGTGGGATCCAAACCATTATGTGCCTCTACTGGGTAGAAGTGGCGAACTTGTTTCAACAAGCTAAACTTACTCTAACCTCTGGCGCAACTACTCTAACCTCTGGCGATATCTTGAATTGTACAAACATTGCCACAAAACAGAAACAGTGCTTTCATGTCGCACAAATATCTACACATTCAGTTGCTTGCTATAAGCGAGTGGTGTCAAAGCTACTATTTTAAACAGTGGATCTACAAGCTGATGGTCGATTTGCTGACTGGATTGGTTTTCGTAGACACACCCGCATAATGTCGTTCGAATCTGTGCTTCAGGACAACTCAGGGCATTATTAAATGCCCCGGTACCCATGGAGAACATGATAAGTTGCAACCCTAGCTCCTACTTGTTCAAACACAAATCTAGAACATATTTTAAAAACGAAGATTAATTGCTTCACAGTGAAATTACTCGTTACGACCCTGTTGATTACAATATTACAACTTTGTTCACTACAATGATAACAAACAATTCAGGATTTGAGGAATACAAGGGTGAAAGAGCGGCACCTCACGGTCGTACACATGCTTGACACATGCGTACATGAACATACCTTAGCCTACAAGAAAAATTGTCCCTACAAGAAAAATTGTCATTTAACCAACTTTTACCTCAAGTATGCATTTTGTATGCGATATTTAATCGGAATAAAATTTGACTATTCCTAAAAAAATATTTCGGTCCCCCCTTTTTCTTCTATCTTTCTATGTTTCCTCTATTCGGAGGAACGTTGTTGTCCATACCTTACTTTCTTCTGTTTTGTTATTTTACGTCCTTTTTTTTACCTCTCTAGGTTAATCACAATACAATGAGGATGAAGGATGAATTGATGAGATAGATGACGGAACAAGCACATATCGATTATCCAAGATTCGAACCTAGAACCTAGGATCAGTGTGTGAAAGTGCAACCCCCCTCTTTGAAAGGTTAGCCCCCAGTCCCTGGTTTCTATCCGGCCCTCTGGATTACTTCCTGCTTTAATCCTTCAAATCCCTCCTTTCACCTCACCCTGGGTGCCAAGCGAGCAGATTATATTTGAGCCGGAAATACGAAAGGGGGGTTTCACATAACAATTTATATTTTTAGTCCCTGGTTCGTTACGCATGTACGTACATCAAGTGAATAAACAACTGGTTTAAAATGGACAGTACTGTAGTTCTTAGAGTTAATTCAGCAAATCATAACATTTCTAGTAATGCCTCCTCGATGGCACAGTGGTAGCGTCGTCGCCTTGCAGTCAAGGGGTCCCGGGTTCGATAACCGGTGGAGGTACATAGTGGTTCGGATCCCACTTTAAACTGTAGGTCCAGTCCCGATTAGCCTTACTGTGCATAAAGTGGACTTAAAACACCAAATCAACAGCAACAACATTTCTAGTAGGATTATATTGTTTATTATACGTTGTTATATAGTAGTATATATCTCTGCAAAACCATCTCTGCGGGCCTACCCTCAGCTGAAATGATATTCCGTTCATTACAAATGCGTTTCCTTACGCCTTTACTCTTTCTTTTGGGCATCAACTATTCAATACGGAAATATCCAAATATTCAAAACTTTTCTAAAGGGGACTTGGGACAGCATACAGGGGCTGGCTTGCACCAAATGCTACATTCTTATAATAGTCTAGCCACCAAAAGTGGACTAAACTCGAGGAGACATTCCTCGTCGTCGAAAGATGGGGAAACACTGTTTTCTATAAAAGCCCAATTGGCTTTTTTATAGTCTGGGTAAACGTCCGTGGACGTGGACCACGTAGCGTTGGATTGATTGATTGATTGATTGATTTAGTTTATTTTACTTCGCGTTTTGTGCCTCTTGGCTAATTTGCGAAGATGGGGATGATGAAATTGATGAATGGACATTCACAAACAACCAAGCCCGACCGGGATTCGAACCCGGGACCCTTGGCGTCGCAGCGCGACGGCCACAGGGTCGGGCACGTAGCGTTGGAAAATTCCACTGTAACGGTCTTTGGAAAGACATCTCCCCCACTGGGGTGATAAAGAAATCTAATATCCAGCAAAGCACAATCCAATGAGCACATACACTTACATCCAGTAATAACATATAAGTACGCACATAGAAAACATTACTTTACCATACACCTTGTAGCTGGCCAGCAATTAATTAACATATTTCCAAAACCAGTAATGCTCAATCCGACCATTACAAGTGCTCCGAGGTTTTTCTTAGCTATGACATTTATGTTACGAAGATTTCATACAAAATATACAAATAACAAGTACGTACAGGAGACAAGCAAGTTGCTTGAACCAACAGACGGTTTCGTACCAAAGCAACAAAATGAAAGGGATACAACACCTGGATCTTCTTTGTAATCTTCAAAACACTTCAATGCACGTGAACGGTGCAACTAGACTATAGAAAAAACTATCCTTTCCGAGAGTCACCCAATCTACAGGCAACTGAGCTGCTTATTGCGTCGCCCCGGTGTGGAAGGTCACACTTGCTTCTTAATGTTCGTTTCAAACGACACTTGTTTCTTGTTTACTTATTCTTCTGAAATCTGCTTTTGCCTGGATCTTCCTTAATGCATCAAAATATCTGCTTTCGAAAGTTTTAATGAGCACGTTTTAAGAACATCTCAACGACCAAAGTCAAGAATTAGTAGAAATTTTGACTGTCTTCTAATCACCGCAAATTAGCAAATATATTTCCATCAATGGATTGTAAATTGATTATGTACGAGTTACATGTAAATATATTTTGTAAACTTCAAGTTAGTATATTTCATTGATTGATTGATTGATTAATTTGGTTTATTTTACTTCGAATTTCTGCCACTTTTGGAAAGTCGCGAAGATGAAGATGAGTGATGATTTGACGAAATTGATTAAGTGATACTCAGAAAGAATACTCATGCCCCTGGCGCTGACCACTCCGACGGTTAGTGTATTTCATTTTACATAGAACTTTAAATAATATTTTTCTTCCATGTGCAGCAAGTTGTACCACAGTTATGTACGGAATTTGGCAACTTCGACATTTCCGTTAACGAAACAAATAGTTGATGAAGGTACGATGAATAAAAGCGAACTATAAAGATCACATTTTATGTATTTTCCGTCCGTAATTATAATACATGAATAAAGTTAACCCACAGTTTTAAATTTTCACATGCAAATTTGCTTCATTATTCGGGATGGTTGATTAGAGGATAACAGCAGTGTACGTAAAAATGATCAAGCATAGCGTTATGGACCTCAGGTTGAAATTCTAAGTAAAGCATGCAGGTGCGAAAATCCCATAAACAGACGGATACTCACATCCAGATACTTTATACCGCTCCATGCTAGTATTTGATAGGTCTACCTATCTACGCTTCTATTTTATGGTTTTTGACTATCTATCCAATTATTTCGTGAATGACTACAACAATTAAATGAAAGACTCAATGGAGATTTTTAATAACGCGTCCGGTTGGTTTGACAAATTTCAATTTATAGCTCAAACCGTTTAGGTCACGTCACCACTTTAAAATTCAGGGTGATTCGAAAGTCCAATGAGAAACACCCATATAATTTCTACAGATATTATAAACCGTGAATGCAATCACGTGCAGTATGTAGGAGTCTATGTGTCCATATCTTACTTTCTTCTCCTGTTTTGTTATTCTACGATATGAGAATCAATTGATGAAAGTGGATAGAAAGTTTTTCTTCTTTTTTTTCAAATGGGAATAGCCAAATGACATATCAAATTCATGTAAAATTTTCTGAAAAATTGAATGGTGAAATCCGGTTTTAAGATATCTGTATTACTTTCGAAGTTACGGGGTGTCAAAAAGTACCGACGTATAAACAGGCAAAAACATGGAACCACCCAATTTCATGACAACGCATAACGTTAAACCAATAATATCATTACCATTGTGTCTTGGACTAAAGAGTGCAACAAGAATACCCGCTCCAACTTCAAATCCGCTTATTTTTTTAATTGGAAAGGGGATCATGTGTCATACCGAAATAACGTGAAATTTTCTGAAATATCACATTTTGAAATCCTTTTTAAGGGATTTTTATTCGTTTTTGAGTGACTGCATAATATAAAATTACGTACTTAATAATGGTTCTCCTGAACTCGAAAACTGTCAAAGATGTTTGATGTGTTACTTACCCCTATTCTCGTTTGAAAAAAGGTTAGATCAAATATGGCGAATCCAATATGGCGGACGGGGTATCTAACATGCCTCAGAGATGAAGCACTTTATCTCCTAATACCGCATATGGCTACATTAATGGTCCATGTTTCAACTCGAGCAGAAAATGTAAATTTTCAATAAAACTTCAAAAAAGCGAACTTCCAGTTTTTATATCGAAAATTAACAGACTATAACTGGGTAAATCTATGCGATATTGAGGATGTCAATACACTAACTAATACGTTTTATGATATTTTGTATAATATTTTGAATGACTGCGTACCACTGAAACGCATCAAGGTACCTAAATATCCTGTGTGGTTCAATGGTGACATTATTAGGAAAATAATGTCAAAATTATATCATTACAAAAAGTGGGGAAAAGGTCATTGCAATGCAGAGTATCATGAAGGGAAATACAAGAATCTTAGGAAAGAGATAAAGAAAGGGGTAACAGCAGCGTACAAAGTGTACATCCGTGAGACGGAGGAAAACATAAGGATAGATGTAAATTATGTATGGACTTATATTAGAAATAAAAAGAGGGATTCAGGTAGTGATACTTTTGAATACAACAATGAAATCTTACACAATGGACACGTTATTTTAAATGCATTTACTACCTACTTTCTATCGGTGTACAAAGATTCTTTACAGTACTCTATAGTTGAATCAGAAAAGTGCGAAACCGGAGTGCTTTCCCAACTCGATATATCGTATATCGAATTGAATGATATCGAGGAAGCAATTAAAATGTTGAAAGCCAAAAAAGCAGTGAGGATGGACATCATTCCTCCCTATGTGGTCAAGGGGAGTATAATATTCAATAACATTTTAGAACATCACAACTTCCCATCAAAATGGAAAATCACTAAAGTTAATCCCTTCCCAAAAAAAGGCAAATGCAAAGAACGTTGATTGCTTTAGGCCAGTGTAAATTCTCTCAGTTTTTTTTGCAAAGTGTTTGAACAAATACTGTACGACAGAATAATGGCCAACGTACGACCTGCTATATCTACCATGTAACATGGTTTTATATCGCGGAGGTCGACAATCCCAAACCTTGCCGAATTTGCACATTTTGTAGCTTATGAATTAGACGAAAGGAAACAGGTATCTATGCTGACCTGACCAAGGCGGTCGATTCGGTAAATGATGACATTTTACTTCAGGAACTATCGTATTTTAATATATTTGTGAAAACGTAATTATTCTGCTAAAATCTTACCTCATGGACCGAAAGCAATTTGTCAATTATAGAGGATACATATCTCGGGAATACCCTACGCCTTCTGGGGTGCCGCAGGGATCCAATTTGGGCCCACTCATTTTCTTACTCTTTATTAATGACCTCCCGAAAATTATTACGAAATCACGTAGACATATTTGCTGACGATGTAAAAATATTTAGAACAATTTGCTCTGACGAAGACAGCCTTGACTTGCAGGCAGACGTAAATATATTACTACAATGGAGCGAAAATTATAGACTTGAATTCTTGATACATTTAAAGATGCTATTAAAAGGCTAAAGAATAACAAAGCACCTGGCATTGATTTAATACCAGCTGAGTTAATTAAATATGGTGGAAATTCATTAATATTTCAAATTCATAAATATTTTGTTTAATATGGAATAAAGAAGAAATCCCTCAACAGTGGAAAGAATCCATAATTGTTCCTGTGTTTAAAAAAGGTGATAAAATGAACTGCAATAATTACCGTGGAATTTCTCTACTCTCAACAACATACAAAATATTGTCTAACATTCTTTTAACAAGACTAACCCCATATGCTAATGAAATTATAGGTGATTATCAATGTGGATTTAAACGTAACAGATCAACTACAGATCAAATTTTTCACATCAGACAGACACTTGAAAAAAAGTGGGAATATAATCAAAATGTCCATCAGCTATTCATTGATTTCAAAAAAGCATATGATTCGGTCAAAAGAGATAAATTATATAATATATTAGTAGAGTTTGGAATACCTAAGAAGCTTGTTAGTATGATAAAAATATGTACCAGTGAAACAGAAAGTAAAATTCGTGTGGGTAATAATATGTCTGACAAATTTATAATTCATGATGGGTTAAAACAAGGAGATGCATTATCTCCATTGCTCTTTAATTTTGCCTTAGAATATGCTGTTCGGAAGGTAAAAGAAACTAAAGAAGGACTAAAATTAAATGGTGTGACTCAGTTGTTAGCATATGCAGATGATGTAGACTTACTGGGGGATGATATAAATACGATTAAGAATAATGCTAAAATATTTTTCAAAACTGCTAAAGAGATAGGTTTGGAAGTTAACAAAGAGAAAACTAAATATATGCTTACAGGCCGAAACCAAGTGTTAGGTAATAATCAAAATCTAATTATTGATAACAACTCGTTTGAACCAGTTTCCAAATTCAAATACTTAGGAGTAATATTAACAAATGAAAATTATATTAAAGAGGAAATAAAAAGTAGGCTTAATTCAGGAAATGCATGTTACTTCTCTCTTCATAAACTTTTGTCTTCTCGTTTAATATCTAAGAAACTAAAAGTTAAAATATACAAAACAGTAATTTTGCCTGTAGTATTATACGGGTGTGAAACTTGGTCCCTTACATTAAAAGAGGAACATAAATTGAGAGTATTTGAAAATAAGATTCTTAGGAAAATCTTTGGACCTAAAAGGGATGAGGAGACAGGTGAGTGGAGAAGGTTACATAATTTAGAACTACATAATTTGTATTCATGTCCAGATATTATTAGAATAATTAAATCAAGAAGACTTAGGTGGGCAGTCCATGTGGCACGAATGGGAGAGGAAAGAGGAGTTTACAGGATTCTTGTTGGGAAACCTGATGGTAAGAGACCTGTAGGAAGGCCAAGACGAAGATGGAGGGACAACGTTGAGATGGACCTAAAGGAAATCGGTAGGGATGGAATAGAGTATATAGATCTTGCTCAAGATAGGGACAGATGGAAGGCCTGTGTTGCTGCAGCCATGAACCTTCGGGTTTAAGAAGGCTAGAGAGTTAGTTAGTTAGTTATTCTTGATACATGTCAGGTAATGTATATAACAAACGCTGAAATAAAAAGAAACTTCCAGTGTCAGATGGGAGGAAAACAAATAGCTAAGGTCACTAAATTCACGGATATTGGTATCACGTATGACGCAAATCTATGTTTTAAAGAGCATATGCATCATATCGTTAACCAAGCATATAAGAAATTAGGATTGATAAAAATATGTGGGGAAGATCTAGAAAGTACATCAATATTAATATTTTTTGTATGTCTCCCTAGTACGCTCACTCGTAGAATATGCGTCGGTAATATGGCAGCCCTTGGACAAAAAAAACAACATATGAGGGAAATAGAAATGATTCAGTCCAAGTTCTTGAGGTTCATAAAGTATAGAGAAGACAAAGTATATCCCAAATTCAATCCGTACTCTGAGCTTGTATCGCAGTTTAACATTGAAAAAATTGAAGAAAAGTTTAATCTTAATTTGATGAGCACGTTATATAAAATTGCAAATAACAAAATAGACTCTATGGGGTTAGTATCTGCATTACAATATCATGTATCTCAAATGAGAAACAGACCGAAATCCGGTTTGTTTCATGTACCAAAATTTAGAACAAATTATGTAAATATATCTCCGATGTGGAAAATGGGTAAAACTTATAATGAAGTAGTAGCAAATGATCCGAGCGTTGATATAAACAGTCTGTCATTTCAATCATTCAAAAGAGTCCTACTGGCTCATTGGAGAAAGGGGTGAGGGGTTCGTCTGTATAGGAATTAGTGAAACAATTTATGTTATGCACAGATATATGTAATGCACATATATAATTCACAAAATGTATGTATGTCTCAATGGAACAATGTTCTGTGGCATCATTTGTTAAATAAATAAATACATATATAATATCTGGAGAAAATATATGGGTGGTTTCCGACTTTTGGATTGGATTGGAGATAATTTATACAGGGATTGTTTAGAATTTTCTTTGTCGTTCTCGTAAATTGTGTTTATTTTTGCGGATGTAGCGTCAACAGATTCTGTGATGTGGATGTCTCACCTCGCATTGACTCTTGTCCCTCACGGCCAAACAGACGGACGGTCCGATAGAGATGTGTTTACCTACTATCTGTTAGGTCTATCAGATTTTTTAATTTGTAGCTTTGAGACACTGATCGTTCATACGGGCTGATGGACTTGGAGAGAAACACTTTACACATTCGCTAATCAGTTTCCTAAAAGGAATATAAAATAATCCAAAAATATAATATAAAAATAATATGGCAATAAATATCGTGTTTAGTAACGTTACAGAAAATCATGAAAAATAAAGTGGGATATTACACAGTCTTTACCCAGCCAGAACTATATTTTTCAACATAGCTTGTTTATTGTGATAAAGGTGAGATAAAAGGTAAAGTTCCCCGTGCAGATAGCATCGTGCCATAAAGGCACATTTAGGGGATATAGGTATAGGACCCCTCATATTCTCGAACTCGATCTCGGGCATTTGGAGGTGATGTGATCAGCAGCACGCTGCCGCCGCCTTTACCCCTCAGGGTTGGCCCCAGTTAGCAATAGATTTGAAACTGTGTAAGCCCAGACCCGCTTTATGCTTGGACAAGGCCGGAAAAAATTCCGAAAGTATATCATGCCCCACCCGGAAATCGAACCCTGGTCACCCGCTTGGCAGTTAGACGTCCTGAGGAAAATAACTGCCATTAATTTTTTATCACATCATTCGTACCATATATTTTGTAATATCAACTTTATAATAAAAGATGTTATGTATTTCGACGTTCACAAGATGGGACGTTTGACATCCAATATACCTACATCACACGATGCAGTTCAAAGTGATTCGAGCGAAGAAACTCAAGGTCGAAATGGAGCAGTGGACATGCTGTGGAGCAACTTCCACAAATGTTCTCTGGGGCTGCTGTGTTTTTATCAACAACGAAACACAAGACATTAGGTTCCAAGCATGTGTGTGGGTATCACGAATCGAGGCATTGCAATCTGAACTTCTAACCTGTCACGTTTCTCCTTTCCTTCTCAAGTCACAAGGCAGCTGATTCTGATATGCTTACGTCACGGGGAACGACCTACGCTTTTTATTCACGTCTGCTGAAAGGTTTTTGGAAACTATGAATTAAGTTAATGAGAAGCGAAAAATTGAAGGATCGTTTTTGTGATTGGGTGCTTGTTTATTTACTCATCACTGCTTATATGCACAATTAGCTGAATTGGTTGATTGATTGATTTGGTGTTTTAAGTCAACTTTATGAACAGTTACGCTAATCGGGACTGGATCTACAGTTTATCCCTTCTCTCTCTCTCTCTCTCTCTCTCTCTCTCTCTCTCTCTTTTCTTTCTTTTCTCTTCTCTTTCTTTCATTGAGAGAGAGAGAGATAGAGAAGTAAAGTGGGATCCGAACCACTATGTGCCAGGGACCCCTTGATGACAAGGCGACGACTATTCCGCTGCGCCATCGAGGAGGCCTCAAAATTAACTGAACAGCGACGAGAGGATGACGTGTATAAAAAGTGAAAATAAAGGGCAGGGAATAAAGCGTCAGCGGCACTATCTCAGCAGTCGCCTGAATAGACTCAACAAGACAACGGGAACTCTTTAGGCTGTCGTGAGATGTGAATCAGTGACCATCCAAATGTAAATATACGTATATCCTTTACCAAGAAAAATGAAAAACGTGATACAACTGATAGCGAGTGGTTGAAGCTGCAATCAAGGTTCCCCGGGACAGATTCCACATTAAACTGTAATTCCAAACACGGTTGAAAATATATGGTAACTAACTTACTCTATTTTATTTACACATACACTGAGGAATTTACGTAGGGGCATCGCCGATAGAACGTTGATCTTGTAATTATAGGTTCCGGGATTTGATTTCTTATGGGGTCACGTTTCAAGTTGTCCTTGTCGCGCTTTGAATTTGTAGCTCCAGTTCGGTCAAAAATAATATGAAATACTGGGAAAATACATCTGCAAGAGTGAAAAAGCAGCATTAGGCTTCTTACTAATTTTCTGGAAGCGCCATTGAATTCATGGCAGAAATAGACGTTATTTAATTTCGTTCACATTAAGACGATCCGATTTTATGATGTTATTTATCTAAATTTAATTTTTCTTCGGTTTCTTCCACACTTTTACGTCAACCATAAAACTTTACGTTATTTTACAGAATGAAATATTCAATGTTTGTTTCGTATGCTCAGATTATAGTATAAAAATTTGGAGCTTAACTCATGGGGGGGGGGGGGGGTGAGCAGAATATTTTCTTTTTTGCAGCTCATAGAAATATCATCCAGGACTATTTTGATAAATAAGTGTTACATTTGCAAAATCATAAAATTACTGATTACTGTAGTCCTCGGGTTTCAGGAGGTTAACAAAAGTACCATTAAAAAATTGGGAGCAAGTGTCTCCTTTGCCCCTGCTAAGTTATGGTTGCTGCGCATAAATGCGTCGCTGAAAACCCATAACAGTTTGAAGAATCAAGGATTCCTTCATGGTAGGCCGCAACAATGATGAATAAATTGAAACGGGACGGTGCAGGGTACAGGTATCTGGATAACTTAGTGGTAGCAACTGTCGTCTTTGACTGTCTCTAAGTCATCGAGCAACTTGGCAACAATATTAAACGTACAATAGCATTGTTACATTCAAAAAGGCATATGTGAAAATATATAAATTCTATTCACATTTTTACATCACATAAATTGGTATTGATTTTTTGATTGATTTAATTTATTTGACTTCGCGTTTTGTGCCTCTAGGCTAATTTGCGAAGATGGGGATGAGTGATGAAATGATGAAATTGATGAATGGACATTCACAAACAACCAACCGACCGGGATTCGAACCCGGGACCCTTGGCGTCGCAGCGCGATGTGCTAACCACTCGGCCACAGGGTCGGGCAAAAAAAATTGGTATTGAATTTAATTTATAGTATTTATGTGCAGAGAATGTTCTGAGAAAGTTCAAATTCGATAGCCCCCTTAAACACACCAGTACCTTCAACAAAACGATTTTTCTAGAATTGGTCTAATTACTTTTGGGACAGAACTTGCATAATATATAGGCTGTGTCCTAGAGAACAGTAAGTTTACAGTCAAGAAACAAAGAACAAAATAGGTATTAAAGTTGTTCTTCCCTCGTTTTTAAGTCTGTGGTTTTACTCCCTACACATCGCAGTA
Organism: Lepisma saccharinum; assembly: GCF_977018435.1. Classification (NCBI taxonomy): domain Eukaryota; kingdom Metazoa; phylum Arthropoda; class Insecta; order Zygentoma; family Lepismatidae; genus Lepisma; species Lepisma saccharinum. The sequence goes on along the minus strand of NC_139252.1, from coordinate 33,791,112 downwards.
ATTAAGTACCAAAAGAAGTTTCTTCACTTCAACTGAATCTTAATCTTTTCTCGCTATTGAGGTTGAATCAAAGAGAAATAAGTGGAAACAATAACTGAACAACATGTATTTACCCGTGATAGGGCCTCTCTAACTTTTCACTTTTAACGGACGTCTTGTTAGCTCATGACTTCCTTCTGACGCTAACACTAACATTAAGGCACACGACACACAATATAACCTATCCAAACAAAACATTACCAAACCAATTACACACTTATGTGATTTTGTATCTGTATTCATAAATATTATTAATGTTGAACACTAACACACATTTACCTTCTACTATTATTAACGTTTATTTTAATCTTACTTATCCCCTAGTAGAATGCTGTAAAATCAACGTTGTTCAGGAAAACCGAACAAATTTGGTTCTTCATGCAAATGTCGCAGTGAGTTACTGTAAACAAAAAAATAAGGAAAATAAAGGATGAATCAAAAAGGGAATCCGTAAAAGAAATATCGCGGAACTCACGCCCTGAGTTAATTTTAAGGTACCAGGGCATAAGAAAATACCTCCGATAGTATGGTGTTCACCTTTTTTTCCTTCTGATAATTCTAAACCCCTCAAAATACTCGATCATCTGTAAAAGTAAAGGTTGAGCAATGTTCCGCAACCTTCTTGTCCTCGCAGAAAACCATAAATTATCCAGTATTGAACACGGCACATCATAAAATTCATTTATCTAAAAAACATACATTACGGCACTGTTGATATAAATTAAAAGTTTAGGAATGAGTTACAATATAATCAGTTAAAAGTACTACTACTACTACTACTACTACTACTACTACTACTACTACTACTACTACTAATAATAATAATAATAATAATACAATTCACTGCACTCGTAGGTACTTTTGGTATTATTATTATTATTATTGAAACGATTCATGCAGCTGATTATATGGATCCGAAACGCCTGTAGAGATTATGTATGTGTAATAACAAACTGACCCTTGCCATCAAGGCATGCCATGAAGGAGTAAAGTGGGCGTGGAGTTTGGACCCTACACTTTCTTGATCACGGTCGAAGGTGGGGGTGAAGTGATCAGCACCACGTCCATGGCCACCTTCTTTAGCCAAAAGTTTTCTCCAGGTACCAACTTTATACGACGCTGGGTGGGCGCCAGAACCGCTTGAACAGGTGGAAAATATACTGGTTCTCCCCCGCTGGGGATCGAACCCGGATCTCTCGCATGGTAGTCAGATTAAATAATTTACATTCAATTTGTTACTACAAGAAAAGTTCGCAGTACACCCGTGACCTTGTGGAGGAACACCGGTTGCGAAACATAGATTTAGATAGAGGGTAATGGCGCCAAATAATAAGAATTAAAAGTATTTCAGAAATCGAATTCCAGAAAGCTGTGGGGTAAAAAGTGACCTTCAGCCAGACACTGTCTCAACCTCTCCTGACGAGCGTCGATACACCTTCAATATCTTGGCCTTCGACCGGGAGGTGATTCTCCGGTACCCACAAGGTCTACTCGGAAAGAAATCGTGTGTATGCGCTCCCCCTCTCACCGCACCACCACCCGAAACCTCCCCCCTTACTCCACTTCCCCCCGAGTACCGACAAGGGCGATAAAACCAGAGCGTGTGGGTGTGTAACGCGGACGCGATTTTTCTGCCACCTGGTGTGGAAAATAGTAAGCTCATCCCACACGTTGCATTGAAATTTGCCACCCTATGGGGACACGTGAAAAACAAATTTTCCCAAGTAAGGATGCTATCCATCAGGTTCTTGCAAGTATTTCCTATTAGGTAATTCCATTATCGTTCCTCAAAAATTCAAGGGCAGTGATCCGAGGCTTCTAAATGTATTTTCGTAACGATTTCCTTGTGGGGACCGGATTTTGGTCCCCACAAGTCGGTGCGGTCCCCATAAGGTGGATTCACAACTGACGAGTGTCCCCATAAGGTAGCATCTGCAAAAGCACACACACACACACACACACACACACACATATATACATATATACCAACAGTAAAAATCATATAAATTGTCTCTCAAATCTGCGCGTTCCTTTTCCTCCATACAATTGTTCATGCACTTAAGAGAAAACCTTTTAGAAGCAGTACTTCTCTCCTCGGTAATTTAAAATGCATTACAGAAAACAAATTGCGAGCGAAGCGACCAATAAATTTTCAGATCCAATTTTTTGCAAAATGAAAACAATGTCGATTTAATATGGGGAAAAAAATTCATGGAGCGCCATATTATTCTCTTTTACAATTTTTTTTCATTTACATCGTTTGGCGTCCAGGGTTAACTCCCGTCGACCCCTAGCTACGGCTCTGAACTTGACTAGACTGCAAGAAAAGCAGACATTGCGAGCGAAGCGAGCAAGAACATTTTACAAAAGGTATTTATATTTGTATAAAATTTGAAATCAAGGGGGCAATTGCAGCTCTGTCACCCCCCCCCCCCCGCAGGTGTTCTTGGAAGTCTGGAAGAAATAATGCAAGAAAGACGTGAAAACAAAATCCATCTTGAGTATCCTTTTGTCCTGCCACTCTTAGATTCTGCTACTCTTGCTTTCCTTTACTTCCATGTTTGCCCCCTAAAATTGATTTCCGTTCAAGGTTGTTGGGGGGGGTTTCGCCCCTGCACCCCTTCCCCCGTAGTTGCTTTGAACTTTCATCAGATTGAAAATACTTAATTTTCTTTAAGAGTATAATATAGTTTAATAAGGGCGATAGGATTCATCTATCCTAAATTTCTAGGTGGAAATATAATAATATAGGGGCATAGATGTCTGGAAGGGGGGCAAGAATTGCCACATCTTCCCCTTAAAAAACGAATGTCAACCAAAAAGTACGTTTTCACATGTATAATTTGATTTCAGTCATAATAATTTCATTAATTATTATATTGAGGATGCAGGAATGCGATAATGCAACACTATTATCGGGGTAATATGCCCCATGGAAAAATACCTTGCTTGTCTCTTCGTGGAAAAAATCTGCAGACGTCCATGATTAGGGGGGTATTTGCCCTCCCCCTGGCCCCCTGGGCGCACGCCTATGATCCCCGTGATGGAATATCTAATTCAAAGCCAGGGCTTTAAGATCAAATTTGTTTTGTTATTGTTTTTATTAGTAATTACCTCAGTTTTCTTCCTCTGAAGTTAAATTATTCATGACGACGATTTATGATTACATTAAAGACATGAATGAACATACACAATGAACCCATTTTGGTCGGAACTCGAACTCGGAACCTTGTTTGGCAAGAAATACAAATATACATAAGGCATGAGTGTTTCATTGGAGATGTTCCTCTACTTCCGTCATTTTATCACTAATATATTTCTTTAATATACAATAATAAATCACAACTACCTAAAAATAAATATTATTTTGCATTTTCACATGCATATGTTTTTTTACGGTTAGAGTGTGAACTGGCACCTGTTTATTTAGATTGTTCTTTATGTTTCGTGTGTAGTTAAAGATAGGAAAAATGCTTGAGGAACGATTAGGGCTATAAGATTCCGTCCGTGACAGAGTGGTTAGCACAGTGCGCTACGATGTCTGATGTCCTGGGTTCGAATCCCGTCGTGCGTATGGGTGTTCTTTGTGAGTACCCCTTCATCAATTTCATCATAACACTCATCCTCGTCGTCGCGATTAGCAAGAGTGAAAGAAAAACTACGCTAAATAAGAAAATAAAAAGACTTATTAGAATCATTCTTATTTCCGGACGTGTCCTACATTTTATAGTTATGTCTGGCCTCCGGAAGGAATTTGAAAGAAATCTCATATGTCTTATACGTATTTTGAGCATCACGTAACTTCAAATTAGATGGAGAAACAGAAAATCTGAGGGAAGTCTAAGATAACGTGGTTCCTTGGGGAAGTATGCTTAAATCAAAGAGTGTGCATGGTTGCTACTGGATGTTCGGAAAAAACAATTACAATCCCAGCTCAGAAGTTACTTCCCGATTTTCTAGATCCGGAAACGTCCGGATATAAGTATAAATGTGCTTACTTTGTGAAGGTTTATTGATATAAGTGTCGGTAATTTGTTCGAAGTAACAAGTAATTATTCTCCTTATTGGAGAAATAAGGCACACAATTCTGTTTTTCCCAGTGTATAGTAGTTTTTTACATATTAATAAACAAGAACTTCCAGACTTTGTTTACGAAATTGTGATTTTTTTCCTTCCCGAATTCATGGATTGTTTTCACTTCCTGGCCCCATATCGACGAAAAACGTTCTGTCTTACATACACAAGTTGAAATCACATACAGCCGTGCTATTAATTAGCAGTTGAGGAATTTTGAACTCAACCGTTCACTTCAACATTAATTTTTCAGCTGAAGATGTGTCATATTCTCGTTATATGCTAAGATGTCCTAGTAACCTATTATATTTAATGCAAATGCGTTCGTGTCCAACATTTTGAGACAATTTGTCCTACTTTCCGCTGAAGAGTGATCTGATAGCCCTATGTGTGATGAGAACTGTTTTTACTCAATTTCTGATATAATTTATTCCAGCATTTCCTTCAACTTCTATTACCTTGTTATTACCTCAAATGATTACACAACTTTTCCTTCGTGCTCGACCTTTGGGTTCAGAAATGTTTACAACAGCCCCATCTCCAGCGTGTAAATAGCACTCTGGAAGACCATAATGTATACAACTTGTTTACTGCATATTTTACGAAAATATTAGAATGTTAGCTTGATATAACTGTGGATTGTAAGGAACGAAATTAAATACCTGTTTTATACGCACACTGGAACGAGCGCAGGCCTGCTGTGAGTCACTCTGGCAGTGAAGGTCACTGATCGAAGTAGTTAGTGCTTGCTTGCTACAAGCAGGCGCCTTATCTTTCCTCAAGGAAGCACGGAAATCTTAGTTACTTTTTTTCGCCAGACTAATGGCGAACATTTACAGGAACGTAAGGAGTAGTATCGTATTCTATTGGAATTAGATTTCGTGGTGTTTAAAAGATATCATAACAATATGTAAATCTCTTTTGTGACCTACACTGAACTTATTTTAAAGTTTCATTGACATGTGAAAGCGGAAATTTCGAGATTCTTCTTCCTTACGACTTCTAAACAACCGAAGAGTGTTGTGAACGTGAAACTACTTATTGTTCGCATCAACCATATGCATTATACAAATGGTCCTTCATCAAAAACCCTATTACATCACAGGAAGTGATATTTAAAACAATTCTACCACGTATCCAACGTAACCAATATTCAGATTGATTCCAAGCTTCTGTTTGGGTTATTTTGTGTCGCATTTTTACCTCTTGCGATAATCGCGACGATGAAGATGATGGGTAACGATACGAATGCAATGCTACATCTATGCCTCAACAGGTTTCAAAAATGGATCCTCTGGCTTTGTAGAGAGTTACGGTGATTTTTATTTTTATTTTCATTTGGTATTTTAAGTCCACTTTATGCACACAAAGGCTAATCGAGACTGCATCTACAGTTTAAAGTTGGATCCTAACCACTGTGCCTCCACCGGGTATCGAACCGGGGACTCCTTGATTACAAGGCGACTCTTCTACTACAGCGCCATCGGGAAGGAGAGAGAGAGAGATAGAGAAAGAAAGAGAGAGAGAGAAAGAGAGAGAGAGAGAGAGAGAGAGAGAATTACGGTGACTACGATAATGAAGAATTGAAAGTAGCAGAACGACTAAGCTATTATTTTGTCAATATTGGGATTGTTAATTAATGTTATGAATGTCAGTTCAAATTGAAAAAAAATAAACTAAAAAATTTCCAGAGTGCCGTTCCAAATAATCCAATAGCGCAACAGCCCAATATCGGGCCAAGGCCCTCCCACGCGAGACACCAAGGGGGCGTGGAGATCTGCAGCCAGACTAGGGGGAGGGGTGGTCAGCCCGACCGACCCCCAGCCGTTGTAGGACTTCGCGACCGGATTACGCTCACTCACTCGGAGCTCCCCAATTTCCTCACGATGGTGGGTTGCCACCGGCCCTATACGTAGGCCGAATAAATTCCGACCAGAGCCGGATTCGAACCTACGCCGTCCCGCAGCGAACGATCTCAAGACGAGTGAACGCCTTAACCCGCTCGGCTACGGAGGAGGACCAGAGTGCCGTTACACATCGTTAATTTTTCTCTTTCCACACATTACTTTGCTACTAGGGCTATGTAGATAATTGCATGCTAAGACGTAGAAAGTGCTGCATTTTCAGTGTGTGGAATTGAGATTTATTTCTGAGAATGGAGTGAGTAGTGGGAAAAGGATCACCTCACATGTTTGGATTATACCCCCTTCCCCTACACGCACGCACACAAAATATATCGGCTGTTGTTCTTATAAGGAAATATAACATGTATGAATTGTGTCAAGAAATATTGGAGCCTATTCACATCCCTACGGAACTTGGAAGAAAGCCCACGTAGAGATTGGGAAGTTTTGTTACGACAAAATTGGGATGTATAGTAAATTAAAATGCAAAGTCCTACCTTGTACTTTGCACCAAGCCATGAAGGCGTATAGGGGATGTGGAGTTAGTGGAGTTAGGGCCCCACGCTTTCTTCATCAGGCGGAAGGTGGGAATGATGTGATCAGCACCACGCCCCTGGCCGCCTTACCCCTCCCCCCCCCCCTTCCCCAGAGTTTCCTCCAGGTACCCACTTTATACGACGCTGGGTGGGCACCGAAGCAGCTTGAACAGGTGGACAAAATCCCGATTATCCCCCGTCGGGGATCGAACCCAGATCTCTCGCATGGTAATAAAACGCCCTAACGACTGTGCTACTGCGGCACATACAGTAATTAAGGCAAGAATTGTTTTAGCGTTTCGTTCAACGTTTTTAGGGGAATCATTTTCGGAGATATAACGTGTAGCTCTTGTCGGTTCTGGGACCTGGCTTGAGAAAAGGCGATTTTCTGACGAACAACATTCCACCTGACAAGTCACGTGACTTTCCTACATTTCCTGTGCCTGTTGGCTTTTGCATGAAAGACGAGTTGCTCTTGAGACAGACAGAATCACCCGATCACCTAATGGTGCAATGTGTGTTGCCTACCCTTCCGGCATTATTTACTGCCATTAAAGTCTTATGGGGAAGAACTTTTTTCCACCACTGTACATCTCCTGTGTGCGCCTAATCTTCAATAACATCATCATCACTATTTTAACATCAATTACGTTTTTTTTATGTAGAAGTAAAATGATTTTATATACGTATATTTAAGGAAAACATGATCCAAAGTTAATAAAAACATGGTTTCCACTTAACGTTTCACGAAACGTAGCATAAAACTTGTGAAATATTAAGGGCTACAGTACTGATTATAGGCCCTACACTTATTGTAAAATATAATACTATTCCCAACGAAATGTCCATGTGTAGGCAAAGCATGCGCAACAATGCTTATTATATGCGTTTTCAATCAGCTTAAAGGAAATATTTGATGGTATAACCGTCGGTACTAAAGCACACTACTGGATGCAGGAATATGCTGTAAAATTATGGTAATGCTAACAATACAGCAATGTATATTTCGAGCCAGCAATAAAGAGAAGCATTTTCGCCAAGCTCGTTTCTGCAACAACGACCATAAACTTACCCTCGACGACCTCATGAAGAGTAACACACATGAAGCTTAGGCTAAAGTGGTATATGAAGAGAGAAGCTCTCATATATGCACATATCCGGGGATTCATATTTTTGGGAATAAAAAGAAAAATATTCTTATGTGGGTAAGACAATTTCTGCATTGCCGAGCCGTTTCTGAGGGGGGAGGGTTAACACGAGAAAGGGCTTGAAAACCGTTCTAAAAGTGGTGCGAGGGGCGTTTGGCGCATGGAGGCAGTAACTTAACCAAGAGAGACTCTAGAAGTACCCCCTTGTCCCATTTTGACTCATCTCTTCTCAGAGCTTTGTGACAGATGATCACGGGGTAGGTGGACTTAACCCCCTTCGGTGGTGGGGAACCGAGAAATCAACCCCCTAACTTTTCCCTCTTGTTCTTCCCATCTTTTATTCTCCTTTCTCCCTGCTCTTCCCTCGGGACTTCTTCTCCTTGCTGTGATAACCCACCTCAAACGATTTTACGAGTCTTGGATTCCGTCCATCAAACGGAAGGGATAAAGGGAACATCAAAAATTCCCTCTAAGTCGGTCCTCTGCGTCTTAAAATGGTAAACGCGGCGGTAAAAGATCCCTCTGAAAGCGAAGATGCACCGGTTGCTTCCTTATCCGCGGAAAGGAAAGGATTTCTGAGGAATCTGAAATGCACCAAAACTCCTCCCACCTATCTGCAGTTGCAGACAGCTGCAGTCCTTAAAGAATGCAGACGTTATAAGTTCGTCCATTTCGATTGGAAATTTCACAGTTACAAAAGGTACAGAGACAGAACAAGTTCTTGGTTTTATCCCGGAATTCGAGGCCACATCGAAAGACCGCGTTTGTGACCTGGAAATCCAGAAAAATACTGAAAAAGTCAGGGAAATTAACTTTGGTGTGAAACTGTCATGGATAAGTCAGGGGAATTAACTTCGGAGTAAAAAGGTCATGCAAAAGTCAGTGAAACTAACTTCGAAGTAAAGAAAAGGTCATGGAAAAATCAGGGAAATTAACTTAGGAGTGAAAAAGTCATGGTTCGATTGAATTATTTGGTTTCTCGCCTTTCAGCCACTTTTGTAAGGAAACGCATTTGTAATGAACGGAATATCATTTAAGCTGAGGGTAGGCCCGCAGAGATAGTTATGCTAACTCTGCGGTAGTGCCGATGGTGTAAGCCATAGGTGCGTAATTATGTTCAATTAAGGAAATTGGTTGATATGTAAATGCACACATGGAAACGCTTTGTAAATATGTATATATATAACAACGTATAATAAACAAATATAATCCTACTAGAAATGTTATGATTCCAATAAATACGGTACTGTCCATTTTAAACCAGTTATATATTCACTTGCTGTACATGTGTAAACGAACCACGGACTAAAAATATAAATTGTTATGTGAACCCCCCCCCCCTTCGTAATTCCGGCGCAAATATAATCTGCTTGATTGGCACCCAGGGTGAGGTGAAAGGAGAGGTTTGAGGGGTTGAAGTAGGAAGAAATCAAGAGGGCGGGATAAAGCAAGGGATAAGGAGGGCCGAACTTTCACAGAGTGAAAGAGTCATGGAAAAGTCAGGAAAATCAGGAGTGGAAAGTCATGAAAATGTTAGGATGTGTGAAAATACCATGGAAGAGCCAGGGACTGGAAAGACGAAAGGATAATGAACTTAGGAGTAGAAAGGTCATGGAAAAGTTAGGGAAATTAACTTAGGAGTGGAAATGTCACGTAAAAGTTAATGAAACTAATTTCGGAGTGGAAATGTCATGAAAAAGTCAGGGAAACTAACTTCGGAGTGGAAAGATCATGGAAAGATCAGGGAAACTAACTTCGGAGTGGAAAGGTCACGGAAAAGTCAGAGAAACTAACTTCGGAGTGGAAAGGTCATGGAAAAGTCAGGGAAAGTAACTTCGGAGTGGAAAGGTCATGGAAAAGTCAGGGAAACTAACTTCGGAGTGGAAAGGTCATGGAAAAGTCAGGGAAACTAACTTCGGAGTGGAAAGGTCATGGAAAAGTCAGGAGAACTAACTTCGGAGTGGAAAGATCACGGAAATGTCAGGGGAACTAACTTCGGAGTGGAAAGATCACGGAAAAGTCAGGGGAACTAATTTCGGAGTGGAAAGTTCACGGAAAAGTCAGAGAAACTAACTTCCGAGTGGAAAGGCCATGGAAAAATCAGTGAAATTAATTTCGAAGTAAAAAGGTCATGGAAAAGTCAGGGAAACTAACTTCGAAGTAAAAAGGTCATGGAAAAATCAGGGAAATTAAACTTAGGAGTAAAAAAGTCATGGTTTGATTTGGTTTCTCGCCTTTCAGCCACTTTGGGCTAATCGCGAGGATGAGGATTAACTATGATGAAATTGATGAAAGGACACTCACAAAGAAAGAGCCGGGATTCGAACCCGGGACCCTTGCCCTCGTAGTGCGCTGTGTTAACCACTCCTCCACGGAGCTCGGCAAGAATACAGTAATGTTAGGCTGGATAGGAGCATAGTGAGTGATAGCATGCTTACGTGTACCGGAATGAAACCGCAGTGTTTATTTCGTCTGTAAGAGAAGAAGGGACCCAGCAAAGATAAACAAAAGAAGAGAGAAGAGGAAATTACGGTAGAAGCACCCGGCTCTTTTTTCATCCGGAAGGAGAAGCGAGATTAATAACTGAAAACCTCTTTCATCTTATTACATAAACCGAAAGGGCTACTATTAATTTCCCTTGTTATTACTAAGAGAGGTTGGGTGGGCTTTAGAGCGAGGGTTGTGGGTTGGGAAAAGAAGGTTTTTAATAACCAAAAAGGATGGTGGTTTTATGTTTATTGAGTGGGCTGTGGCCCCATCTCTAAGAATGGGTTGTGCACATACATCCGTCACCTTAAAGGGGGGGAGGTAGAAGGTGAGATTGGTAAGCGATAGGTGGAGGAAGCAATATGATCAAGGGACGAGGAAGTGAGGGATGAAGGATGATAGGTAAAATTCTGAAAAGGGGGTAAAAGTAATCCTTGAAATGTGACAATTAGAATTCTGCCTTGTTTCCTCAAAAGAAGAACCACAAAAACATTCTTCCTCTTCTCTGGACTGTGCACTGTAGAATACCAAGCAGTGTTTTGAAGCACTTAAATTGTGAAGAATTGAAAGTGACGTAAACAAATTCTGGGCAAAATTTAGTTGTTGTTTTTTTTTTGTTGTTGTTGTTACGATATATTTTCCTCTTGTTGACGATCATATTTTTTAAACCCTAAAGACTAGGATTGGTGAAAATCATCCAGTGATTTTTTGTAACAGTGGCCACTAGATAATAGAGTAGAAGGTCTAAATATGGGCTAAGGTTTAAATATGGGTTTTGGAGTTATCAGAGCTCCCGGGTGCTGCAGCCTGGCAGAGGCTATTGGAACTGGTTATCTGTCAAGGATAAAGGTTGCGGCGCCAATTCGCAAGAGAAAGTGGTGGTTAGTTTCGGCCTTGGACGCTGTTATAGAATTGCTAGCTCCGAAAACTTTTTGCAGGTATGTTTTAACTCAGCGTTTTCTGAATTCTCATCTGATTTGTATAGGTTATGATATTAGCGGGACATAAAACAAATGTGGGCTTTTATAAAGCCATGATTTGTTTCTGAAATATGTACCACAGAGAGCGAAAATAAATTGAAGAAGAAAAATAGCGTCATGGTCTAAATATGGGCTATGACGTGATGTCTAATGTTGAGATCACATTTTCAACAAATATTTGGATGTTTTTCTTAATTTCGATTTTTCCCATTCTGCGTGATTTTCAAAACAACATATTATTCATAAATATGAATTTTATAATGTTTTAGCGATAAATGACTTTTATTTTAAAATTTTAATTGCTTTTTGTAATATTGCCACTAGTAGCCCATATTTAGACCACAATTTTGAAATACATCATTTTACCATTTTTTGGAAATAGCTTCTTTTTTTAAAAAAATGTAGACCTTCTATACTTTAGCATGCTATTACATTTAAGTATATATTTCATAGATATGTATTTTAAAGGCAGGTGGTTGATATATTATTTTTTTCCTCCGAAAATGACAACATAAAAAGGGGGCCTCATATTTATACCTTTTCCTCTAGTATTTTACACAGACTTGTGCTTCTGAGTATTCTCAAGAGGTTCAGTGAAGAGTACTATGATTCTGGGAAGTGAGGAATATTTCGTGTTGTAGTTTTGGCTGTGCTGTGTGTGGGTGAGAATTTCCACCCATCCTAGTAATTGTATAATATTTTCTCGGTACCAAATTTTTCAATATTTATAGATTTAGTGGTTTAAATTGGCATATTTTATGATAGAACCGTCCGATTTTGAAATTTGTAAGATTTTGGAAGGTGTGTTGAATTCTGACGATGAAGATGTGGATGAGGAGAAATGCCAAAATTTGTTGAATCTGAAGCACCATATGGAAGAAGACGATGTAAAAACTGTATGTGAAACTAGCACTTTTATTACTTAAGTTTAATTTTTTTCTGAAAGTTTATGATTATTTAGATTTTCAAGTGTATGAATGTAATTACGTAAAAGGAAATTAATTTTTCTTTCTACCTTTAAGAAAAAGGTTAATTTTTTAAAAACTGTAACATTACAGAAATATATTTGACAATAAAATATAATCCTTCTTACCCTGAGAGAAATATAAATATTTTAAAACTTTATCGCATGCCTGTAATTTTTTACAGAAGTTTTAGAGTTCGAAGTTACACACTCCAAATATGAAAAAGTAATTGATATGAGTGAAAGTTCGCCCATCCTAGTAACAGTAGGCAAGAAAAACATCCTAGTGTTTAATGGTTAAAATTCTTGTTCTAAAGCACTAGTTAATCATCTGTCATGTTCCGACATAATTTCAAGGTTAAGATTAAATTGAACTTCAAACTGCATCAAATTCCCCATATATTTAAATGGGAGAACAATTGTCCATCAGAAGCGTGAGGACACAACTATTGTGCTGCCACCTACATTTATCTTTGGTCGACAAGCCCTCTTGTGCTGAGTCAGTGGTTCGTTTTGATGGCCTGAAGAGTGGACGAAACACTTTCATAGGGCTCCCTCTGCTTCAGTTCAACACTCCGATCAGGGAGTTTTCAGACTGAGGCGACAAGCGACACGTCATTCTTGGAGACGAACCATCACAAAGAAATGAAACCTTTCTTATCGTAATGACACAAGCTGCACTGAATCTCGCTTGTCGTGTCACTAGAACCGGACCTTTTCTGAACAGGGTCTTTTCCTTTTGGTCGCACATGCGCAGTGAATGCTTTTTTTTTTTTTTGCAAAGTGGAGGCACTGGCGTACTCAGAGTGAAGCTGATGGGGCTACAGCCCCTCCCGAAGTTTTGATAAAATTACAATTTTCGAATGAAATCAAACGTACCTTAATATGCACAATTTTTGTCTATCAACAACTTTTAAATAGAAAGTTAAAAAATGATAATTACGAAAACATTTTATAGCGTGTAACATCCACCCAAGTAGAATCCAGCTACGTAATATTTACCTTTACAATTACTACAGTCTTGCAGGCCAACGAAGCTTTGGCGCCTGGATCAACGGCCAGTATAATCTTCTGTGGAGCTCGTGTTGTGAGCTGTCCATTTCTCCATTTCATCTCATCGCCATTGACCCTCAACTTCGCGATTAGCCAAAAGTGGCAGGAAAGAGAAGTATAATAAAACAAGTCAACCAAATAATTCATTATTCTTCCTTTCCCTATGAGTGTGGTCCTTTCTCTACTATACCCTGTCCCAGCTAACTGTATAGCAAGGCCGCGCATAGCAGAAGAGAAGTGGGGGAAATCGAGTGGCCAGAACGAAGCTGTACACGCTGCTGGGAAGGCTGGTAACTGCAGTCGCTTCTCCCCCTCCACGCAATCCCGTTCCCTTCTCACGTGTTTATTGGTGGAGCCGTCTCGCGTCACTACTTGCGCAGTGACTTGTTTTCGTTCGCCTGCTTCAAAGTTAGCTTGGACAGGTATACATGAATTTCGAAAATTTAGTGGGCAGGAGCGCACCCTTGTGATGGCTTACTATTCTCCGGCCATCGTAGCAATCGGTGTCCAATCACAGCGCAGAACGGTTATTTTGACAAAATCCTGTTTCCTTGCTGGCTGCTTCGTGGAGGAGGGTTGCCTAAGGAGTAGGTAAAATTGCTCGTTTGACCGCAAGTTGCTTGTAAACGCGGCAACAGAGGGTAACTGCCATAAAGGCTGTCTCCGCGCTGGATCCTAGGCGGTCGCGGCTATAAATTTCCCTCGCTTCCACTTCTACTCAGCATAATGTCCGGTACACAACGCTAATTGATCTTTAAAAACCAGAAGGGGTGTCATATTACAAGAGTCATTTACACCTGCAAGTGTGGGAAATTGATCTACAACCACTTTCTCCGCAAGTAGCCACACCTGGTATATAAAAAAAGTACAGTACCAACCTCTGAACATGCTTGGTTATTGACCGTGGAAGTGGAAACATTTGTCATTCACACCGGTGAATTAACGCAGTGCATCCATGACAGACCAACCAGAAAGGGACACGGATTGTGCAAAGTCACTGTTTCAAGCATTGCAAGGGGTGTATGGCAAGAACACCCGAAAGCCTCCTTTTCACGGAAGTGCGTTACATTCTGCTGCATCTATTCCTTTTATCTTTAAGTGTTGCGGGTTCCTGTATATTTTTTCTCATGTCGTTTCCTTTCATTTGTTTTGTTGCTTTGCCTTCATCGTTTTGCTTTATCCGTTTAGCATTTTTTTTCCTGTCAATTTCTCCACTATCACTTTCCTATACCTTTTAGCATTTTATCTTCCTGTCGATTTCCCCTTCATCATTTTGATTTATATTTTAGTGTTCTGTTAACTTCCCCTATTTCATTTCCATTTACTTTTTAGCATTTTATTTTTAGGTTGATTTCTTCTTCTTTTTCATTATTTTGCTTTATCTTTACGTTTTTTCCTTTCACTTTATCCTAAGTAATTTCCCATTGCCTGTTGATACTTTATTTTTCTGTTCATACCTCTTTTATAATTTTGCTTTTGCTTTGAGTGTTTCACTTTTATCTGTTAATTTCTCCTTTTGCATTTCTATCTACCTATTAACATTTTATTTTTACATTGGTTTCTCCTTCATTATTTTACTTTATTTTTACACTATTCCTTTCAATTTATCCTTAATAATTTCTGCATGCCTTTTTAACACTTTATTCTTCTGTTCATTTTTCCTTCACAATTTCGCTTTATCTTTTAATGTTGCATTTTCCTTCTGTTAATTTCTTTTATAGCATAACTAGGCTCGGAAGTTGAAGACCTATAAATTGCCAAAAAAGACCTATAAAAAGACGTATAAATGTGATCCAAATTAATTAATCACTTCAGTTTTAATTACATATTTAATGAATAAAAAAATTAAAAAATCTGGTGGTATGGAACACAGTGCGAAAAAACTGAAAGCTTCAAAACAAGAGAAAGTTGCCACTTACAGCGCGACCTTCCAGACAAGTTACTATTAAAGGACCTTGTACCGTACCTGCTTCAGTCGTCCAAAAATGTTTTTCTCTCGTTTCAGGGATGGTTCAAATATATTTATTTATTTATTTATTTCTATACTACAGAAAGATTGTTTAAGAGGTGATGAACTGATGATGATTCGAATTAAGAATGGGCAGTAAAACGTAGTCGAAAGAAGGTGAAGTTGCAAAAAAAAAAAAAGCCGTTAAGACCTGAAAAATGGCTAAAAAAGGACCAATAAGCCAAAAAACGCCGAAAAAGGCAAAAAAGGACAAATAAAACCCCCCTTTTTCTGGCCTACAATGACCCAAAATGAACATATATTATGTTGGGCCTCGTCTTCGGACACTAGGAAAAAAAAAAGGATTTTTCCCCAGCTTCCAAGCCCTAATCATAACCCTTTACCATCTGACATTTTATTTTTTGGTCGATTTCTCCTTCATAATTTTTCTTTGTTTTTACAGGGTTTTTCCCTTTCAATTCCCCCTAAACAATTCCCTGCTTCATCCTTTAGTGTTGTATTTTATTTCAATTTCTCTTTCATCGTTTTCCTTTACAATTCCACATCATACTTTCCCTTATTTTTGAACGTTGCATTATCCTTTCAATGTCTCCTACACGAGTCACCTTTGCCCTTAGTTCTGCATTGTTTCTGCCAATTTCTATTACCATTTTCCTTTACCTTTTGCATTCAATTTTATTTCAATTCTTCTACAAAATATCCCCGTTTCATTTAGCCCATGTAAGTTTTTCTTTGTCAATTCTATCTGCATCAGCCTTTTGCTACTATTTAGCCTTTAGAATTGCTATTTATCTCTTTAAATTGACTAGTTTGTTTGCAAAATATTGCTGAGTTTTCGCATTTTTCCCTTCCGTTTTCTATTTGTTGTTTTTACTGTGAATACTTGCTTTTGTACCCTGCTTTGTATTTCAGTAGACGTTCCATATATTAAAAAAAAAAAAAATCAGCTCTTCCTCTGAGGCTATAATTCCTTGGGGCATATTTTGTTTTCCAGGATTTTTAATGTTTCCAACCCCCCCGGAATCGCCCAGTTGTTAATCTTGATTTCCTTCCCTTCTGCCTCCCCCAAACCACCGATTCTCCCAAGACATCGAAGCAGGGGCGTCCGCAAAGCACGCAGATTTAATTACAGCCCGAGTCAAAAATACTTGGCTCTCAGCCACCGAAGATGTCACTTCCAGTTGGATAAGAAACGGTTCGGTCAGAGAAGTCAAGGTTTTTCCTGCCGTAGCACAAGACGCGGCGAAAATATGACGGAGCAAAGAAAAGATATACGGAATGGTGGACCCTGACGGTTACTGGGAAGAACATGTACATTTCGGGCTCACCAAAGTTGAAGAAAATTATTGGAGAATCGTTTCTATTTATTTATGCTTCATATTTATTATACCTAAGGTTTTTTATTCTTATTTTCAAGTCTGCCGTGAAAGGTGTACGGAAGTTATTGGTTTTGTTTCATCAACAATTGTTCCATTTTATTTCGCATTTCATGTAGAGGATAAAATAGGGCATTTCTCTGTTTTTGTTTAATTCTTCGCATTTTCTGTACATGTTGAAATGTGTATTGTTGCACATTTCCCTCACATTTTTTTCGTTTTTCAAACTTTCTGCACATACTCAAATGTGTATAGAATTGGACGTTCCTCGGTCTCATTCTTTGCCTTCCCAATTTTCTGCATGTGCTGAAATGTGTATAGGAAAAGTACTTGGCACTTTTCTACATTATTTCATAAGCTTTTGAAAGATTTTATGCACACTGAAATGTGTACAGGAGAAAATTAACATTCCACTGTTCCATTTTTTTCCAATTTTCTATACCTGCTTGCTGAAATCTGCATAGGATGCATGAAATGTGTATAAGAAGGATTGGATGTTTCTCTACATCATTTTTAAAGCTTCTGAGATTGTCTATGTACACTGAAACGTGTGTACGAGGGGGAAAATTGGTTCATGTGCGTCATTTTTAGTTTCCTATATCTACTCGATGAAATGAGCATAGGATTAGTGAAATATGTTTAGGAAGGATTAGACTTTTCTATACATACGTTTCTAGGCATACTGAATTGTCTATACTAGGAAACTGATGTTTCTGTGTCATTTTATGGTTTTCCAGTTTCCTATACGCGCTGTGTAGGATGAATGAAATGTGTATAGTAAAAAATCGGCGTTTATCTACGAACTTGATAAATTACTTAATTGGTGCGAAAATAATAAAGTTAGTGTTAACCTCAAGCAATGTAAAGTAGTTTTATTTACGCGTAACAGGTGTCCCATACAATACTCATATAACATCTCTGGTGTGGAAATTCTAAGAGTGAATACCTTTACCGATGTTGGAGTCACTTTCGACCAATCACTAAGCTTACACATTGCGCGTATCCTCAGCAAAGCCCATAGAAATTTGGGATTCATAATGCGAATGGGCAGCCAATTCAGAAAGAGGGAAACTTTCTTGTTGCTGTACTATGCGTTTGTGAGATCGAAACTGGAATATGCCTCGGTTGTTTGGGACCCTCTAGTCAAGAAAGAAATTGACAAAATAGAGAAACTTCAAAATAAATTTTTGAGGTACCTGTTATTTAAACTCGGTGGTGAATATCCGAAGTTCACTTTGGGTAACACGTCGCGTGAAATGTTGAGTGTTCCGTCGCTCGAAAAAAGAAGACAAATGCATCAACTGACTTTCTTATCCAAACTTGTCAACGGAAAAATAGATTCTCCAGTTCTACTCTCACAGTTAAACTTTTACGTTCCAAACGCTATTTTAAGACCCAGAAATAATCTCTTTAAAATCTCGCATGGAAGAACCAACATGGCGGAAATGGAACCCCTGAGGAGAATGTGCAAGTTGTTCAACTCAGTGTCTAGTAATAACCCTAGAATCGATCTTTTCAGATTTAAAAGTCATTGTATTTTCTGAACACTGTAGCCTATACAAACAGGATACAATTAAGATTGTTATGTTCATAATCTCACCCTAAATTAGACATTATCTATATTTTTGTTTAACATTACTTAATATAAAATACTGTTTCAATTTCACTGTCGTATGTTTATCATTGTGTCTCTTATATGTGCAACTTATTACTCAATACCTCTATTAGATTGAGATTATTTCCGTAACATCTTTGGCAGTAATGCATTTGAAGCTTCGGAACGAGTCACAACTCTCGAAGCAGCCAATTAACAAGCGAGCCGCTGACGTCATCTCAATCCAGAGCATATCGCTAAGCCCATTGCTCAGGTTCTACACGCCCACTAGGTTCGCTAGACAGACTCGCGCAGTCCGCTGGAGATGTTCCGAAAGTAATTCGACTCTACACTACTACTATTTACATGTATATAAGCTGATTATCTCTGTATAACTTGTATGCAAATATTACATAAACTCTATCAAATCAAGCAATATATGAAATCAGTTATGTTTATAAGTATGTTGTAGATTGAAATGTCATATTTCTCACTTGATGTAATATTATTTTTGTATTTTGTATTACTTTCTTGTTTACTCTGTGAACACTGTAATTGGGCATGTGCCTGTGTGTTCGAAATAAATAAATAAATAAATCATTTTTGAGCTTCTGTGATTTTTCGCTCACAGTGAAATGTGTACAGGGTGAATTTGATGTGTGTCAGTGACATATATTTATTTATTTCAGATTTTCCATAGGATCTATAATGGGTATGGGAGAAATTTGTTCTTCTTTTTGGGATTTTCGGATTTCCTCTGCGTTCTGAAATGCCTATAAGAGGAACTGGACATTTCTAAATCCCTGTTTAGCTTTCAGACATCATTACATTCTCCCATCCCCATCGGCACTCGAACGTGTGGTTCGATTCGGCATCCTTCTGTGCATTTTGCATCTCCTCACCCCCCACCCCCTTTCGCCTCCGAACATCCCAACCGACTGCTATTCCCGAAAATTCATTAACTCGTTATGGATTTCGAATGCGACACTGATGAATGGTAATTAGGCCGCACGGGGTGGCCGGGGGGGTGCAGAGAAAGGGGTGGGGGGCGACCGGGGAGCCACCTACCGGCGGTCGCGATAAATCACTTGCCGCAAAGTCGTTGTCCTGTAGCTGCTGACCACGGTCCGGCCTTGCTGCGGGACAAATGCTGTAAGAGAGACGGCAAGATAGAGAGAGGATGAGGGTGGGGGGAAGGAGAGGGTAAGAAACCGAGAAGTGAATGCAGGGGGGAAGGAATTCGGTTTGGTTTAAAGTGAATCAGGAAATTAATGGGATTAACAGGAGAGTGCGGGTATAGTGTGGTGGCTTATGTGGAATGCTCTTCTTCCTTTCCCTTGCATTGCATACAGCTTCAGAGAGGATGGTATTTGAGAGGGGGGCTGAGGGGGAATTAGCTCCTTAGATACTGGCATCTCCCTTTTATTTGCAAATATTTATCCACGGAAAGATGGAAAGGGCATTACTCTATAGAAGTATTGGTGACCTTACATAAATTTACCACCCTATTTATTCTTATGAACAATTTTCTCATAAAAATGCAATTCTTCGGATAATAATAGAAAATGTAGATTTGCCATAGACTGAACAGCTGACTTTTGTAGCGGAGTGGTTAGCTCACAGCGCTACGACTTCAGGGATCCCCGAAAGAACCTGGGTGTTCTCTGTGAGTGTCTCTTCATAAATTTCATCACTCATCCTCATCGCTGCATTTACCCGCAAGTGGCAGAAAAGCGGCGCTAAATAACAAAAATCAAATCAAAAACATTTCATAATCATATAACATATGCAAATACCCCTATAAATATTATAAATCAGTTCCAAAATCAAGGAGGCGCACAAGGACCTGAATGTATTTTTCTGTTAATCATGGATAATAAACCTTTTCGAGCAAGGCCTCATCTCCAGGAAAGTATCAACTCGGGGCAAGCCACGGCACCTAACGACCTGTTGGGTGAGATGAGTCAAGGCAAAATGGATAACAATCCTTTTTCCTGCTCCCACAAAAATAGGCAATAGTTAGGCTGGAGTGTTCAATGAACAAACCGATGCCTTGCTCGAAAAGATTTATGATCTATTTTATATCCACTTTGCCTTAAGTTACTACTTTATATAGTGCAGATAAAATAGAAAAATATAGAAACTATTTCATAACAAGCTGTGGTATGTAGCGTCTTTATATCATTAATAACAACATACTAAAAGTCCCCGGCGATCACCTGTACGCTAAGTCCGCCATATTGAAAATGGCGGACAATGAAAGTTTTCACGAAATAAGGGAACTATAATTCATAACAAGCTGAAAATTGGTGCAAAACTTCCTTATAACTAGGGACATTGAATTTTCGCGATGCACGATATCGCGAAATGTGAAAAAAAGATGCAATTTTGAACATTCTTCACGTAACTACACCCCCAATGGTGAAATATGCATGAGTTTTATTCGCGAAGTAATGCGAAATGTGTGCTTTTCCACGAAATGAACGCTTTTTTGCGAAATCGCTGTGAAATATCATCAAATTAAGTAGAAAACACGCAAAAACCGGCAATCGAGGTTGTGCGAGGAAACTGTCGATTTGCAACGAAACGTTTGCCTAAAGTTTCCTACCACTTACTTGCAGCTGAAGAACGTTTTATCTTCGATCACATCAGGAAGACGCTGCAAATTGGGATTTCCCATGCACATAATCTCAGTTCGAAAACTTCGCTCTCTGTCAAGCTGCATTCCTTTCTTCCCCCGAATATGCAATTTAGAAATGAAGTGATTTTGTGTTGATGTTTTCTTTTTGGTTGGACAGCTAAGTACTTGTGCATGTGTACAGTATATAAAAATGAAGAAATAGTTTATCAATTTATAGCTCTTTTGTATGTTGTTTCCTCTCATGATGAAAAAGTGTGTGCCAATTTTTTTTCCACCGCTGGTATATACCGTTGTTCTAACATTTTATTTACCGCTCTCCTCAGTTTTTATTTACCATAATTTGTGTCCGTACTTATAACATTACTAACAACACGCCGAAATATTTTTGTTATCACCCTGCCGCTAAGTACACCACATAATAAATGCAACATATTAAAAGTTGTGTAAGAAGCAGTTACAAATTAGCTAAAACATGTTTTTCTTTTTGCCATATATTAATAAATAAAACACATGAGAAATTAAGAGTTATTAACGTACAGATATACTCATATAATCTGTACTATACGTCTATTTAACATGTAGGTATGAGCGTAAGTTTTGATTTATGTTCCAATCGTTTACCAATGCCATCTATAGTTCTCATTCTAACTACAGCACAGAGAGATGACGTCATGAATGTGTATGCACTCAGGGGGAAAAAATGCTAAATTGTAAAATTTAAGGCAATTTCTATCACTGTATCGTGCTTGGTTTCAAAATTTGTAGTGCATTTTTACCTATGTATTTGGGCAGCTTTTAATATCTGGAAATCCAGGCTCTAGTCATCCGGTAAAAGGAAAGGAAAAGTACATAGAAAACGCCAGGGGGACGGGGGGGGGGGGCTTACAGAAAAAGGCACCTTTGGGAATGGACTTGTCTCACAGCGGGAATGACGAATGAATGCGCTACTATAACGTAGTACCATGTTATCCCACCATACAGACAGGGTGCAGATTCTTAACTTGGCGAAAACAAAACAGTCTTCTCAACAGGTACAAAACACCCCAACACACACGATCTTCTTAGGGAGGGCAGCCGGGGGGAGGGGGCAACTCGGATGAAAGCGGAAGGGATGGTTCACAAAGAGCTTGTTACAAGAATGTTTCACTCTCCGCATCCACCCATGTTCGCGCACAAACGTTTTCCCTGATAAGCGTGAACTTCCTCAGCAACCCGTATGCGTTTGTGTGTCTTACGGTACTTCCCCCCCCCCTGCTTTTAATATTTTCTTTCTGGCGACTCCCCTCTCCCCCCATAGTTCCGAGACGGTCCACAAAAGGGCCGCTTCCAATGGACTAGAAAAAGGTAGTCAAAACGGAGAGTGATGAATGAGGAAAGAAGCAGACTGTGATAAATCACGCGAGGTTCGAAGGGGAGAGGAGGAACTGGCTACACTGCCATTCTCTTCAGTTTGCTGGTGGGAGAGGCTGACCAAGCTAACTCCAAAAAGAAGGAGGTGAGAAAGATTTTCAATAGCGCTGTCACAGAAGTTACTGTCAAGTAATTACAATGTATCAGGATTTTCATTTTTTTTTAAAGGTAAATTCGCAAACACAAATTTCTGTTTAGAGTTGAGACAACATATGGCACTGTCTCATCTAAATATTGTCCACTGCAAGAGTGAAGTAGATGTAAACAAAAGCACATGGCCTGAATTGTCTCGATACCATTTTGACAAATAGTGAATACAGGTTTGCATCATTTTATTAATTTAGATGGCCCATTTCATGATTTCTTATTCACTTGTTATTTGAATCATACATTAAGTATTGTTTGTATCTTTGGTTATTGTACGTCACTTTTCCATCTCTGTACACTGTTAGAAGTCACAGTAATACTTACAGGAACCTACTGTTAAAGTTGAACAGTCTTCCTGTTGACTTTGAAAAGCGGAACGCAACCGTTTTTTCTTGAACGCAGTCACATTCATATCATCACTTTTCACGTACACAAGAGAAGAATGCTGGTTCGGAATAACCTAAAATAGTTCCTGGTAACCAAACGTTTGTTAAAATAGGTTATTACAGATGATTGTTCATTACCAGAGCCATCGTGCACACAAATGATTGTTCACCAGAACAAAATTATTTTGGCAAGCGTGCACACAAACGATTGTTCATCTAATTCTTTTGGCAATCGTGCACAGAAACTCTTGTTCACCAGAACCAAATTCTTTTGGCAAGCGTGCACACAAACGATTATTCACCAGAACCAAATTCATTTGGCAAACGTGCACACAAATGATTGTTCACCAGAACCAAATTCATTCAGCAATCGTGCACACAAACGATTGTTCAACATAACCTAATTCTTTTGGCAAACGTGAACACAAATGATTGTTCACCAGAAACAAATTCTTTTGGCAATTGTTCACACAAACTATTGTTCAAAAGAACGAAATTCTTTTGGCAAACGTGCACACAAATGATTGTTCACCAGAACCAAATTCTTCCAGCAATCGTGCACACAAACGATTGTTCAACAGAACCTAATTCTTTTGGTAAGCGTGCACACAAATGATTGTTCACCAGAACCAAATTCTTTTGGCAATTTTTCACACAAACGATTGTTCAAAAGAACGAAATTCTTTTGGCAAACGTGCACACAAATGATTGTTCACCAGAACCAAATTCTTCCAGCAATCGTGCACACAAACGATTGTTCAACAGAACCTAATTCTTTTGGCAAGCGTGCACACAAATGATTGTTCACCAGAACAAAATTCTTTTGGCAATTGTTCACACAAACGATTGTTCAAAAGAACCAAATTCTTTTGGCAATCGTGCACACAAATGATTGTTCACCAGAACCAAATTATTTAAGGGATCGTGTACATTTGTTTAGAATTACCAAAAAAATATTATTCAAAATTACGAAATTTACTAAAGGCTATCAATTTTGTTACTTCATGATTACCAAAAATGCTTAACCAAATGTATTTTGTTTATTTTAACAAATATTTTTTTGTGTGTGTAGCGTCGATAACCGCTTGGAATATTATACACAAACACACGCTCATGTAGGCTATGTTATGTGTATTTGTTAAGTTACACCACTGAGGCGCAAGGAAAAACCTTACAAATTCAAGTTTCAATATTTTGTCTTCCTTAAAGATAGGTTATGATTGTAAATTCCAGTTGTGGCGAACCATAAGTACTAATATTTTGGAAACTGAATTATTAAAATTACATTTAATAATTATATTTAACAATTTAGTCATCCGACATCAGAAATTGACTGTCTTAAGCTGTAATTTCTTCCCTTGAAATTTCTATGGTGTAGTTTTATCGTAATGATGAGGAATGATGGAGTGATGAAATACATAGAAGAAGGGGTAAATACAATTCCTTGCCCAGTATTGGAAGCTTTAACCCTTGTAGCGATTTGGAACAGAACAGCATTATTTCTAAATTGACACAATTTCGTAGAAAATCATTTTTAGGTTCTAAATGATGCAGTTTGTGAACGCAAATAATTTTGTTTTTTCAGGAAAATGTAATCATATTTTCATTATAGAAAATTACTCTTCTTTTTAAGATTAAGAGCCTGCATCAACAGGGAAAAGTAGTCCCTTCTCTCAGGCGTTCACGGCTCTTGTGAATAAACGTATCCCTCCGCCAAGAATGTCACATTCTTTTGTAACACCCTGCAGAACATAATTACACCCTGCCTTAAAGTACATGGACGAAAATGTTGTTTACGTCCGCCTCCTCCTACTCAAACAAAAATAATCCCCTCACACGGACACGAATTAGTCCCCCCCTTAAAAAGACGAAGTAGGTGTCCCTCAATATTTACGTCAGTTCCAGTATGTTCCACTCCCTTAAGTCAGATAGCAATTAATACGGTCTCCTAGTCCTGGTCCCTTTAAAGCATTGTTCCCCCGTTCCCCCTTCGCTCCTTCCCGCCCCTATTCTTCAACTAGCTTCGCATACAAAGTATCCCAAGATTCCAGAATAAGGGACTCTTCCCGTCTCTTCCTACATTTTTTCTCTTTTTTTTCTGGGAAGACAATGGGGGAAAGTATATTCGGGACTTATTAAATCACACGGCTAATGCGGCATGAACAGAGCCAACTAAGTGAATAATTTTATTGCCGTTTCAGTGGATTCTCTGAATTCGAAAACCCCTTCTCATATTTTACTCTTTTCTCTTTTTTTATCCTTAAGATGGAGGTATCCTTCAACAGCTAGGTCCTTCCTTGTATCATTTCTCAGCTTTGCTTGTCCACAAGCCAATCTGAGGCGATCCTTAAATCAAGTCATGAATGGATGATATTCAATGTGACGTCAGCGGCGCAGAGCATGATGGGAAATCTGGCCCAAACGCACGTGGCCAAGCATACAATCCGGCAAGTCTGTGCATGAAAATGTCCCATTGTTTACCACTTTTATTGTATAATTGGATATTTTCAAATGAAGTTGCCATTTGGTGAATTAATGCGTTTTGTGTGTGTCTGTGTTGTGTATAGGCTACCATTGTTTATATTTTAATTGCGAGAGAACGTCATACTTTCATACAGTTTCGTTGGTGGCTAAGATTTTTCCAATCCAGGGTGAAATATAAATCGTATTTGGGAGGCAAGTACTGTGTTTATGGCTAGCGTTATATGACTTTTAGGCTAATCTTTACATCCTGGTGCTTTGCGACGTGTGTGGTTGCTGTATGATCTATAATAAAGTAAAAAAAACAATGAAATGTTGTTTATCAATCAGTCGATGCGTTCGCAGTATGCATCTGTATCAGTGATGTGCCGTAGACTATAAGTTTACGTCTACATGCGTTGTCTTCACGTAGATTACATTGGGTTGTAGTTTACATAGACTACGTAGACAATCTAAAGTGCATTAAAATTCATTTTCAAGGGTTTCATGAAATGAAAGTGATATTTTCAACAATATTGGTTCTTAACGAAATGAAAAGAACCCTATTTACAACAAAATTTCTCTTCTCTTCTATTATCAACTATGGAAGAAGATAAAGAGTATGCAAAAAACAACAACAGATGGCAGTCGTGAGGCAAGAGTGGTCTTTTCCCCATAAAACACTAGAATATTTCCTATATGCTACGCTATGGGATAACTCGATTACTTCCATGAGAAACAAGCTCCCTGGTCCTGCATTTTGCTTTCTGGCAAATAACATCTTTTTAGATACTTTGGTCATTGTTACGAGACTAAGCGAAGGACTACATTGAGCATATAATCGTTTTATTTGTACCTTGAATCACTGCCACAAACACTGTAAAGTGCAATGCTTATCAACTGTGTTTTCAACACGCTCTGAAACGCTTGCCGGAATCATGTCAGTGATTCGCGCAATGAATTGTAGGGGAAGTTGTTCGCTGAATATAATCCATTGAGAATCTTGCTGAAACATACATGTGTTTTATTTATCCTCAGTTCAGGATGCTGTGTCGTTGAGCCTTAATTCAGTACTGAATTCAGGTTCGACAAATAGCCTGAAACTTCTATACAATAGCTTCAATTTTCAGTTAAAGATATTGTGTCACCCTCAACCCCGTAGCAAGTTTGCCATGCCAGGTGAAGAAGCTTGCAGCAAGTTCTACATTGCAAGCTACAAAGCAAAAGTGCTTGCGAACACTTACATCTAACTTGCATCCAGCTTGACATATCAAACTTACTTTGACAAGCTATAAGCAAGCTATCGTAAGCTTGCCACAAGCTCGTGTGCTATTTGGGCACGACCCTTTTTTAATCAGTGAATTCACGATCGAGCACTAGGCTGAATCTTATATACGAAATATCCATCCTCAGTTCAGGATGCTGTGTAGCAAGACCTTTGATTCATTACTGAATCAAGTCTTCAGTTCAGGGTGGTCTTACACGATTGCCACAATATTAGCCACACGTATTGTTTGAAAATCAAAAGTAAACCTTGTTTATTTAAGCAACTTACACCTTGTCTCGGGTATATGTGGATCAAGGCCGCGCATAACAGTAGAGGAGAGGAGAAAGCGAGTGGGCGGAGCAAAGCAATGTGCGTTGCTGCAAACAGTTGTTAGCTGCAACCGGATTTCCCCTTTCCTTGCTCCTGAGATTCCCCGGACAGAGTGTACTCAGGTTCGCTGCGAGTTTAGCACTTGATATTGCAGAAGAAGCTCTGCCCATTTGCAGCTTTGTTATTCTGCGTCGACGCAGCAAGCTACTGCGCACCTGTCTGCGCACCGCTGGCTGACGTAACAGAGAGAGCTCCGCCCACACGACGCTTTTTTGCACTTCCGCGCATCCACTGCGCATTTTAGTCTTGAGGAATGTCTTGTAGGCAGAATCCACAATGGTTACAGCGGGCTATAGCACTAGTCGGAAACATCCAGCGTACGAATTCTTCCAGCAGCGTCCTTGAGGAAGAATCTAAAGAAGAAAAGCATTCCGCAGAAACTTAGCGGGGAAACCCCAGAAAAGGGGGAACGTGGGTTCTGTCCCCAGGGACCTCTCCATCTTGACCACGGAGCTCCCTCTCGTAGTGACGTCTAAAGAGCTGCGATCCGAAGGTAATTTGCGGCCAATCTGACCTCGGGGAGTCCGTTTGTGGGAACCTTTTCGAGAAATGTGCCCCCGACACTTCTTGGCTGCAGGGGCGGATTCCCCCCGCCATTCTTTCCCCTTGCTTTCATTGGTTAGTGGTCCCTGGGCGCTTCTCTGTCCTCGCTCAACCTCCTCCTGTCCGGCGACGGTGTCTCCTTGATTTATCAAGACTGACAACTGGAAAGACCTTCTGCATGGAGGTCGCTGTCTTCCTCAATTCTTTCTTCACTCAAGAGACTGTACTATTTGGCACAAGCGATTCAAATACTACAACTGATTTCAGGAAACAAGTTATTGATGGATTCATTTCGATGAATGCGTCAAGATCAGTCACTTTCATCACGAAGAACTGGATGATTGGAAAATATGGGGAAAGAGACTATGGTGGAAGGAAGGAACATAACAGAGATGGAAACGCACTGTGCCAGTTTCTTGCATGTATGGGAATTTCCCTGTCATTTGGTGGTTATGTTTCAGCAGCCATGAAAGAGTTAACTATTCTTTCTCTCTTTTTTTCTCAAGTTCTCTCTCTATTATACTTTCTCTCATTCTCTCTCCGTCTTTTCCTCCCTTTCTCACTTCCTTTTCTCCCTATATTTCCATTTTATCTCTCTCTCCACACTTCTGTCTATTCTCACTCTATCCACTGTCTCTTTCCCAAGTCCTCACTTTCTCTCTCTCTTACTTCTCCTATTTTATCTCTCTCAGTATTCCTCTTTCTTTTTTCTTCCTCTATTAATCTGCATGTAAATCTGTCTCTTTCCCTCATTCACTATCTTACATTCAAATCGAGACAGAGACTCGAAATAGGGTGACCCGGCTGAAGTTTAAAACAAATGTGATTAAATCTGCAAAGAAAGATAGAAAATTTAATTTGTCTTGTAGAAGAGAACAGTAACAATTGCAGACATTTTTTTTCCTCCACCCGTAGCTAGTTCCTCAAAGTTCCGCCCAGAGGCCACCACCTCCGTCATGACATCTTGGTCCCGAATTTCTCCTTGCCGGACATGTTCCATTATGCGGCCAGAAACCGAGCTCCTCTTCCCGTGAACCGCTGCTCTCATCGGTGGTCTACCTCCGGTAATCAATCAGACCCGAGGGTCTACGTAAGCGCGCGAGAGAGGGGGCACCCCCTTCCCTCTCTCAAACAACAGCCTCCTGTTTCTGGAGGTCAAAGCAACCGGCGAAAACGTTGACACATCCGTAACAAGACCACTTTTTCTTATGCAAAACCACTACTGTGACTGACCTATTGATGGTTACGTCCTTCCTCCCCCTACGCAAAAACCAAGTCCTTTTCCCCCACCCGGTACCGTCCGGCGCCACTTAATCTATGCCAATTTGATAATTGCGATCCACTCCACCCTAGAAAAAGTTACCGTTATTTCACCGTTAAAGGTGACCGTGAACTATGGTAGTGTTTTGTGTCCTGGGCGATGACGAGCTTATGTCACTAATTATTAAATGTAAACATTCTGAACTGTATCCCAAATGTTAACCTCACGTCCACGGATTGCATTTTGTAGACTAACGAGGCTCTGGCGTCTGATCCCATGATCAGTGTAATCCTCTACGGGATTTGCATTGTGTGCTGTTCATATGTGTTTGTGATTGTCCCATTCTTTATTTAATCTTATCATTATTCATCCTCATCTTCGCGATTAGTCAAAAGTGGCAGAAATGCAAAATAAAATAAATCAATCAATAAACTATACGTGTCAGATTAATATTTGGTGTCCAACCGATTACTAATATCATCGGCCTGATGCCAATAATTTCACCCCTAAACAGCTTTCTATTTTTTTAAACTTCATACATTAATTAATATGTACCCTTGAAATTTAATATTAATAAATAAATTATGA
The DNA here is from genome assembly GCF_977018435.1 of Lepisma saccharinum. Classification (NCBI taxonomy): domain Eukaryota; kingdom Metazoa; phylum Arthropoda; class Insecta; order Zygentoma; family Lepismatidae; genus Lepisma; species Lepisma saccharinum. Next base: position 33,761,895 of record NC_139252.1, on the reverse strand, counting down.
CATAACCATGGAGAGCTTTAATTCGATTATGTCTACGCTTGTTGACAAATAAAATTAGGTTTAAATTAGTTTTGACATCGACAGGGATCTAATGAAATCTTTTAGTTTCGTCTGACCAATTTAATTAATTAAATTTGGTAAATGCTGATTTTCGTTGGTATGTCCCATTTTAGACACCGGAAAATTCCAATCAGAATATTTTCGCTTCAATATAATTATTTGTTTATGAAAATTGCTGCGCAAACTAAATTGACCGTTGTGCCCATCCGTCAACCTTCAAATTTGAAGGTGGGAAGCAACACCCCCCCCCCCCTCCAGTAGATCTTTTGATCCAGCGCCGCGACTGTTTACGAAAAGCATTTTCTGTTATCGAAGTTGAGCCCCGATTGAATGGCCATGTTTCGAGGTGGTTGCCAGTTCGGGCTGCAAATCGCAAGCTTCACTGGAACCTTTTCCTCGCTGCCTGGTATAATTGATTCCAGGACCCGCCGGGTGAGAAACACTGATTTCCCAGCTATCTCTGGAGCAAGGGAACGAAAACACGTCTCTGCGCAAGTAGTGACGCGAGACGGCTCCATCAAGGAACACGTGAGAGGGAATGGGCTTGGAAAAGGGGGGGGACAATGGAGAACAGAATTCTGAACTCTTTCAGTCTCTCACATTTTGCACTAATGTTAGTCTGCCTCATACAATCTAGATAGCGACTTTACAAGCTACAATAATATGTTACAATAATATGACTGAAATATAACTCGTCGTCAACGTTTCTTTAAACACATATTACAGATATATTTTTTGTGGCCAACGTCTGCTCTTGCATAAAGAATGATTCTTACAAATTCAGTACATTTGATTAAGGATCACTTGTGCCATCTCTTATTTCTTTTTGCAATTGTTTCCATAAAATTAAGAAACAAGGATAGTTGCCAGAGGTGTTCTGAAGAAAATTCAGTAGGAAGATTGAATGTTTAAAAAATGAGAAACATGAATATATGAGAGAATTCTTAGTCGATGTGAGAAATTTATTAGAAATTAAATATGGACATGGACAGTGAGAGAAAAGAACAGCTCCAAGGTGTTTCTGTGTCAGAATGGTTCGTGAATCTCACTTTAAATTGAAAGACCAAATTAGTGAAACCATATTTCACGTAATTTGTCTACTGATACCAATAAATTCAAGAAAACGTACTCCACATGTGACACTGCCAGCTTAATTTCTGTGATTATTTCAGGAACCCACAAACAGGGCTCTTAAACATTGCCCCTGAGACAAGCCCCACACTGTACTGGTCGCGAAACGGACGTCAGGGTATAAACCCCAACAACAAATCACATCTACAAATCAGCCCTTATTTGTACAAAAGCCTGCAATTTCAACTCAAGCCAAACACACTCCGGCTCCGCTATAAATTTTCCCGAAGGAAGAACCGGGGGAAAGAAGGATGAAGAAATTAGGAGGAGAAAAGAAGCCGCTAAAAACACCTTCTGACTGCTAACTTAATTTTCCCTCAATTATTTGATAGCCGTTTAGCCGGAATATTTACAGTCCCTTTCAGCAGAGCTAAAGGTGTGCTGAGTTAATAGCCCTAATTCGAGCACAATGTATTTCCCCCCTGTGATGGTTTAACGGCGAAGCGAGGTGGGGGGAGATGCAGTAAATAAAGGTATAAAGGAAAAATTACCGACCTTTTAAGTTATTCATTGTTACCTAAGTTACCAGGAGGACCGAGGGTAAGTTGAGGGTTTTGCGGCTCTGCCCCCCTCCACCGCAACCCCTACCTCCCTTTTGTATTTTATTGTCTTTGGTGACGCCTTTCCCTTAACTTTTACAAAAGAATTGTAATTGACTCTAGCTAACGAAGGCAGGGAAAAATTTACGAGGCTTCTGCACCTTTTCCTGCAAGAACGGAGCCCCTGAAAAGGAAGTTCTTGGAAATGGCAGTTGTATTGTTGGCACACGGAAAGAATATAGCATCGATTGTTCATTGTCGGACCGTTAACCCCTGGTCACGTGATGCATGTGTTGCGTCAGAATCAGTGTCTTTGCCCAGAACTTGGGATATGTTATTTTCCTTAATTTTCAGATTAAATTTTGAAGTAACGATTTTTTTTAACTTGCCCTATCGTATTGACTACCCTCAAAACTGTCGGGAACGACACGACACATTATTTTAGTAATGACATTTAACCGTTTCCACAAGTATCCCATCCAGAGGCGCAACCACGAATTTTTGTTTGGGGGGGGGGAGCAAGTACCAGGATAAACGTACCAATATTAATAATAATAATAAAGGTAATAATAATAATGCTAATATTAATAATAATAATATTATCATTATAACATTATTATTATTATTTTAAGTAGTAGTAGTAGTATCAAAGACGTTATTACCCTCATAAATTATGCAAAAAGGGGGTAGAAGTTGGTGCTAAAGCATTTGTATTCGAACAAACGATTTGAATTATTTTTTCAACACGTTCAATTTCACATTAATAATGAAAAACAAGCGCACGAACTATTTTTGAAAGACAGAAAATGCTTGATAAATGCATTCCAAATATAATTATGTTTTACATTAACATGTATAAAACTCATCCACGATATATGTTTCACATTCACACATATGCAACATGGAGCGACGTGGACACAAAATTGTGTACGTATTAAGTTTCTTTAATACATATTATATACAACATACATATTTAAATACATTACACTTCAATTAATCCATCTCACAATAAACCAACAGCAAAAATTACATAAATTGTTTCTGAAATGTGCACGCTTCCTTTCCTCAAAACAATTGTTCATGCATTTCGGACAAGTCTTATTTCTCTGCCTGGGAATTGACAATGGATCACAGTGCGAGCGAAGCCTGCAAAAAAGTTTTGGATCCAATTTTTTTCCAGGCTGAAATCAATATTGATTTAATAGGGCGCAAATAATTTCACGGGATGCCAATGCATTCTCTCTTTTACAACTTTTGTGCCTCCCCGATGGTGTAGTGGTAACATCCTCGCCTTGTGATCAAGTGGTCACAGGTTCGATACCCGGTGGAGTCACATGGCACAGTGGTTTTGATCCCACTTTAAACTGTAGGTCCAGTCCCGATTAGCCTTTTGTGCGTAAAGAGGATTTAAAACCACAAATCATTAAATCAATTTTACAACTTACTTAAATTCAGATCGTTCGGCGCCCAGGGCCGACTCCCGCCGCCCCCTTACTACGGTTCTGAACTTGAGAAGATAAGGAAAAGAAGGTATTACGAGCAAAGCGAGCAAGAACATTTTACGAATAGTGTTTTATTTGCATAAAATTTGAAGTTGTGGGTGGTAATTGCCCCCTGCAGGTACACTTGGCCGTCAATGTTTGCCCGCCCCCCCTTGCACCTCTAGAACTCATTTCCGTCCAAGGTTGGGGTGTGGGTAATGCCCCACATGCCCTCCTGTGGTTGCGCCACTGATCCCATCTGTTTATAGTGTATGCTTTCACAGTGTAACTTCACATGTACAAGTTCAAAAACAGCAAAGCATATGAAGACCACAGGGAAAGAACGTCCTTTGTCCATTTTCTTGATTTTACCGGAGACCACTTTATTTTCTTCAATGAGCATGTTCATTCCCTGCATACGGAACCAAAAATCTTCTTGTAATGGATGGAAAAAAGCACGTTCTATACTTGTGCAATTCCTAGTTAGAAAGACCCTTCACAGAGCTATTTGATAGCACCTTTACCTCAACTTTCCCTGTGGTCTTCACATGTCGCCTTGGTAAACAAATCCCACAGTTCTAAATTTATCAAATACCGGAAGTGAAATAACTCAGTACCTTTATTCAGGGCCTTAGCTAGAATTGATCTCCAGGGGGAGGAGGGCTCACGGGTTATCAGGGGGTGCTTTGAAAGCAAGTCAATTTTTCAAATGTTTAATAGTATTAAATTAAGGTAAATTGTGTGTGTGTGTGTGTTGGGGGGGGGGGCATTAAGTTATATAAAATTTAGAAATATACAAAGACTACATTTTTTCTATATCTTGTAAAACATCGCTTGAAGTGTTAATTGACCGCTACTGACATCATCCCTTTAATACACACTCCATACTACGTTTTATTTCTACAGATATTTATATCATACAAAAACAAAATTCATAATATTCAATCATAGTGCGCCTCCCCGATGGTGCAGTGGTAGCGTCGTCGACTTGTAATCAAGGGGTGCCGGGTTCGATACCCGGTGGAGGCACATTGTGGTTCGGATCCCACTTTAAGCTGTAGGTTCAGTTTCGATTAGCCTTACTGTGCATAAAGTGGACATCAAACACCAAATCAATCAATCAACTGAATCATAGTGCCTACCGCACATTCCACTCCCGGCTGAAACAATGAAAGTCCCCTCCGTTCGCAAAACTTGGATGTAAATGTAGAAGGAAATTTGAATGATGACGTCAAAGTCACAGATTTCTGTCTAAACAGGAGATCGGAACATGGGCAGCGAACTTGCTAAAGTCTTATTTGATTGGTTGATTGAATTGGTGTTTAAGTCCACTTTATGCACAGTAAGGCTAATTGGGACTGGACCTACAGTTTAAACTGGGATCCGAACCACTATGTGCCTCCACCGGATTCTAAAGTCTAGAGAAGAGAATCTTCTAAATACTTACCGCTACTTAGACAGACTTCTTCTTATAAATAAGATGAATGAATGTAACAACTCCTTATTCATTTTCTGTTAATTTATCCTTCACCAAGTTGTGAACAATTTAATATCGCTATCTACATTTTCACTATTCACTGCAAAAAAAATTACACATAATAATTTTACCTAATGTAAAGGGAGCTGACGGCAGTACCAGGGGGGGGCTCAGCCCACCTGGCCCCTGCCTGGCTACGGGCCTGCCTTTACTTTGCTTCTAAAAGTAACGCACTAACGTTACTTTGACATACAATAACGACATTTAACACATGTATCATAATATGTGTTTTCTGTAGCCTATTGCATATTTTGCCAGTGTAACAACATGCTCAAGTTTTAAAAAGCCCAACATAGCATTGGGGCTGGTGACCCTCTAGTCTAGATATCCGCAAGATAGTGGAAAATTTGCACTGTTTATGAACATTGTGTTTAATAAGAGCGTTTTTTTATTGTGTTTAGCTCGCTGAGATATGTTACAGCGAAGTAATGGGCGGTTTCTTATGCGGTAGTATTTATCACGTCGTGACGTTGTTACTGACAGTTGTGTGTGTGTGTGTGTGGATATGAAAGACGAGTATATGTACTTTGTGTTAAAATCTTATTAACTTATAATTCCATTTATATGGTTGAGTGAAAGTTAAGGCCTTGTACAGCCTTAACTCCGCCATTTAAAGTACGACGTTAATAATAAAAAAAACACGTGATTTTTGTACTATGTGTGTGTCCTACCACAATAACATACCTAAGTTTTACCGTGAAAGTTCCTCAGAATACAACGAATTGGACGAACGCTGATCGTACTTCGGGGTCACATAGGTTGCATCGATTATTTGTGGTTTCTTAATCTTGAAATAAATTCTGAAATTTTCTAGGGTGTAAGATTAGTTACCAGTCTCAAAGTTTGGCCTTTCAAACAAATTCACCAGTTCTGAATTTATCAACGCTGCGCAAAGTAACGAGGTACTATTACAATTACACTCCTGGAAATTTAGCTTCTCGTTACGTTACTACCAAATTCTTGAAGATTATTGATAGCAAATTGTAAACACTGCAAAAAAAATACGAATGTGAAAATTTTCACTAAGGTGTTAACGTACTTGTTACACTAATTATGGAAGTGTGACAATGGAAAGACATTAATTTTCCCAAGCCCCAAATTTACGTGAAAAAGAAAGATAAAAATATTTCACACTTCACTCACATTGACTTTAATATATGGAACCGGTACCTTCAAATTTCCCTCCAACTTCCATATTTTCATGAAATTTCATTTTACACCTAAAAATATGCCTAAATTTTCCTTCACCCAGGGAAATTTTCCTTCTTATGGCAACACTGCCTTGAGCACATCTGAACGAATTTCGCACTTGTGTACGATATTAGCCCCATCTAGTTCGCTACATTTTTTGACACCAGATGTAGTGCAGTGACCCAGTGTTGGGTTGGTGCAAGGCATTGAACCAAGTAGACGAATAGCGGTGTTCAAGTTCAGAAGATTCAACAAATGCCTGTCTGCTGCTTTGAATGTTCATTTCATTAGTTATCATTCACCTCGTGATCATACACCACACATTACACCACTCCAGAACGTGGTGCAACGGTGCAGACACCAAATACACTACTTGACACCAAATCAACGAACTATATATAGAGCGTCTCAATTTTAAAAGTCAGTATAGGTTAAATGGAGCGCGGCGTTGCCAGATCAACAAACGGAGTCGCATCGAGTCGCTGTTAATCGCTAATGATTGCGACAAATTTATTTCCTTAATATCGTATAGGAAATCATCAAAATCTATGTATTTGATGCATTCTGAAAAAAAAAAAAACATTAGTTACCTCAAGATTTGCATGTACATGTAAATGTTTATATTTCTACGTAACTATTTACCATGTTACATTTGCATTATATGTATAATACACGACACAACTATTGTTACTTCTTTCGTTGAATGTTGTATCCTTTACATAAACAGAATTAAATAAAGGCAAACACAAACATTAAGATACATTTTTTCCGGAAATTAAAGCACACTGCACTTCCTACGAATCGGGGCACCTGCCTGCAACTGAATTGTAACCTCGGTGGCGCGCAATGAATTTGATACGCGAGACAGCCCGCATAAACAAACTACGATTGCGGAATAAATAACGGTGCTGTGGAGTAACAATGCATTCTAAAAATAACTTCAAACAATGGTCAACAATTTTCTCGCCTGGTCTGCATGTGTATCGCGACAAACCGAAAAGTTTCTCGCTAACCAACTTTTTCGTGTTACGGTCTGATGATTTATACAAAAATATCCAATGTGTGTATATATATATATATATATATATATATATATATATATATATATATATATATATATAACTCTCCTCGTAAGCAAATTAATTCACTCAGGCGAAGAATATCGTATCTACAAACATCATAGATCCCGTAGAAAAGAAATTGGCGAAGTTGTACAAGCGGTTTGATATTTATGGCTTTTGAAGTATTTACTAGAAAAAAATTAAGCTTTTTGCAAAATTGCATAATTATGAAAATTTCAGATCACATGAATTTATGACAGGTTATATAATGCTATCAGTAAATAGAGCTTGAAAAACTTTACAGGATAATGATTTCACTGTTTGAAATTTTTGACTTTTACATTTTGTAAATTTTGTAACATCTGGCAACGCAGTGTTGGTAGAGAAGGACAGAGCTATTGGCAAAACTCATGTATAAGAGAGAGAGAGGGAAGTACTCCATTTACTTGCATACTGACTTTTAAGGTTGAGACACTCTATAGACGACTCGGTTTTGCACCGTGTAACCAACTTGACGCTTGCAGCGAGAATGAAAGAGTGAACTAAACGGGGCTATAGAAATGTCCGTTACACTGCACTGCACCAAGGTAGAGGCCCTGTATTTATGGTTGTAAATATTATAAGTGATTAAGGCCAAATAAGTAAATGATAGGAAAAGCGTTGTGCACATGTGTAATGAGGTACGAAGCTGCAATTAAGACCCTCCCCGCTACATGCTTCAGGCATCGCCTGTTTCTCGTGGCTGTTTCGTGTTCCATGCGATTAAAGATTGGCATCATGGCTGCGGAAGATTTTAAAAGAGAAAGAAGAAAAAAGTAAGGAAAATTTCCCCCAGGCACGACAACCAATGAACAACACAGAACTTGGAAAATTACTTGGAATTGTCTGTGTTTCACTCCCTCTTGACTCAGAATGCTGCACAAGAAACAAGCCCCTTTATTTTATTATTATCATTTGCTAGTGCGTGTAGATGCTAGTGTTACAGTCGGTAGAGGGAGATTATTTCCATAACATCTTTGGCTGTTATGCATTTGAAGCTTCGGAACGAGTCACAACTCTCGAAGCAGCCAATCAACGAAGCGAGCCGCTGACGTCATCTCAACCGAGAACCTATCGCTAAGCCCCTGCTCAGGCTCTACACGCCCACTAGGCTCGCTAGACAGACTCGCGTAGTCCGCTGGAGATGTTCCGAAAGTAATTCGACTCTACCATAGGCGCCGATATCCTCCGACATTTGGGGGGGCAAAGCTGGGGGGGGGGGTTATTCCCGATAATGAGGATCTAAGAAGAAACACTTCAACATTTCAAAACTTGTAATTACAATTAGTTAGCTCCGAAGACACAAATATATACGCAAGGACGTATTTAAGTGGGGTCTAGGGGGTCCGGGTCCCCACGAAAGACTTAGAAGTACTAAAATAAAATAATGAAAATATACTTTTTATTATTTGTTGTACTGTAATCGATGGCTATTTATTTCCTATGAAATTGGAAGACAAGGACTGTTATACTGGGACCATTCTGCTTTGAAAGACATTACCAAAGAAGAATTATGCACATTACTACTTATGAAAATATGCATAAAATATTAATCAGGAATATCCTTTTTCATTTTTCAATAAATATTCAATTCTCTATCTATTTGACATTAATTTCCTTGTTCTATAGCTACATATTTTGCGATCTTAAGTACACGCAAATACTTTATATTTATAGTCTTATACCATTTTTTAAGTATTCACGTAGTCAAATAATAAAAATTCAATATTAATAAATTTACATATTTTAATTAGTAATTAATTTAATTATAATTTAATTGTTTTAATTTACAAATTATTATTATTATTTCTGGGACACTTTGTTCGGACGCCCCTCCAAATATATTTCTAGATACTTGCTTAATATTTGGATACATCAAACTTTATTAGCTGAAAAATATCACTATATTTTGGCATAGTGGGTAGTACAGGGGTCTCGGGTTTGATTTGTGAGTGTCCCTTGATCATATGATCACTCATCCTCATAGTCGCGATTAGCCAAAAACTGGCAGAAAAGCGACACTAAATAAAAAAAATCCAATTAAATTAAGTCTGGAGTCAACCAGTCAACGCTCTTGGCCAACGGGGTGACAAACAGAACAGTTCACGAAAGCGTTCAAAAGGTTTTCAAGTTGGTACAGGATACTTCCACAAATCGTCGATTATTTCCTTACGCTATTTTATTGTAGAATGTATTGTACGTGTGTGCCTATATCCATATGAATATGTGTGTGTGTGTGTGTGTTTGTGTATATATAATGTAAATATATGTATGTGGATATGTGTCCATTAATATGTGTATTAATATACAGGGTGTCTATAAAGTCACTTAACATTTCTGCATGAACAGGATTTATGGTACAAAATATAATATGTACTGAAATATATATCACAGTAGGACACAAAATCAGTATAACTCAATGTGACCACCTCTCAAGTCTAGGCACATATGCCAACAATCCACCACAGCCCGAAACATCTTCTCCAACATAGTTGGTGTAATCTCAGCAACTGCGGCCGTAATGCGTTGTTTCAACTGGGGTATGCTGTGGATCCTCGCCCCGTACACCTTAGACTTGATAAACCCTCAAATGAAAAAGTCTAAGGGGGTCAGATCGAGGGGGGGGACTCCCCGTTGCGAGACACGACCAATCCATCTAACGGTGAAAACTTCGTTTAGGTGATCACGAACGATGATGGCAAGATGGGGTGGTGCCCCATACTGTTGGTGCATAGTAAGAAGCTTAGTGTGCCCCAATCCACCGTGCTATGAGCCACAGTTGGTAGATGCTGGGATTATGGATACTGAGTCGCGTGGTCGATGCTGTGGAGCTACGTGTGATCGCGTCCTGTAAATTTTCCACAATTTGTGGTGTTATGGCTGGCCTACCAGGACGTTCTTCATCCTCAACACTACCTATTCTAATCTACATATGTATTTCATTATGTCATTTTAAATTGTATTCTCTAATGATCATATGGTTATGGATTTATGATTGATTGATTTTTCTTTACTTTATTTCGCTTCTTGTGCCACCTTTGGCCAATTTTCGAAGATGGGGATGAGTGATGATATGATGAAATTGATGAATGGACTCTCACAAACATCCATGCCCAGACCGAGATTCGAACCCGGGACCCACCCCTGGTTGTGGATTTATGGATAATTTATATGTAGCACGTGCACGTCATTACTCTTCATTATATAAGTATAGTTATGTTATAGTTATTTCTATGTAATATGTATACATGCCTTTTAATTTCACTTTTATTCATATTTACTTTGTTTGTTGTATTAATTAATTAATTAATTTATTTATTTATTTATTATTAAACACAACAGGTGAATGCCCAATTACAGTGTTCTACATTTCTTGCTTTGAGTTTGTAAATTTACAGTTTGATAAGAAATATTATTATGCAGAAATGTAAATAAACATAAAACATGTCAACGCTAAATATGTGTATACAACAGTTAACAAACGATTTATAATAATACATGTTAATTGAAGAGAGTGGAATAAAATATAGAACTATTATCTACAAAAATAGCCTACATTAATACAATATTTCAATTATTAAGTACAATGCACAACGTATTTATCTTTACACTCAGTATTTCAGATCTTTACCACCATATACAAAATATAGGAGATACTAATATAATATATTATAAATTACATAAAATATAGAATAAAATAAACAAGGATAAATCAAGGATAGAAGTTATTTACCTTGAAGAAATACATTAATTATGTGGTAATAAAGGACCTGTAAATAATTGACACTCTCGAAAGTACGTACATATATGTAATTGAGTATAAACTACGCAAGAAATATAAATTTACAAAAATTGCGTTTATGTTTACATTGTTGACATTTATTCTTCAATTCCTTGAATAACTTGAATGTCCCAATAGGCATGTGAAATATGTCTAATTTTGGTTCCCTTTCGGAACATCTGTTGTACAGTTCACACATTCTCCTGATAGGTGATTTATTTATAATGTTCGATCTTCAGTTACTACAGTAAAAGAGGCCACCTTTGGATCGTGTCTTGGAGATAGGAACAGAGCAATTGAATCTTCCTTCTTTTGCTGAGAGAAGGTAGGTTGTGGTGTTTACAGAGGCAAGTGTACAGATATCCTTTCTCTGAAGATGGAAAATGAATAAATAAACAAATAAAAAAAATGACCCTCAAAAAGGGTTCAAATCCTATCTACTGGACTTTTCTGTCACCTCGAAGCCAACATGGCGTCCCGATTCCCCCCGAAGAATGCTTTCGATACGGCAGAATCGGCGAAGAAAGGTGAGCAGGCGAGGAGAGAGGGGAGGAATCCATTCTGCGGGGCGGGTGTTCCGTCCGGACAACCACCTTTGAGGGAGGAACCGAAGCCAATTTGCCTGCACGTCGGAGCAACGTGAAGGGGCCTAATAATATGTTCCTCCGAAATTACATCGGACCCATGATTCGGTGAAATTATAGAAAACTACATGCTTCGCGTTTAGCCAGTCTTACCCTCCCCTCCCCCCACTACTTCCCCCGCCCCTCTGTATTTTCTTTATATTCCCTCTGCCATTCAACCGTGCATTCCCATAAGTGATGTGCCGTAGACTATAAGTTTACGTCTACATGCGTTGTCTACACGTAATCTACGCGTAGATTACATAGGGTTATAGTTTACATAGACTACGTAGACAATCTAAACTGCACTAAAATTAATTTTAAAGGCTTTCATGAAAGGAAAGTAACATTTTCAACTATATTGGTTCCTAACGAAGTGAAAAGAACCCTATTTACAACAAAATTTCTCTTCTCTTCTATTACCAACTATGGAAGAAGATAAATAGTATGCAAAAATCAACAACAGATGGCAGTCTTGAGGCAAGAGTGGTCTTTTCCCCATAAAACACTAGAATATTTCCTATATTAGGTTTCTTCCTAGGTGAGAAATTGTTCGAATTAGGAAGAAAGAGTATGAAAAGTTCTCCTCACACATCAGCAACTGATATGCAGTATAATTTTTTTTCCACGGCGCCTTTTGCTATCACCTTTTGCTGTGTTGTTTACATAGATTACGTAATCTGCGTGTATAAAATAGTCTACGTGTAGAATGTAGACTATCGTTGTTAAAGCGTAGACGCACATCACTGATTCCCATGTAAGGCCGGGCTAAAACCTATTCGAAATTTCCAGAGCCCAAACGAAATCTGCAGATGCAGCTCCAATCCGAAGAATGTGTAAATCATTTAACGAAGTTTCAAAGTCAAGGTGCCCAGTGGACATCTTGGTAAGCACCCTACAATTTAAATCCGAACTCAAGATCTACTTCAGAAAAGCGCAAGAAAACTATGATGTAATAGTTCCGTAATCACGAGTAGAACAAACAGGATACCCATACAATATGCATAATACCACAAACATTATTAACTAAATAACATTATATATTTTTAAGTCAACCTTTTGTATTCTTTATCTTTTTTCAATGTATTTACTACTATATGCATCTCCTCTTAATGTAATATGAAAGGTGACGAGCAAATACGCTAATCACTAAATTGTTTACTCTCATTTTTATCACCATGCCTTAACTTCCTTCAAAGTCTGTATCTTCTCCTAAATATTTAAAATCTCGTACAATGTAAATCTGTGTAATCATCTTGTTGTTTAGGCAACATTTATTTATTTTATTATCAAACACAACAGGCGAATGCCCAATTACAGTGTTCTACATTTCTTGCTTTGAGTTTGTAAATTTACAGTTTGATAAGAAATATTATTGTGCAGAAATGTAAATAAACATAAAACATGTCAACGCTAAATTATATGTGTATACAACAGTTAACAAACCGAGTTATAATAATACATGTTAATTGAAGAGAGTGGAATAAAATATCTAACTATTATCTACAAAAATAGCCTACATGAATACAATATTTCAATTATTAAGTACAATGCACAATGTATTTATTTTACACTCAGTGTTTCAGATATTTACCACCATATACAATACGTATATATATATATATATATATATATATATATATATATATATATATATATATATATATATATATATATATATATATATAAGGAGATACTAATATAATATATTATAAATTACATAAAATATGGAAATAAAATAAACACAGTATGAATCAAGGATAGAAGTTATTTACCTTGTAGAAATACATTAATTATGTGTGTAATAAAGGACCTGTAAATAATTGACACTCTAGAAAGTACAATTATAACACCATGAAGCCTTGTTTCCATGATTATGAAAAACTAAGTATGCTGACCAAGGCAGTAATTTATTTTATTAAAAACATAAACTAAACGTGGCGTTTCAACCTTCTAGCAAGATCTTCATCAGACTCTGTACCAAGTACAAAAGTAACAAGATACACAAAAAGGGCATTATACATACACAAACATTACTCCCTCCAGACTATTAGAAAGTTGTTAGGAACTTTCTAGCAGGTGGCTTTCACTTGCCAACTGTACTTTCACCTAAAAGGCTAAACATAATTACTTTCATATAGAATGTGGTTGGACATTTTATCTTACGCTCTTTTTCCTTCATTTTCTCCCTTCTCCTCTCCTCTTTCTCTCTTGTCCTTTCCACTCTTTCTAACACCTTCTTCCATTCTTTGTTTAACTTAAGTCCCCCATTCCAGTTCATTGTGTCTTCTTCACCTTTCTTCTTCGTGAGATAAAAAGTCCAACCACATTCTATATGAAAGTAATTATGTTTAGCCTTTTAGGTGAAAGTACAGTTGGCAAGTGATAGCCACCTGCTAGAAAGTTCCTAACAACTTTCTAATAGTCTGGAGGGAGTAATGTTCGTGTATATATAAAACGCCCTTTTTGTGTATCTTGTTACTTTTGTACTTGATACAGAGTCTGATGAAGACCTTGTTAGAAGGTTGAAACGTTACGTTTAGTTTATGTTTTTAATAAAATAAATTACTGCCTTGGTCAGCATACTTAGTTTTTCTAGAAAGTACGTACATATATGTAATTGAGAATAAACTACGAAAGAAATATAAATTTACAAAAATTGCTTTTATGTTTACATTGTTGACATTTATTCTTCCATTCCTTGAATAACTTTTTTGAATGTCCCAATAGGCATGTGAAATATATCTAATTTTGGTTTCCTTTCGGAACATCTGTCAGACATTCTCCTGATAGGTGATTTATTTATAATGTTCGATCTTCTGTTACTACAGTAAAAGAGGCCCCCTTTGGATCGTGTCTTGGAGATATACTTGCATACCTTAATAACAATCGTACATGTATATACGTATGTTTGTGTGTGTGTGTGTGTATATATATAGGCCTATAACATATAATTATGTAATCACAGAGTTATGTATCCATTTTATATACAATTTTATATATATTATGTCATGAGAGTAATGTATGAATTATATGTCTGTGTCAATTACCCATATTATGGTATGTAAAACACTACAAATGGGCATTTGCATGTAGTGTGAAGTTCTATAAATAAATAATTAAATACATTTCTTATTTTTTTCTGATATCAAGAACCAGAAAACTATTGTATGAGGACAGCCAATTTCTTGAAATTCAGGAATTTTACAGTATTTAGGAAGCTTTCAGACTGAAGCTACACGCGTGTCTCTTGGACGTGTCACTACCTGTCGCTCAGACTGGGCCGTTTTCTCAATAGCGTGCACAGTGGCGTGCCCAGGTTTTTCGAAAGGGAGGGGATATATATACTTTTTCTTGGTAGTCAGCTCTCAGTTTGTCATATTTTTCTAACATTGAAGTTCTTTTTTTTTTTTTTTAAGGAATACTGGGCCAAAAACCCTCACCAACCCCCCTTGGGCACGCCACTGAGCGTGCATCGTGACGCCTCGGTCTGTTGTTCGTGCATGAGCGGTGAAGGGCTCTTGTCGCCTTTGCTTGTCGCTTCGATCTGAAAGCGCCCTTAAATTGATAAGGAAAGGTATAGTGAAAGAATGTGACCACTTTGTAATACAGTCTATCAAGCTACTATTGTAAACATTTTTGTCCACACTTTTTTTCTGATTTCCAGAACAAACTTCATTATTAGAATATCCTAATTGATTAAGTCTGTGACAAGTTAAAATGGAGTTGCCTGTCCCCTTATCGAAATGTACTAATGTACTTGGGTCTAAAAATATTTCGTTAACATCCATTTCTGACTTCAAAAATGCTCATTGTAATGCAATTTTGGAGTTCACAGAAGTAGGCAGTGGCGGCGATTAGTGGGGGCGAGGGGTTTGGTTGCCCCCTCCCCACTTTTCGCATCTTTTGTCCCCGCACTATGCCCCCCTCCCCAGTTTTGGCACCTTGCCTCCCCGGTTTTGGAACCCAGCGCCACTGGATGTAGGTATACAAATTTCCACACTAACATCTCTGCAAGGAAGTTAAAAATACGTTATTGAGTTCGATCTATATTTAAAAAAATAAATGTATGTTTTAGCCTGTTGGATCGAGCGCCCCTCCCTCCCCCTTGGATACTGGCATAATTCGTGCCAGGAGCAATATTACCTTCTACCTTTCACTCTGCAATCTATACATCTGATGCACGAAGAAATATCACATTTCTTCCCGAGCGCTTCCTTCAGATCACGACATTTACATCAGAATCAGTGAAGCGCGGATGTTTCCAAAGCAGAAAAAATCACGTAGAGGAAGGGAAAAGATCTTCATGATAGAGGAGTGCCTTTTCCCATGCTGAACCCAAAAAAAGCGGCATAAAAACCCAAATCTTCATTACAGCATTTTGTACCATCTCTTGTGTCAAATTTCTCAGCATTTTCCTCCAGTTTTTGCCTTTATTCTCTTTGAGAGCCGCAATTCTTGCTGTTCCCTCTCATCTTCCCTTGCGTCATCCTCGCAAGAAGATTGGTCCGCGAGGCATGACGTCACGGTTCAAAGAGCCAGTGTCGTACGTTGCTGTGGTTGTTTGGTTTACCTTTACGTAACGAGTAAATTGGCATGATTCTGATCAAGGTGAATTACATACAGGCACGGTCTTTGTTCGGTTCTTGTGACTGGGAATTTTCATGTGTCGTAAGTTGGAGGCAAGGATGTTTTTTCTGTGGGGGGGAAAGGTCAACGTGATCCGCACTCCTTCTTTAAAGTTTCCATGTACTAAAATAAATAATGTACTTGTATGTAATAAGCATTGATTCGGTCCTCTTTACAATTGAAAGTCAAAATAATGAAGGAATTTTAATTATCGTCCGTTTTGACAACTGCTACATTAAGAAATAGGATGGATCAGGATACGGATCAAGCTGTGTGAAGGTGTCAGCTGAGGGGGACGAGGAAACCATAAAGTTTCATTGATTATATCATCTGCATATAGCTATGTTGTAGAAAGCCTAGAAGCCTTGCTTTGCTGTAATATGTAAATTATTGCATGCTAAATATTATTTAATTGATTCTCATGATATCATTCTTAAAGTGATAGTTAATCAAACTTAATATAATTTAATTACATATCAGAAGTAAGGGCCAATTTAAAACTATTAGTATTATTTTATTAGTATCATAATTTGATGTCTGTGACATTCCTTCCCCGTGAAGTTTCATGTCCCCCAGGAGGAAAAGTAGCTGGATCGAACACTGTTTCATAACACAAAAAACTAAATGCGTCAAATGTACTTGATGCCAGAAATGCATCGATTGATGCACTAAAGGGCGTGCTTTAACATTTGCCAAGAAACAGGTTTACATTTTGATGTATTGTTCCATATCGTTTGTAAAGGTAACGCCATATGGTGCAGGTGAGTCTTTATATGTCGAGCTGTACTCTAATGCATCAATTGATGCATTTTGGTGCACCTTCCTTCATCTATCTCAATGACGCACTTGGGCATGTGTTCTAACCTACAAACTTTATGCATTTTGTGTCAACTAATGCATTTACTGTTCTGTGTCTATACGCACAGAATTAAAAATGTATCAATTGCCACAAATATGTTGACTCGAGTAACACAGAAATGCATCAACGGGAACTTTTACCAGCTGCTGTTACGTGTGATGTATTAAAAGTGCATTGATTGTGAAGATCAGACACGATCATTTCAAATAAACCAAAATTACACGCTTAACTGCATCACATGCACCAAAATGCATCAATATTGATTTGATGCATTTCTGTGAACACTTGAAACTGTGGAATGTGTCCCGTTTTGCTTGCCATAGCATAAAGCTACAATCAAAATTGTTACAAATGTGCCTTTTGCGAAAACTTTTAATGGGGTGCCGTGAAAAATTTCGAAGCACTTGTTTGGGTATATCACTGTTCCTTTCATTCTGTCTCACTTTATCTTATGTCTTCACTTCATCATTTATTCAAACGTCACGATTAACCATAAATTGGTTTAGTACCAAGGGCGCCCGCAGAGGGGCGGCAGGGGTCACTTGCCCCCCTGAGATATCTGGAAAGACTACATATAATTCGAATGATGAAATTGTAGCCATGATATTTTATGAGAATTCTCTTAACTGGGGGAAAGCATCACCCGACCCCCCCCCCCACTAACTTTGAGCACTGCTGAGAGAAGAATCCTGCAGGCGGGTTTGTTTAATGCAGTTGCTTTTGTAAAACAATTTAAACACAAGTTCCTTAACTTTATTCATGTTATCCATCGCATGGTATCAGTTCGTTATATCGGAGACACTTGAAAATCGGATATTTTGTGTTTCGTATGGTTCGTACTTACCAATTGTGTATTGTGGAACATATTTGAAGGTACTATTAAGGTTTTCACACGATTAGAAACATTGTTTACACTAAAATAAGCCTTTTCTCTAAGTGTTACGGAACGCACGTCATGGTGCGAGCCCCACAAACCATACACGGATAGCCCCAAAAACCATTCACGCATAGCCCCAAAAACCATTCCCGGATAGCCCCACGGACCATTCACAGAAGTTTAGGTTAGGTTCAGTTAGGTTAGGCAAACATAGTTAAAAAAAACGGCGTGGTTACGTTTTCGCTTAAATTGAAGCAACGGGAATTGATTTCCGGCTGAAATAGATTGAAAGATGAAAGAAAATACCTCGAAGAACTTCGACAATGCTACAGAAACTGATTTCCGTAAGTAGTTTCTCCTGTAAATTTGAAGAAAAGTGTCTCCGATATAACGAACTGTTACCCATCGCATAATAGCTACCTAGTAATATCGATAGGATGGGGAAAAACAATCAAGAACTAGACTTTGAAAAGAATGTCCGCACCAGCCGAGGAATTGACAACCTACGAAGGGGCGGGTAAGGGTGGTCAGCGAACAAGGGTAGTAAACATTACGGAGAGAGATAAGTTGATGTACATTTGGCCGACGCGCACAGACAGACAAAACCATCCACCCAGTTTACGAACTGACAGCGTTACCACGACACCACTTCCCTCTTGCGAGAAAACGTTTCATTAATCCTTCAGAGGGCTGAGGGCGAGGTCTTGGACTCGGACAGAGAAAAATCGCCCTCAGTTCCTTTTTTCCAGATACCGGGGCCCACTGGAGGGGAGTTGATGTCCACGCAACCGCCACGGAAAAAGCAGAGGTCGCCGAACCTCTTACCTCAGTAATGTGGAGCTGGTCAATTTTTCATTGAACCGCCAAACCACAACAAAGACTATGGCGGGAAAATGGGTTAAGCGCGGATGAATACAAGCGAAACGGATTAGATGTTACGGAAATAAGCATTAGCCCTGCTAGAATAAGAACGAAACGGGTTAATTTGAGGCGAAGAATAGGGAAAATGGGCTAAAAGCGATAGAACGAGAGGAAATAAATACAAGAACGAAGGGAAATAACTAAAAAAACGCGGGAAAAACCGAGAATTGGATTAATTTCATAGGAAAAAGAGCAAAATAGATTAAATGCGGAGAAATAAGATAGAATCCCCGGGGAATAAGACCGAAATGGATTAAGTGCGGAAAAATAAGGGCGAAACTAAATAATCCCGGAGAAATAAGAACGAAATAGATAAAGCAACGAGAAATAGGATCGAAATGGATTAAGTGCGGAGGTAAAAGGGCGAAACTGATTAATGCCAGAGAAATAGGGAGAAAATAGATTAAGCGTAGATGAATAACAGGGAAACGAATTAAACCCGTAGCAATAAGAAGGAATTGGATTAAGCGCGGAGGAATAAGAACAAAATTGATTAAGCGCTGAAGAATAAGCGAAACGATGAAACACGGCTGAATAAGAACGGAACAGAATCGTGAATATAAGAGCGAAATTGTTCAAACCTGAAATGAAAGCAAAAGCACTTCGCGATACCAAACTTCAATTCTGAATCAAGCCCGGAAAAGAACAAGCGCAAAAACTAAAACAGAGCTCTGGAATAACCTACAGTGACGTATCAAGCTCCAAAAAGGATTACCTGCCGAATTAAAATTCAATGCAAGATTAAACGCCATATGAACAACCGCGAAACAGATTGCGAGCGAACATCAAAACCTCCAGGGGTTAAGCAGATTCCTGACAAAGGCCTCTTGCAAATCAAGGTCTTTACCTCCAACGTTTAGAGATGTGAATAAGAACCATGTTTTCTTACGTGTTGACACCAAGCTACTTGTTACCTTCACAAGGCAGAACACGATAACGGATCATGTACGTACATACCAGGTGATCATCTCCGGTTCTGGCTTTCAGCTCGTGAAGACATTTGCGCAAATGATTAATTATGGCGCATTCATTGCACAGAAGACGGACATAAACATGATGAAATATTGATGATGGTGCATGAGAACTCACTTGCATACAAGCAACCGTAGCAGAATATTTTTTTGCCGCTTCTTGATCTCTTCAACCTTATGTCGTACTCTTCATGCTGCTCGTTGCATGAAAAGTAGACGAGCGTAAGAACGAATCGAAATTTTGCAGCTTTCTGATGCATTATATAGCATATGGTGGTCCAGAGAATGATTTATAGTTGTGGTTTGCAAGATCGTGTACATGTAATAGGTCTGAAAGACGAGAGGAATCAAAGTAGATTTAGTCACGCTCCAAAAATTCGAAGAATATCTTGAAAATTTGAGATTCAATATCTGCACCAGAGAACCTCAGATAATGTAAGTTGAAGTAGTTCTAACAATGAACTAGTACAAGTTATGTTTCAAATAACCAGCAAAGTTTTATTTTGAAGAAAGAAACTACACAAAGTTGTCTTTAAAAAAATGAAACTAGTCGGAGTTGTCTTTCGTAGAAAAGAAACTGGCCGAAGATGCCATTCCAAAAAAATAAATTCGTCGAAGTTCTTTTCGAATAAGAATCGAGTCGAAGTTTTTTCGAATAAGAATCGTATCGAAGGTTTTTTTTCGAATGAGAATCGAGTCGAAGGTTTCTTTCGAATAAGAATCGAGTCTAAGTTTTTTTCGAATAAGAATCTAATCTAAGTTTTATTCGAATAAGAATCAAGTCTGTTTTGTTCGAATAAGAATCGAGTCGAATTTTTTTTTCGAATAAGAATCAAGCTGAAGTTTATTTTTCGAATAAGAATCGAGTCGATGTTTTCTTTTGAATAAGAATCGAGCCGAAGTTTATTTTTCGAATAAGAATCGAGTCGATGTTTTCTTTTGAATAAGAATCAAATAGAAGTTTTTTTCGAATAAGAATCGAGTCGAAGGTTTTTCTCGAATAAGAATCGAGTCGAAGTTTGTTTTTCGAATAAGAATCAAGCCGAAGTTTATTTTTTCGAATAAGAATCGAGTCGATGTTTTATTTCGAACAATATGCTAGTCGAAGTTGTCTTTCGAAAAAGAAAGTACTTGAACTTGTCTTTTGAAAGAAAGATTGATTGATTGATTTATTGTTTTTAGTCCACTTTATGCACAGTAAGGCTAATCGGGACTGGACCTACAGTTTAAAGTGAGATCCGAACCACTATGTGCCTCCACCGGGTATCGAACCCGGGACCCCTTTATTACAAGGCAACGACGATACCACTTCGCCATCGGGGAGGCCCTTTTGAAAGAAAGAAACGGTCGAAGTTGTTTTTCGAAAAACAAAACTGGTCTAAGCAGGGCCGGATTAAGGTGGGTGCTATTGATGCGCAGCATTCGGCCCATTCCTGAAATAGGTCCAGATGAAAACAGACGAGAATTTTCCGAAAGCTGAACAGTTTTCTCTATATTAAGCTGAAAATAAATCTGAGAATGAAATTTGGAGTTCCAATTTCGGACGCCTAGACACAGTATTACTTATTATACAGTTACTGTTATTCTTTGCGCTGTGACGTAACTATAACATCGTTGTGTTTATTGTTCATCGAAGATTTCAAGCATCAGGCCCAATTTCGTCTTAATCCGGCCCTGGGTCTAAGTAGTCTTTCGGAAAATACAATTTGATTCGTCCATTTTTTTAATTTACGGAATTTAAATTTAATATTTTTTTTATCATTCATTCTAGGACAATTGTCAAGAAGCTGTGGAAAATTCTACATTTACAGCTTTTAAAGGGGTGAGTAACGCAAGAGACTTTTGTTTATTCAATTTTAGCCTGGATTTCTTTACCGTGTTTAATTAAGTTATTCATATTTGAGCAATACCACCAAAGATAGAACGTTTAGAATTCGAACTGCGAATTGCATACTGAGAGTTTTGCACGAGGGTAGGACAAGCAAGGATTCTTTTCTGCGATGGCATTTCTTTTATACGCACCCACATTCAAACTTCTAAAGTTTGTTTTTAAGTGCACTTTATACCCGGATAGACTAATTGCGACTGGGGCCTCCCCCGTGGCGCAGTGGTAGCGTCGTCGCCTTGTAATCAAGGGGTTCCGGCTTTGATGCCCTGTAGAGGCACAAGTGGTTCGGATCCCACTTTAAACTGTAGGTCCAGTCCCGATTAGCCTATCTGTGCATAAAGTTGATCTTATTATAGAGAGAGACAGAGGTGAGCATGTTCGAGACCCATATGACATTTCTACATATACACATTGATACAGTGAACACTGTATTCCGCTAAATCAAAAACGCCCCTCTGCCACTGGGGCTGAGGGTAGGTAAAATGATAGCAAATGTCCGAAACATCAATATAATGATGACCTTAACGCGGATCCGCCTCATTGTTCATCAATACACGCATGAACGGACTTGGTAGAGGGAGCCTTAGCATGTCTGTCTCGTACAGCCGACGGCCAGAGGCAGGAAATACCTCGGTGCCACTGTGGCTGCAACTACCGGATTGGGCGTGTAGGTCTCCCGGCCTGATATATTGCCAGTCGTCACGAAAAGGGAGGCCATGGAACTGCGGGAGTGAGTGACGTCTCCCCCTTCCAGATCATCCTTCCAGAACCCCTTCTGCGGCTTCCATTCAGGTGACTGGCCGTGTGTGAATTTTGGATGTAATAATTAAGCACCGGGTGCTCTGTCGGTAATGTGAAAGAAGCTACGGGTGGTGAGAAATTTCTGCACGACTTAAGTGCCGATTACCCCATTCTGCTGAGAAATCGAGTCTTATAATTAGTGGCTTAGTATTCCTCGATGTAGTCTTGCGACTACTATTACTCGACTAGTCTTGTAATCGAAGTTACCATTTTGACATTAGACTATTAAAAATATATCGTAGTACTTAGTAGGCTGATTTAGCTTATTTACATTCTGCTCAGAAATCTACTTACAACTTTGAAATACAATAGTTACATGTATGTAACGATGGCAAGGTATGGATGTTTCCTTGTGTTCATTCCTCATATATTTCCTCATCGTCCTTGCAATTTTTCCTCGGTCAAGGTGTTCGGAAAAATGCCAATCATAGCAGGTATCAGAAAGTAATAGTCCTTTTCTCCGACTAGTAACAGTCAAAAAGTAGTCCTACAATTCTCCGACTAGGAGCAGTCAAAAAAGTAGGCGACTAGCAAAAGTCGCAAAGTACTAGGATAATTCTCCGACTAGTAACAATGAAAAAGTAGTCCTACAATTCTCCGACTAAGAGCAGTCAAAAAATTAGGCGACTAGCAAAAGTCGCAAAGTACTCAGATAATTCTCCGACTAGTAACAGTGAAGAAGTAGTCCTACAATTCTCCGACTAGGAGCAGTCAAAAAAAGTAGGCGACTAGCAAAAGTCGCAAAGTACTCCGATAATTCTCCGACTAGTAACAGTGAAAAAGTAGTCCTACAATTCTCCGACTAGGAGCAGTCAAAAAATTAGGCGACTAGCAAAAGTCGCAAAGTACTCCGATAATTCTCCGACTACTAACAGTCAAAAAGTAGTCCTACAATTCTCCAACTAGGAGCAGTCAAAAAAGTAGGCGACTAGCAAAAGTCGCAAAGTACTCCGATAATTCTCCGACTAGTAACAGTAAAAAAGTAGTCCTACAATTCTCCGACTAGGAGCAGTTAAAAAAGTAGGCGACTAGCAAAAGTCGCAAAGTACTCCGATAATTCTCCGACTAGTAACAGTGAAAAAGTAGTCCTACAATTCTCCGACTAGGAGCAGTCAAAAAAGTAGGCGACTAGCAAAGGTGGCAAAGTACTCCGATAATTCTCCGACTAGCAACAGTGAAAAAATAGTCCTACATTTCTCCGACTAGGAGCAGTCAAAAAAGTAGGCGACTAGCAAAAGTCGTAAAGTGCTCCGATAATTCTCCGACTAGTAACAGTGAAAAAGTAGTCCTACAATTCTCCGACTAGGAACAGTCAAAAAAGTAGGCGACCAGCAAAAGTCGCAAAGTGCTCCGATAATTCTCCGACTAGTAACAGTGAAAAAGTAGTCCTACAATTCTCCGACTAGGAGCAGTCAAAAAAGTAGGCGACTAGCAAAGGTGGCAAAGTACTCCGATAATTCTCCGACTAGTAACAGTGAAAAAGTAGTCCTACAATTCTCCGACTAGGAGCAGTAAAAAAAGTAGGCGACTAGCAAAAGTCGCAAAGTGCTCCGATAATTCTCCGACTAGTAACAGTGAAAAAGTAGTCCTACAATCTCCGACTAGGAGCAGTCAAAAAATTAGGCGACTAGCAAAAGTCGCAAAGTACTCCGACAATTCTCCGACTAGTAACAGTGAAAAAGTAGTCCTACAATTCTCCGACTAGGAGCAGCCAAAAAAGTAGGCGACTAGCAAAAGTCGCAAAGTACTCCGATAATTCTCCGACTAGTAACAGCGAAAAAGTAGTCCTACAATTCTCCGACTAGGAGCAGTCAAAAAAGTAGGCGACTAGCAAAAGTCGCAAAGTACTCCGATAATTCTCCGACTAGTAACAGTGAAAAAGTAGTCCTACAATTCTCCGACTAGGAGCAGTCAAAAAGTAGGCGACTAGCAAAAGTTGCAAAGTACTCCGATAATTCTCCGACTAGTAACAGTCAAAAAGTAGTCCTACAATTCTCCAACTAGGAGCAGTCAAAAAAGTAGGCGACTAGCAAAAGTTGCAAAGTACTCCGATAATTCTTCCACTAGTAACAGTCAAAAAGTAGTTCTACAATTCTCCGACTAGGAGCAGTCAAAAAAGTAGGCGACTAGCAAAAGTCGCAAAGTACTCCGATATATCACAAGAGGGACAAACTACGCTGAGGGGACAATGTTTGGAAATACAGACAAGGGAGGAAACAGTTTGCAGCTGGGGTCTGGAAGTGAAAAATATCTTATATAATAGAGGAAGGGGGGGAGGGGCATCTGAACAGAAAATCAAATCAGAAACAGGTTACTGGACATATACAGACAAGAAATAATAGCAGACTGCCAAACAAAGACCTCAATCAGGGAACAGCTAAGAGTAAGAGAATGGGGGAAAGCGAAATATATCCAGGTTGTGGGAAAAAAATGAAAGAGGCGCACTGGCATGGTTCAGATTAGGGGGATGGAAACAACTAAGAAAGATAAACTAAGCAGGAGAAACGATATGTCCTTTGTGCGATGGGGAGGAGACGGACGAGCATATCCTACTGAACTGGCCTTCTACACGTGACCTAAGGGGCAAATGGATGAAAAACTTAACAGGTAGGGAGGTGATAGAAGTGGTAGACAACAGAATAAAGATAAAGGAAGCTAGGCAGCAAGTGGGGAAATACCTGGGAGAAGTAAGAGAACGGCGGGGAAAGCTATTAGAGAAGGCAGCGAAATAAGTGATCATGCTCCAGGCGAGCCATCTTTATAGTGTAAGTGTGTGTAAAGTAAAATGTATGCGTTTTTTGGTGAGAGTGCAGGAAAAGAGAAGTTGGGCGAGGAAGAAGGAACAAAGAATGGAAGAAGAACTGTCGAGGGAGGGGAGGAATGTGTATATAAAGGACAAAGTAAGAGATGGCTTAAAAGAAAACTAAATGTAACAAAATATTGTAGAAAAATCAAAACTATGTAGTGCGTACAGCCTACGGCTCGCACAAAAAGAAAATAAATCGAAATCAAAATCTAAATAGTCAAAAAATAGTCCTATAATTCTCCGACATGGAGCAATAGAAAAATTAGTGGTATAAATCTCCGACTAGGAGTAGTAGAAAAGTATTGGGACAATTCTCCGACTAGCAGCAGTCGAAAGGAACTTGCATAATTTTCCGAATAAGAGCAGTTGAACAAGTAGGCGGATAATTCTCCGACTAAGAGAAGTCGAAAAGTGCGCCAATAATTCTCCGACTAGTAACAGTCAAAAAGTAGTCTTACAATTCTCCGACTAGGAAAGAACTCGGATAATTCTCCGACTAGTAACAGTCAAAAAATAGTCCTACAATTCTCCGACTAGGAGCAGTCGAAAGGAACTTGCATAACTTTCCGAATAAGAGCAGTTGAACAAGTAGGCGGATAATTCTCCGACTAGTAACAGTCAAAAAGTAGTCTTACAAATCTCCTACTAGTAACAGTCAAAAAATAGTCTTACAATTCTCCGACTTGATGGGACCCGGAAAAACTATGTACATCATTATTACACTAAAAGTATTATTTGATTCGTCATTAGCATTGGGGATTGGAAGTACGATATAACGTTATATAGGCGCCAGATAAAAATATTCGAGGTGGGCTAAAATCGTAAAATGAAGCCGTTTTCGAAATTTCCTCACCATTCGAAAAAACACATTGATATTCCAGATTATAAAAAATTCCTTCTAGTACATTCACGCGAATTTTTGAGTGACTTGCTTTCTCTGTCTATATATACGCAATAGTTTAATAGGCTTACGTAGCCCCGAAACTATTGCGAATATCTAAACAACAGCAAAAGGAAACCGCATGAAGATTTACGTGAATGCTCTAGAATTATTCAGAATTTGGAGTAAGTCACAGGTTTTTCGAGAAGAGGGAAAATTTCAAAAATGTCTTCGCTGGCGTCAGTCAGACAAGTGAAAGTGCGATTTCTTGATGACATGTCCACGTGTCATCAGAAGAAAGATGTGTTTTAAGGGGGGGCGGAAGAAGGATAAGAGAAACTACAGAGAATGAAAAAAATGGAGAGGAATATAAGAAGAGGATCAAACTATAGAGAATGAGAGAAAGGGAGAGGAATAGAAGAAGAGAGAGAAACTATAGAGAATGAGAGAAAGGGAGAGGAATAGAAGAAGAGAGAGAAACTATAGAGAATGAGAGAAAGGGAGAGGAATAGAAGAAGAGAGAGAAACTATAGAGAAAGAGAGAAAGGGAGAGGAATAGAAGACGAGAGACAAACTATAGAGATTGAGAGAAAGGGAGAGGAATAGAAGAAGAGAGAGAAACTATAGAGAATGGGAGAAAGGGAGAGGAATAGAAGAAGAGAGAGAAACTATAGAGAATGGGAGAAAGGGAGAGGAATAGAAGAAGAGAGAGAAACTATAGAGATTGAGAGAAAGGGAGAGGAATAGAAGACGAGAGACAAACTATAGAGAATGAGAGAAAGGGAGAGGAATAGAAGAAGAGAGAGAAACTATAGAGAATGAGAGAAAGGGAGAGGAATAGAAGAAGAGAGAGAAACTATAGAGAATGAGAGAAAGGGAGAGGAATAGAAGAAGAGAGAGAAACTATAGAGAATGAGAGAAAGGGAGAGGAATAGAAGAAGAGAGAGAAACTATAGAGAATGAGAGAAAGGGAGAGGAATAGAAGACGAGAGACAAACTATAGAGATTGAGAGAAAGGGAGAGGAATAGAAGAAGAGAGAGAAACTATAGAGAATGGGAGAAAGGGAGAGGAATAGAAGAAGAGAGAGAAACTATAGAGAATGAGAGAAAGGGAGAGGAATAGAAGACGAGAGACAAACTATAGAGATTGAGAGAAAGGGAGAGGAATAGAAGACGAGAGACAAACTATAGAGAATGAGAGAAAGGGAGAGGAATAGAAGAAGAGAGAGAAACTATAGAGAATGAGAGAAAGGGAGAGGAATAGAAGAAGAGAGAGAAACTATAGAGAATGAGAGAAAGGGAGAGGAATAGAAGTAGAGAGAGAAACTATAGAGAATGAGAGAAAGGGAGAGGAATAGAAGAAGAGAGAGAAACTATAGAGAATGAGAGAAAGGGAGAGGAATAGAAGAAGAGAGAGAAACTATAGAGAATGAGAGAAAGGGAGAGGAATAGAAGAAGAGAGAGAAACTACAGAGAATGAGAGAAAGGGAGAGGAATAGAAGAAGAGAGAGAAACTATAGAGAATGGGAGAAAGGGAGAGGAATAGAAGAAGAGAGAGAAACTATAGAGAATGAGAGAAAGGGAGAGGAATAGAAGAAGAGAGAGAAACTATAGAGAATGAGAGAAAGGGAGAGGAATAGAAGAAGAGAGAGAAACTATAGAGATTGAGAGAAAGGGAGAGGAATAGAAGATGAGAGACAAACTATAGAGAATGAGAGAAAGGGAGAGGAATAGAAGAAGAGAGACAAACTATAGAGAATGAGAGAAAGGGAGAGGAATAGAAGAAGGGAGAGTAACTATAGAGATTGAGAGAAAGGGAGAGGAATAGAAGACGAGAGAGAAACTATAGAGAATGAGAGAAAGGGAGAGGAATAGAAGAAGAGAGACAAACTATAGAGAATGAGAGAAAGGGAGAGGAATAGAAGAAGAGAGAGAAACTATAGAGAATGAGAGAAAGGGAGAGGAATAGAAGAAGAGAGACAAACTATAGAGAATGAGAGAAAGGGAGAGGAATAGAAGAAGGGAGAGTAACTATAGAGATTGAGAGAAAGGGAGAGGAATAGAAGACGAGAGAGAAACTATAGAGAATGAGAGAAAGAGAGAGGAATAGAAGAAGAGAGACAAACTATAGAGAATGAGAGAAAGGGAGAGGAATAGAAGAAGAGAGAGAAACTATAGAGAATGAGAGAAAGGGAGAGGAATAGAAGAAGAGAGAGAAACTATAGAGAATGAGAGAAAGGGAGAGGAATAGAAGAAGAGAGAGAAAGTATAGAGAATGAGAGAAAGGGAGAGGAATAGAAGACGAGAGAGAAACTATAGAGAATGAGAGAAATGGAGAGGAATAGAAGAAGAGAGACAAACTATAGAGAATGAGAGAAAGGGAGAGGAATAGAAGAAGGGAGAGTAACTATAGAGATTGAGAGAAAGGGAGAGGAATAGAAGACGAGAGAGAAACTATAGAGAATGAGAGAAAGGGAGAGGAATAGAAGAAGAGAGACAAACTATAGAGAATGAGAGAAAGGGAGAGGAATAGAAGAAGAGAGAGAAACTATAGAGAATGAGAGAAAGGGAGAGGAATAGAAGAAGAGAGACAAACTATAGAGAATGAGAGAAAGGGAGAGGAATAGAATTAGGGAGAGTAACTATAGAGATTGAGAGAAAGGGAGAGGAATAGAAGACGAGAGAGAAACTATAGAGAATGAGAGAAAGGGAGAGGAATAGAAGAAGAGAGACAAACTATAGAGAATGAGAGAAAGGGAGAGGAATAGAAGAAGGGAGAGTAACTATAGAGATTGAGAGAAAGGGAGAGGAATAGAAGAAGAGAGAGAAACTATAGAGAATGAGAGAAAGGGAGAGGAATAGAAGACGAGAGAGAAACTATAGAGAATGAGAGAAAGGGAGAGGAATAGAAGAAGAGAGACAAACTATAGAGAATGAGAGAAAGGGAGAGGAATAGAAGAAGAGAGAGAAACTATAGAGAATGAGACAAAGGGAGAGGAATAGAAGAAGAGAGACAAACTATAGAGAATAAGAGAAAGGGAGAGGAAAAGAAGAAGAGGGACAAACTATAGAGAATGAGAGAAAGGGAGAGGAATAGAAGAAGAGAGACAAACTATAGAGAATGAGAGAAAGGGAGAGGAATAGAAGAAGAGGGACAAACTATAGAGAATGAGACAAAGGGAGAGGAATAGAAGAAGAGAGAGAAACAGAGGAAGGAAAGAGAAATATAGAAGTAACAGAGCGAGAGAAGGAAGGGGAAATAAAGGAGGAGACCGAGAAAGGAAAATATGATAAATATATAAACAAAAGAGAGAGAAACTAAAGAAGCGTAACAGAAGGAAATAGAAAGGAAGGCAAATATAGAAGCGAGACAGAGAGAGGGAGAGAGAGTCAAGAAGAAATTGGGACTGAAAACAAAGAGAAAAATATAAGGAAAAGAAACAAAGAAAAGAGGAAATGTGCATGAACAAAGAGAACTATGGCCGAGGGAAAGGTGAAAGAATGAAAGAGGTTACGGGGAAAGATAAACAGACAAGTACCACAAATATTAGAATAAGGGAAATACAAGTAGGCATTTTTCATTCTTTACGAAGCAAAGTATCCTTTCATTTCTTCAGCCATTTATGTCAGCAGTGGATAAAAGTCTATACACAAACAATGATGTCCGTTTACCATTTCCGTTCGAGCACATGTGTGCGATTCCCCTTCTGTTGCTGGCAATGTTTTGAGCAGCAAACATGTCAACGCTAGGCGGCGCTGGTGTCACGCTGGCGACACGGTGGCGCCTCTAGAGCATTTAATATTGCTCGTTGAGACAAACAGATGGACAGGATTGTCGCATAACGGTACATTTTTTTTCAGCTGACACGACATATCGAACAGCTTCTGAATGCCACGTGAAGATGGCACTATTGTTCTCGCATCTGCTTATTAAACAATATCACGACACAGTTAAACAAATTCTAAACCAATCTGGAGCTTTTAATCATTACTTTCCAACCTATTATCAGCGGAGAGGATCAACTCCACCCCGTAACAGCTGGGTTCGACGAATTTTTGAACCTCGACAAAACTTAATAACAGACTTCTGCGTCTGCGACACAAGTGACATCTCCATTTCCGTTTGTTTTGTCACAGCGTACGACACGGCTGTGATTCATATTTTCACATCTCTCATAATTGATGAAAGGCCACGACGATCGGATTTCTGGTCTACTCTGGCCTTTGTACTTGTTTTAGTTTTTCTGTCGTGTTGTCCTGTGATCAGTGTGCCATGTGTCCTGTATTCCTTTCGTCCTTAGTTTGTGATTCCTGTATGATTAGTACGACAATCTATAATTTTTTCGCAAGACATACATATAAGAAAAAATACGTCAAATATAATTCATGCACTTGATGCATCTATTGATACAAACGTGCGTGTAATTGTTGGTTTCTTGGTCCGGCGTTGATCGAGTCTTTTGATTTTTAATACATCACGAGAAAGTTTATAAGCTGAATCAAAGAGACACTGGAATGCTTTTTTGTACATGAATCAAAACTCCATGCATTTTTGTGCTGCATTATTTCAAACAACTGGTTTAATAGCCGTACATTTTTCTGTTATTTCTTATGAATTTTGTCGCCATAGATTTGCAAAAGATTTTCCAAACAATTAGTTGAAAATTACTAACATGTAACACGTTTTGCAGTAACATTGTTCAGGGTGTAAGGAGTGATTCTCGCAGAAGGTACCAAATATCAACCTCATTTCCATAGTGAGTCAGTAGTTCCAATGCTGGAGGTCAACGAGGCTCTGGCGTCTGCAACTACAGTCAGCACAATCCTCTGTAGAACTGTATGTGCTGAATAGGTAAAAACATTTTAATCAACAGAGACACGTGTTCATTTTAGTTATGGTAAGTGGCGTAGCTCCGTATAATGTGACGGGTGCAAATAACCTATCTGCTGATGCACTCAAAATTTTAAACAATCAATTCAATAACATTATTTTCTGCATTTCAAAGAAAAAGGAAACGTTATTCTATACTTCAGATGCACTAATTGTAATTTAAGAATGCAAGCTAACTTTGGATTTGTATGGAGGAAAATATGGATGTACATGTATTCCACATAATTATTATTCGTTACAATAATTCTCGAACGAAAAGGTTAGAAAATGCCATTAACAACTGTCAGGAGTGGATGTCTAGTTGTTCGACTAGGAATAGTTAAAAAGTAGACGTATAATTCTTCCCCTAGGAATCGTCAAAAGTAATCTAATATAATTATTCGAGTAGTAACACTCGAAGAAAGCAGTCGGGTAATTCTCCGATTAGGCAGAAAAGGTAGTATGATAATTCTTCGACTAGAAACAGCAGAAGAAGCAGTCGGATAATTCTTCGACTAGGAACAGCAGAAAAGGTAGTTTGATATTTCTTCGAGCAGGAACACTCGAAAAAAGCAGTCTGATAATTCTGCGACTAGGAACATCAGAAAAAGTAGTCTGATAATTCTCCGACTAGGAACATAAAAAAGAGTAGTCTGATAATTATTCGAGGAGGAACACTCGTTAAAAGCAGCCGGATAATTCTGCGACTAGGAGCAGAAGAAAAAGTAGTCGGATAGTTCTTTGATTAGGAAAAGTGGAGAAAGTAGTCTGATAATTCTCCGACTAGGAACAGCAGAAAAAGAAGTCTGATAATTCTCCGAGTAGGAACGACAGAACAAGCAATCGGATAATTATGCGACTAGGCACAGCAGAAAAAGTAGTTGTATATTTTTCTGATTAGGAAAAGTGGAGAAAGTAGTCTGATAATTCTCCGACTAGGAACAGCAGAAAAAATTGTCTGATGATTCCCCGACTGGGAACAGAAAAAATGTAGTCCGATAATTCCCCGACTAGGAACGACAGAAAAAGTCGTCGGATAATTTATCGAACTAGGAACAGCAGAAAAATTAGTCAGATAATTCTCTGATTAAGAGAAGTGGAAAAAAGTAGCCCGATGATTTTCTGACTATGAATAAACCAGAAATTAGTTGCCTAATTCCCCGACTGATATTTGCCAAATATATATCCGGCCATGCAACAAGGAGCTCTGGTAGAAATAAATGAAAAACTTTAAAATGCAAATTGATCATATTGATTCCACCATTAATGATCAATAACGTTCTGCTGACCCGGTTTGTCAAATATTAGAAAGCTATATTTATGTTACAATTCAATGTGAATTAACGTTATATTTCATTCTTGTAGGGAAGCGACCTATAGACAAATACATGGCAACTCTGCTAATTGTAAAGATAATGCTTCGTGCATTGTTGGATCAATAATGAAGTACGTTTCTGAGTGTACAGGGACGTTAAGCACAATGTCAAAGTGAAATATAAGTTGTTATTCTTTGTCGGCGAACACTCGGTAATAATGCTCATGCTGACATCACACACAATTATACTCGAATAGACCAAGTCGTAATTATAGCATGTCACTATATGTGAAACACATGTACAACAATTACAAGAATTAAGAGTGACGATATGGTCTGACGTTTTGCTCCACTAATTTACATGTTAAATAACATTGCATTGTTTATGGTAACCTTATCGTGCAAGGTAATTAATAATAGTGTCTTAGTGATGAGTGTACGTCATCGTCCACAATTTGTATTCTAAATGTTCTCTCCTTAATCTTAACATGTGGCATATTGAGTTTATTTTCTTCAGGACTCTGTTTCAAGACACACACAATTGTAACATTTCGCTTTAACTCAAGTTTTATTATTAGATATTTCATAATGTATACTCTTTGTTTTCTCCATTGTTCACAATCGAGTTCATTCGTATCGATCCATTCTTTTTGTTTAGTGATGGATTCAATTTTTTGAACTAGTTTCTTTATCAATTATCTGGGATAAAGTGGCAAACCAGCAGTTTACCTTCTATTCAAATAACTTTTCTTCTTTCATCCACTTATTCGGAATGCATGTATCTACATTTTTTGGGGGCACATACCTACATATTCTTCCCAATATTTTCGTCTACATTAGTTCTCTCTCTCTCTTTCTCATTCTGACTATTAAAAATGCTTCACTGAATGAAAAGGTGATCGATAGACTTGATACTCAGAACGGTGTCGTGTCGTTTGCGCCGAGGCTTCTTATCGGTTCATTTCCGCCGTGACATATGTCAAGACCTTCCTCGGCTTGTTTTCCTACAATCCAGAGTGTCATCACCGCCCCGCGCACGTGTGTTTATGTCCACATGGTGCATAGTGCATAAAGTGGACTTATAACATAAAATCAAACGTATATTTATGACGTTGCACAGCTGTGTTACACTGAAATGTTAAACCTATCCACAGAGTCAACTATGACTTTTCTTTACTTATTTCAAAAGACGTTACACAGGATTACTTGTATCAATTTTATTCCACAACACAAAATACATAAATCAGCATCAGCCTATTAACTATTAATCATTTATCGTTAATCGTCAAAAAAACATTGTAAATACAGTGTTATTTTTTGTAAACATTATATAAGTAATAGCTACGTATATATAAACACAATATTTCGATACACTTGCACAAGAACAGTACAAACGTTATTTGAATTCTTGTAGGTATGCAAATGCTCGAAGGCATCCTCGAAGATCGCCTGAGCTTCTGTACTTCGAAAGAACACACTCAACACATTTGTCCATTTCGATGTATTGATATTTTCATATTTTCAGCCATCTTGTCGTCTCTTACAAGTCTCAGTTTTACATAAATACTAATTTTCCGAAGTAGATCCCTCATACATACTTTCATCTTACATTCATTTACCAATCACCTTCCTTTTCAATCGAAGATAAACACAGCTCCAGCTGGGAAACCTCATAGACACACGTGCGCGCGGCGGTAATGACACTCCGGATTGTGGGAAAACACACCAAGGAAGGTCTTGACATATGTCGCGGCGGAAATAAACCGAGAAGAACCCTCGGCGTAAATGACTCGGCGCAAGCGACACGGACTCCCTCAGAACATCGTTGCCACACAGATACTATGTTTAATTTTAACGTTAGTGGACATATACGCATTGAGATGCTATTACTCCAGTTAAGTAAATTTTCTTAAATCATTCCCCGGTCAGGATAATTTGCATAAGCCTACTGCATTGTCTCCAAGTTGATCCTTACAAGCATCGACCAACCATTCTCCCACCTAGGAATTTTCAATTTTCAAATTGTCAGTATCTAAAATTTACATATGTCTATCCCACACTTATTTGTAAAGCCCTATCTTCATTGTAAGCATTTGCCTTTTCTATATTTTATACTTTAATGTCTCTATGTATATGTCTGTACCTGTCACAGTCACTCTCTACACCACATGCATCCCTTTACCAGCAAATAAGTTTGTGTGCGTCCCACGCATTGCACATCCGCACATTCTTTCATTTCCTTTACTTATATTTAGAGACCGGATTTTAAAAGGACAAAAAAGGGAAAATTATTGCCAAAAAAAGGGGGAAAAAAGACTATAGTTTTTCTTGCGCTTCACTAAAAATAATATTTTAAATGAAAGCGCAATATATACCATTCATATACAGGATGTATCATAAATAATAGCTCAAACTCACACAGTTGAAAGTACACGATAATAAAAGCAAAAAAGTCTCAGTAAACATTGGTCCGCAAACGAGCTTTTTCGAGATAATTGCGAATGTGTGGTTACAAGCCGCCACTGACTCCATTGTTTGTAAACGTCGTCCTAGTTGGTAAAATGCTAATAATGTGTGCGAATGTGTGGTTAGAAGCCGTCACTGATTGCATTTTGTAAACACAGAGTGCTTTACTCCTTTCACGGCACGAGGTTTGCTCTTTGTTTACAAAAGAGAACATTCCGAGAGGTGGCGTTGTAATCAAACAGGATGGATATAATCAGTGCACAGTCTAATCGTACTGTGGGAGTCGAGTCAGTTGTACTGTACTGCTTAGTGAAAATGGAACCTTACAGCAACGAAGATACATTTTAGACACTAGGACGACGTTTACAATCAATGAAGTCAGTGGCGGCTTGTAACCACACATTCGCAATTATCTCGAAAACGGCTCGTTTGCGGACCCATGTTTACTGAGTCTTTTTTGCTTCTATTATCGTGTACTTTCAACTGTGTCAGTTTGCGCTATTACTTATGAAACACCCCGTATAAAAAGGGATACATCAAATTTCGTATTAATGTATCCCTTTTTATATATGAATTATATATATTGTGTATTCATTTAAATTAATATTTTTTAGTGAAGTGCAAAAATAAACTACAGTGATTTTTCATTTCCTTTTCATGAAGGTAAAGTACAGCGAATAATCGCACCGTCCGTTTCGATGAATTGTTCCTTCCAACAGCTTACTGCATTCAAGAGCTGTACCACTTGTACCTGGCCTCGCCATTTCGCTGACACTCAACACTGTCACACAGTTAAGTTAAAACTATTCTTAAAAAATTCACAATAAAAGTATAAATCTAGCAGACAAGTACACTTTCAACCCAACAGGCGTGCCTCTTACAATGCGTTTGATGCTGCGTAAGCCCAGATCGCATTGTTTCAACAATCGCTGCAACATACTCCCAACACTCATGGAGGGAAGGTAAGGTGGAAGGCGCTTGTTCTTTCTTTCCTCTAAACTGCACCAAATAGACAATTGTTGAATGTTTTGTTCAAGGCGCTTGTTCTTTCTTTCCTCTAAACTGCACCAAATAGACAATTGTTGAATGCTTTGTTCAAGGCGCTTGTTCTTTCTTTCCTCTAAACTACACCAAATAGACAATTGTTGAATGTTTTGTTCAAGGCGCTTGTTCTTTCTTTCCTCTAAACTGCACCAAATAGACAATTGTTGAATGTTTTGTTCAAGGCGCTTGTTCTTTCTTTCCTCTAAACTGCTCCAAATAGACAATTGTTGAATGTTTTGTTCAAGGCGCTTGTTCTTTCTTTCCTCTAAACTGCAGCAAATAGACAATTGTTGAATGTTTTGTTCAAGGCGCTTGTTTTTTCTTTCCTCTAAACTGCACCAAATAGACAATTGTTGAATGTTTTGTTCAAGGCGCTTGTTCTTTCTTTCCTCTAAACTGCACCAAATAGACAATTGTTGAATGTTTTGTTCAAGGCGCTTGTTCTTTCTTTCCTCTAAACTGCACCAAATAGACAATTGTTGAATGTTTTGTTCAAGGCACTTGTTCTTTCTTTCCTTTAAACTGCTCCAAATAGACAATTGTTGAATGTTTTGTTCAGGGAAAAAACAGTCGTACAAAATATGTGATATTTTGTCAATAAAGAGACCAAGGAAGATG
This sequence comes from Lepisma saccharinum, assembly GCF_977018435.1. Classification (NCBI taxonomy): domain Eukaryota; kingdom Metazoa; phylum Arthropoda; class Insecta; order Zygentoma; family Lepismatidae; genus Lepisma; species Lepisma saccharinum. The sequence continues at coordinate 33,725,507 of NC_139252.1, read as the reverse complement.
ATGTCTAAAAAGGGGGAAAAGGATGTAGGCTGATAAACTAGTCAATAAAGAGATCAGAAAGGAAAATGTTTTAAAAAAGGGGGAACAAGGGAATGTGGGCTGAGAAATTGAAAAAGTGAAGTCAAAACCATGTATTCTTGTTGATGGAAAATAATTATCAACGCTGTTGTTATTTATTCCATGACCTGTGTTGAAAAATAAAAGAGGACTTCCCTTTAAAATTCGGTCTGTAGTTATATTGTTTTGCTTACCTTTATTCGTACAAATCTCCCTTGCTTTCCTGCATTCTTCCATCTTCTCTTTGGTGCTTGCGAAACTTAGCTCCTTTCCCGAACTCAAGTTGTTGGTTCGCTTGAATTATGACTCTCTGTCATGTAGAAGACCCGCTCAAGACAGCTCCTCCCGCTAACAACACGCCGAGAACACAATCACAGTCAATTCTCACACAACAGTCCCCATCCAGTCATGTAACACCGGCATCTCTCCAATCTGTCTTCCCCCCTTCCTGCAGGCCTCTTCTGGCTAAACCCAAAGACAAAGGCGTTCCACTTTGGAGGAGCTGCTGAATTATCCGCCTCCCGCTGGGCGACATGATGTTGGGTGTCAACGCTGGATCTCCACGATGAACCACTTGTGCTCTGCTACTTGCAGGAGACAATCCCGGCTTAGGACAATAAATTTCTGCCAACGTAGGTGCTTCCAGAGCAGACGGTGGTAGGGATGGATGCGAAAGGAAGAATCTTCTTGCTATGAAGTTTGTGCCAAAGCAATACACAATGTTTTAAGACAAATATTTGCAACATAGAGAGAACAAGAAGCAAAGAAAAATGTTATAAAATGGTTACAGTAAGATTGAGATAATTATTTTTTTCTCCTTGTTAACATGTTTCCGTCTTTCCTCATTCTTTTGTCCTTTTTAATAGTTGTACACAAAACCCAAAGTTCGTCACAACCGACACAAACAGTGCATATAGTAATCGTAATCAAGTGGTGCCGGGTACGATACCTCTTGGAGGCACATAGTGGTTCGGATCCCACTTTAAACTGTAGGTCCAGTCCCGATTAGCCTTTCTGTGCATAAAACGGACTTGAAAGAAGAACTGACCTCAACGCAACAAACAATATATAGTATTTTGTTTTACTCTAGCAAGACATTACAGTGCATAAAATGCTTGTAATGCACCCTGATGGATGAAAATAAATTTTCACCAAGGGGAACACAGAGAAATTAATCAAAACATGAGCTTTTCAGTTGCTAATGATTTTGTTGCATCAAAAATGCTCCCAACCATTTAGAAATTAAAATTATACGTCAAACGTACGAATTAATGCACCCAAATTCGCTTTTATGCACTTCGAGTTCTGTGTGTGCTTTAGAGAGTCATTTGGTTATATTTGCACTGCAGTACTCAAAGTAGAAAAAATAATTTTAATCGAAATCTGAGTTGTGTGGTTCTTGGGAGTCGGACTTCCTTCATCAACTCCATGTAATGGTATGAAGGGAAAGGTGGCTCAAGTACGAGAGGTTGAAAATTTATTGTAATTTTAGAATTTTGCTTTTATTCTGCAAATGCAAATTTCGTTTTTGATTTAAACACAACAATTTGAGATTACGCACCATAAAGTTCATTTTTGAAATTTCCAAAAGATGTGAGACTGTGATAGTTTGTCACGAAATAATGTAAAATAAAGTTTAAAATTCCAAATAAACTCTTAACAGGAAATTTAGAGTTTTGTTCTATCGGTACAACACTTAGGAATCTGAATTATCCTAGCTTGCGCAAAATCCCAGAACCTTTGATTAATTGTACTGCAAAAAGTGTAATGCATTCCTCAATACATTTTCCTTCCAGTCTTGAATCTTGGTGTATAACTTTTGTCATTGTCAACATCCATCTGATCTTAGGTCTTACTTGTGATCGTGTCTGGCTTCTAATTATTTATTTACTTCACTATTCATCTTCAAGCATTTTCTCAATATGTCTCAACCAAATCAATCTTTGAGTTTGAAAGAATTTGTTATATTTTATCCAGAGCATTGGCATCGCTAGAAATTTTTGTAGGCGAGGTAAGACTGTTGATATAAAGTTGAAAAGCATAATAATGATAAACTATTATTTATTGCCTTATTGTTATATCTTTAGGGAAATCCTTCTACTCAATATCCCGCACATCTTGTTCAAAACATAACTTTAGAAGTCAGGGAAATATTTTAGTCATGAGGTTTACATTGTTTGACTTGTCACACAAATATCTCATTTTCAGAATTAAGAAAACCTACAAAAGAATTTATTTTTTGGATTTAGTGGTAAGGTATGAAAACATATGTTCTGATCAGGTTGCTGTATTGTACACTCAATTTTTTCTTTGGCCATTGTGATACATTATTAATTACCCGAAATTTACTTATGGTATTGGCTGTCAAAATAAACGTTTGGTGTATTTTGTAAATTTGGAATGAGTGATGGGAACTGCCTGAGGAGAATGAGGTCAACTGGTCACTTTGTCTCCCCATCGCGACGTCCATGATCCAGAAGACCAACATAGCGAAATAACTAGTTATTTGTAACGCAATTACAAGCAATAGTTACTTTTTCTCGAGAAATGTTAACTGTAATTTGCTAATTTTAAAAGTAAGTAATTGTACAGAGAACCTTTTTGCGATAAAAGTAGTTATTAACAGTTACTTTTACAGTTAGGACGAGACTTGAATTGTTAACTTGAATATTTGTTACGTGAGAAGAAAGTTAAATTTTGGCACTCTGTTTCCAACTATGTGTCTTCTCTGGATGCTAAGATGAAATGATTCTCGTGGAATCGCCTAAGGTAATCCAGGCTTCCTTCCGTGCTAAATTTAGAACATCAAACAATTCGTCATTTCTAATAGTGCGCGAAGACGTCGATGTTTTTTGGTGGATTGGAATGTGGTGGCCAATCTACAAAGAAGTCCACTTTATGCACAGTAACGCTAATTGGGACTCGACCTACAGTTTAAAGTGGGATCCGAGCCACTTGTGTGTGCCTCCACCGGGTATCGAACCCGGGATCCTATTGTTTAATAAGAGAGAGTAAATATATATAGAGAGTAAAATAATATGAACGAATTCAGGTTGCCATCTCCTAAGAATTCAGGTTGCCATCTCCTAAGAATTCAGGTTGCCATCTCCTAAGAATTCAGGTTGCCAACTCCTAAGAATTCAGGTTGCCATCTCCTAAGAATTCAGGTTGCCATCTCCTAAGAATTCAGGTTGCCATCTCCTAAGAATTCAGGTTGCCATCTCCTAAGAATTCAGGTAGCCAACTCCTAAGAATTCAGGTTGCCATCTCCTAAGAATTCAGGTAACCAACTCCTAAGAATTCAGGTTGCCATCTCCTAAGAATTTAGGTTGCCAACTCCTAAGAATTCAGGTTGCCATCTCCTAAGAATTCAGGTTGCCATCTCCTAAGAATTCAGGTAGCCAACTCCTAAGAATTCAGGTTGCCATCTCCTAAGAATTCAGGTTGCCATCTCCTAAGAATTCATTTTGCCATCTGCTAAGAATTCAGGTTGCCAACTTCAGAATCGCCATTTTCTTCTTTTTGAAATCAGGTTAATTCACAGTTTCTAATATATTTTTCTTCAGTAATTTACTTTCTAGGCTTCAGGCTTCGCAGATAGCCTAACTAGCCCGGAATATACGCCCCTGGTAGTTATGTGAAGACTTATGTTGTGTACCAGAAAGATAAATATAACACATGTGCGTCTTCAGGTATGTATTTTATAACAGTTAATGATTATTGATTTGTGTAAATTGTTTACAAGAAAATTCACAGCAGAATGTAACTCTATAAGCAACTTCAAGCACCAGTAACTGAGTTACTTTTTAAAATCAGTAACTACATATAACTCAGTTACCTTCTGAACCAAGTAACTATGGATGTGACTCAGTCATTTTTAAATATTAACTTTCCGAACACTGCAGAAGACGTACACGCCGTCCTCCGTGGCGGAGGGGTTAGCACAACGCACTGCGACGCCAGGAGTCCCGGTTTCGAATCCCGAGCTGGGAATGGGTGTTCTTTGTGTGACGGTCCCTTCACCGATTTCGTCATATCATCACTCATTCTCACCGTCGCGATTAGCCAAAAGTGGCCGAAAAGCGAAGTAAAACAAACGAAACTAATGAATCAATGAATCAAGAAGACTTACACAAGGGAATTCAGCTGGGAACAGAGAAGAAAAACCTCGGATCACCTCGGCAACAGAAGAATCCTCCCACAGCCTGTGTGTTCTTCCCAATGTATGCGCAAGACATACATTCGTCCAGTAAACTTTAGCAGGTGAAGCGTGAACGGAGTGACAGAGAGATATTGAAACAAATTACAGAGCCGGGAGCCGCCTAGCTCAGGAAGGAAACAGAAAAAAAAGGGCCAAGAAATGAACATGAACAAGAGGAGGAGAGGAGCGGAGTAGAGAGAAGCGTTGACAGGCAACCTGTCTTTATGAGTCATTTAGTAAATGCATGGTGGACGGCAAAAATAAGTTGGGAAGAAATTTGCCCCTAAGATATTCTCTCTCCTTCCATACCTTTTCTCTTTTTTACCCTACAAACCACCTCCTACCATGCGATGCAATTGTTCACATACTTTTTCTTCACTCGTTATGTCTTACGCGTAATCTTGAACATACTTTTCTTATTTTTTTTGTATATTTTTTCATAATGCCAAAACAAAACTGTTTTGTAAAGAAAGCACTGTGTTGCTTGGTGATATCCCGACTAGATGTCGAATTTCTCGTTATATGCACGATTTATGTTCACTTGAACCACAGAATATTCACTTCAGAGCGCGTGTTCTCAAACTTTGACTGCCGTACCATTAAACCAAAATTCATACTTTCACCGTGCCAAGTAATGTTACGTTATTTTTTAATGGTAACTTTTAAAAGTGCATGATTTATATTGCTTCACGCTAGTAACCAATGATTGTACAATTACTAAAACTGTGCTTAGATTACCCTATTTTCTTGATATTTTGGGTGTAAGGGGTGACTCTACCACGTAGTACACCCAATTGTCAACCTCACTTCCACGTATTATACTATTGTCAACCTCACTTCCACGTAGTACACCAAATTGTCAACCTCACTTCCACGTAGTACATCCAATTGTCAACCTCACTTCCACGTAGTACATCCAATTGTCAACCTCACTTCCACGTAGTACACCCAATTATGAACCTCACTTCCACGTAGTACATCCTGGAGTGCATTTTGCAGACTAACGAGGCTCTGGCGTCTGAACCTACGGCCAGTATAATCTTCGTAGGACTGTTTGTGTGTTGTCCTGTGTTTTCTTCTTGTTTGTGCTGAGTGTCCCTTAACAGTCTAAGCTTTTAACTGGTCAGAATATTTTAGTCTCCGACATTATAGTTGTGTTATTAGTTCTATTTTAAGCTAAGGGGCTGGACCCCGAATCACGTGACGGACGCAAGATAGCCTAAGTGCTGATGCACCCAAAATTTTAAAACCATTCATTCATTTTCTTTATATTAAAAAAATAAATAACTATTTTTTTTAATATAGTATACATAATATATTTGGGAAAAAACTAAAACTTATGACATATTTCTGTGACTAATGCTTTCTTAAATTAAGTATTGCAGAAACCGTGGGTGCCCGCAACGGGGACCAGAGGGGGCACTTGCCCCCCCTAAGATATCTGGGAAAAGTTCATGTAATTCTTATGGTGAAGTTGTAGCGATATTGCAAGAACATTTTTTTGTGATTTCTAGGCTGTGTTAAAGCAATAACTGCCATGTCTAAGAAAATAAGGAGAGAATGTTTTTGCCAGACATAATGAGTCTTATAAGACTCATATTGACAGCCGTAACTAGGTCAGGATGGGATTGGGAAGGGAAATTTTTATAACCCCCAACATTCGGACTGAAAAAAAATCGCCATTTCCGGTTGGGAAATATCTTCCGGTTGGGAAATTTTTTCGACGCAGTGAAATTCTCGATTTCTACACATCATTTACCCCTCGGGTGACTGTTTCTACACATCTGGAATAAAAACTTTTAATTTCAAGAAATTTCAGATGGTTATAGAAAATACCAAGAATTAACCAATTTCAAATATGATCCTTTGGAATTTCTCGACTGCCCGTAGCTCGAAAGACGGGAAAACCTTTCCCGAAGTCAAGATCTGACCCTAACAATTCACACGACGCCATTTTGGATTAATTTCTTTTGAAGCCTTCGGCGCGTAAAAACATGAGTCACAGGTGTCATGGAAAATAGCAGATTAAATGGTCTCTCTTTGATGTGTGTGTGCGTTGTGCAAAAGTAAAAGAAGCAAAGAAATATTCATGAACAAAGTGATGGATATTTATAGAAAGAAGGCAAGGCGAACACAGTTCCTATTTAAATAGCGAACTCGGTCAAGTCTGAACTTATCAACAACTCCAAAGTATTTTCAATTCAATTTCAATTTTATGATTTGTAAAATAATAATAGTACCAACAACAACAACAATAATAATAATAATAACACAATACTCAAAGGTAAAATATAAAATTGTATGACTGAATGGCAAGATATGAAATCTTACTCTGTCCCCCTAAGGAAAAAAACCTGCGGCAGGAACCTTATGGTAATGTGCTTTATTGCAAGCACACACTAATTATGAAAATGTACGGAAGGAGTCAACGAACAAGTTTAAAAGTGGCAGTTAATTTTGTGGTAGCAACGAAAGAATTGATCAAATAATGAAATTATCTTGTCATTACATAAGTAAATGCATCCTTGGTTTCCATTTTTTTCTCTTTTCTATTCAATCATCCTCGAAATTATTTTAACTTCTTTACTACGAATTCGTTCATGTCAAATGTAATACTGTAGAACTTTTATATAGAACCAATCAATTTTTGCGTGTGACGGTCAAGAGGCGAGAAAGAAAAAAGAACGATCAAAGTCATTCTGTCTAAAATCTTATTTTTTTGTGTAGAGGCTTACAATGGTTGTTATTTTTACTTCGTGATAAAGTATCCCTTATTTCTTTCCTCTAAAATGCACCAAATAGACAATTGTTGAATGTTTTGTTCAAGGCTCTTGTTCTTTCTTTCCTCTAAACTGCACCAAATAGACAATTGTTGAATGTTTTGTTGAAGGCGCTTGTTCTTTCTTTCCTCTAAACTGCACAAAATAGACAATTGTTGAATGTTTTGTTCAAGGCGCTTGTTCTTTCTTTCCTCTAAACTGCACCAAATAGACAATTGTTGAATGTTTTGTTCAAGGCGCTTGTTCTTTCTTTTCTCTGAACTGCACCAAATAGACAATCGTTGAATGTTTTGTTCAAGGCGCTTGTTCTTTCTTTCCTCTAAACTGCACCAAATAGACAATTGTTGAATGTTTTGTTGAAGGCGCTTGTTCTTTCTTTCCTCTAAACTGCACCAAATAGACAATTGTTGAATGTTTTGTTCAAGGCGCTTGTTCTTTCCTTCCTCTAAACTGCACCAAATAGACAATTGTTGAATGTTTTGTTCAAGGTGCTTGTTCTTTCTTTCCTCTAAACTGCACCAAATACACAATTGTTGAATGTTTTGTTCAAGGCGCATGTTCTTTCTTTCCTCTAAACTGCACCAAATAGACAATTGTTGAATGTTTTGTTGAAGGCGCTTGTTCTTTCTTTCCTCTAAACTGCACCAAATAGACAATTGTTGAATGTTTTGTTCAAGGCGCTTGTTCTTTCCTTCCTCTAAACTGCACCAAATAGACAATTTGTTGAATGTTTTGTTGAAGGCGCTTGTTCTTTCCTTCCTCTAAACTGCACAAAATAGACAATTGTTGAATGTTTTGTTCAAGGCGCATGTTCTTTCTTTCGTCTAAACTGCAGCAAATAGACAATTGTTGAATGTTTTGTTCAAGGCGCATGTTCTTTCTTTCGTCTAAACTGCACAAAATAGACAATTGTTGAATGTTTTGTTGAAGGCGCTTGTTCTTTCTTTCCTCTAAACTGCACCAAATAGACAATTGTTGAATGTTTTGTTCAAGGCGCTTGTTCCTTGTTTCCTCTAAACTGCACCAAATAGACAATTGTTGAATGTTTTGTTGAAGGCGCTTGTTCTTTCCTTCCTCTAAACTGCACCAAATAGACAATTTGTTGAATGTTTTGTTCAAGGCGCTTGTTCTTTCTTTCCTCTAAACTGCACCAAATAGACAATTGTTGAATGTTTTGTTAAAGGCGCTTGTATATCAAGCAAGTAATAGTTAAGCTTGCACCATTCCTATTACGCCTAGAATCTATCAGGCCTCCATACCTGTTGTTGGTTGAACATCATCATGTTCACCGAGACACCTAAGTTTTACAACCTTGATTACACTCTAACACTACAATGTAGGAAGTTGACTGGAGAAATGTCACTCTAAGATCGTCAATTTCCGTTGCCATACAAGAATCCTAAATATGAATTACAGTAAACCCTCGTTAACACAAATCCCAAGGGACCGAAAAATCAAGAGTTCGTGTGAAAAAAAATTGTGCTGACCGAGGATTTTCAGTTTTGTTTGCAGATCTATGCCTGTCTGCTTCCTCCTGGCCACGACTCCCGTTTTACTGCTTGCAACTTGATGTTACTCGTACTGGCTACGTTTTAAAGAATAGAAAAAATCACATCTGAACACACAACTTAATTTGTTGGTTAAATACGTATAAGCTAATTGTTGACGCGGTGATGGCGATTGTCGAGCAATTGCACCCAAGTTTTAATCTTGATGTTACTCGTACTGGCTATGTTTTAAAGAATAGAAAAACACATTTGAATACATTGTTGATCAGAACCTGTTGGTTAGAATACTGTATAAGTTGATTGTTGACAAGATGATAGAGATTGTTGAGCGATTTCTAACATACCTAGCAGAGGAACAACGGAAAAAATTGTGAAAAACTTGGAAAGTTCGTGTTAAATGAGATCTAATGACGCAACAGACTAAAAAAACAATTCGTAATTCGTGGTAACCGAAATTCGCGTTAACCGATTAAACTTTCTATAAGATATAATACATCCCTGCCGGGACCAACATTTCGTTCATGTTAACCGAGTGTTCGTCTTAAGCGAGTTTGTGCTAACGAGGGATTACTGTACCATGATGTTTTTAAAGAATGAATGGACATTACATACTTAATAAAATTTATGGTAGACGCAATTGCAAGTTATAATCATCATCTATTTTTATACACGAAAATATAGAAAACCTGTCTCGTCCCATTTTTGTAAATTATCAAACAGAGAGTTAAGTTTTAACGGTACAATAGTGTAAATCTTACAGTAACTTCTAACAGGGTAAATAGCTTTGTCAAACACTGTTCTTCGCATTGTTTTACATCAATGCGTTAATAGCATTATAGAAAAAAATATGGCAAATTTCACTTTAATATCTTCTAAAGTAAATCTGTATTAATTGTTAGGATTTCGAGGCTAAGTGGCCTTTGGGATTTCTTGAGATTTCATCTCCGTAGCTTTCCCCTCTGCTCTCAGCATTACTTTCATAATCAACAATTACGCCCTCATCACAGGAAAGATTTACCCAATAGCGCATTTGAACTGTTCGTCCGAGATCTTTATCTTTGCGTCTTGAGTATAGGCCTGGAGAAATGATACGCAAGAGTCCTTTCCTGGCTACCATTAACATGATTTCTCTCAAACGCAGGAGATTCGTTGCGGATAGAAAATGGCCTAGCTATCAGCCAATATCTCTCGACCCTTTTTTTTTCGTGAGCTTCAAGATTGGTATCTGTTGTTGTCGGGGATGATAATTTGGATGCAGCAGAACCATCCTTGAAATTCTCTCTATTCATGGATGCTGGTTTTTTTCTTAAAGAGAGGGGCGTTGCAGACCAGATGTGCTCTTGGAGGTTATGCGCCATCTTTGTAAGCGACCAGGCCTCACGACCAATAGTTACGCCACGCCGTGGACTTGCTTATCTGCGACTACGGAAGGGTAATGATAGGTTTGTCCGCGCCACAGCAAGAAGACCAGAAAGGAAAACTAATCGAAGGCCTTTGGACATGGAACATCAGAGGCCGCAAGAACCGGGGGAAGAAGAAAAAAAGGAAGACGACGAAGAGGAAATTATTATCTTATTGGCCCTCCTTATTCGAGATTGGGCAAGATTATTGGGAGAAAATAGGTGGGTACGGGTTTGAGAAAACTTGCATGATCGAACGCATTGTTTTTTGTCCATCCCTCCTTTCCAGCTTTTTTCTCCCCCCTAGTCTTCTTCTACCTTCCTTCTTTGGAAAACCTTCCCGAGGAAATCACATACTTTCTAGAGGTTTGGGCATGATGATTGGTTATTTCGGATCTCGATCGACTCTTACAAATTGGTGGTTGGCTCGCCTCGAGGAGCGGGAGATTGGCAAATAACAGCTTTGCATCTCGAAGACTGTCCCGGGTACCCATCCCATGCTGCGTGTCTTCGGGGCATCAAGGACGGGCTGCGGAAACTGGTTGGTGCCAGTTCCTGGAGATATTACATACACACACAGAGAGAGAAAAAAGGCAAATTAGCATTTCTACTGGGTATATTACGCCTCGAAACACATCATTGTGGTTGTTTTCGGGTGTTTCCAAGGCGGTGTCCGCCTTCTCGGAATCAACTTGTCAAAACTACATTGCGCAGACACAGAGCATGCCAAGTTATGATCGCAGGCTAGTAGTCGTGGTGCAGAAGCCTATAGGATATAAGTAGACCTCTGATTTTAAGGTTCCGAAAATAGGCTCTAAAGGTTATAAAATAGATTCTCAAAATCTTAAATTAGGCTCGAAAAATCTTGTATACCAAATTTTAATTTGTGTATATATAATTTTCAAAATTATTCACAAATGTTTGTAATACTGTACTTGTGCTGTTAGCAAAAGATATTTGTTGATATGAAAAATGAATTATAATATGTACATAATTTTATTATATAATAAAATATCAGCGTGGCTACTCACCATGAATTCCATGATTTACGGAAATTCGGCGTGAATTTTCTCCGTAGACGTAAGAAATTGCAACTTTTATTAATCTAATTCGCATTGAATTTATGTATGAATTCTACAAAACACCAAATTGACGCGAAAGTGAGCAAGACCACACGGATGAGAAGCTTGCACTTTCGACTGTGCAAGCAGTGACGGTCACTTTTGCTCCTGCGCTATATTAAACCTTATCTACCAAGAGGAAGTAAACTGTCCTTGCCCCACCAGTTTTGGAACCTTGCCCCCCCCCCCCCCAGTGGGCAAGTAATAGCGGCACCAGACATTTTGTTTTGTTTAGAGCTTTGAACATCATGGACCTGGAGGGAGAGAAATCGACAGAGCGTATGTTTCAGACAAACATCTCTGAGTGACATAAAAATCCTGTAAAAACCTTAAAAATATATATATAAAAACTTAACAAAAGGTTTGATTTTGGCGCATAAACCTATAATAGATTATAACAAGCAAAGTAGGTTAATTTAGCCACTAAAAATTCATCAGTTGTTGTGTTTTTTTAAAATGAAACGTTGACATAACTTGTGATTTCTTTTTTATCTTCAAAGGAAAAAATAGGTTAAAAACTTAAAATCCGAGGTCTAGATGCAAGATACATCTGAATAATCAAATGTGCATTTTTATGTCTGAATGGATCAAATATTAAAACAATTTCAATTTAGCCGAAATTTTATTTTTAAAAAAACATACGTTCTTGTTTCTAGAGTCTTCAACAACACGACACTTTCTACCAATTATAGTAGGGCGACTTCTCCAAGAAAATATACCTAGAAATGAACATCGCCGCCATAAGCGGCAACACTATTTTTCTGATAGAGGTCATCATGGAGAGGGAAAAAAGTGATGTTGCCAACTTGGCAACATGGCACAGTGACCGCCATATTGGATTCAAAATGGCGGCATGCTAAATACACTTAGCTTATAATTTCTCATTATAGAAACGTTACTATGCTACACAGATTTGCAAAACTGGTGCCACTTGAAAGATAAAGCTCCAAGGAAGTATAAAATGATCACTAGACTATGTTTTCTTCTTTTACCTTGAATATAGAAACAAAAGACTTTCTCATGTGTATTTTTTCTTGCTCTCGAAATTCTATTTTGTCTCATAACATGTAAAATATCAATCAGATCGAAAATATAGTTATGATAAAAAATGAAGTGGAGTTTCTCCCTATTATGTTGCAGATTGTTTGAGGATTTTATATTTCTTAGTTTCGGAGTTATGTGTCAAAACATATTTGTCGGCGTTGTAATATAACGCAGATTTTATTCTTTGGTATTTCAGACCCTCCAGATTAATTTACCAAGATGTAAGGAAGAAGACACATAACCATCATGTACATTTGTGTACATACCTCATTGGTAACGATTTACAGTCTGCTATCGTTTTCGTTAAATGTTTGTCTTGGTGTTGAAAACATCTTCAATATGAATAAAACCGTAAGACACTACACGAAATACATAAAATACAGTCTCGACATAGTAACTATTACCGTGACTGTCTTGAGGAACCAGAAGCGAATCCCGTTGCCACAAAATCGTTGCTTCTGGCGCTACTGTCGGACGCGCAACTAGTAGCGAAGGTGGGGTTAGCAACGGGCTTCTGCTCGACTTGGAACTTTCTTTCAATGTTTGTAACAACCAGGACCCGATGCTTGAGCCCTCATTCTCTATTGTTGACAACAATGGTAAATATGCAGAAATTTCAAGTGTTTAACAATAGTAAAAGCAAACAGTTGGGAGGTTTAAAACTTTCGGTCACACGGGCGAATATGGAGTATATGTTGAGAAATGTTCTGAAATATGGAAATAATATGTAAAAATAACTAAAATATGTAAAATATGGGCCAAAACCTAATAGACTATATTCGCAAATATGGAGAATATAGAAACTTAATTTTTTGAGTCTACATTCCATGATGCGCAAAGATAATACAAACTATAACTGCTTCATACATAAATATGTATTTACATATAAATCTGTTCCCTGAAGATAAGTAACGTATTTTTATAGATATTGCAAATTCCTTAGTAGCAATTGCGAGCATGTGCAGCATGGTTGTATATATTTTGAGGATGAAATTTTATTTTTCGAAGATTCGTAGCGCCGAAACAAGGTATCAAACTAGACACCCTTATCAAGAATATGCATTTGCCCTAATATGACCTTGTTTATGTTGCAGACAGAACTCGATATGCATGAAATCAGTGTTGAGGCACATTTGGTGCATAAATTGACGCAGTGAAATGTGAAATTTGAGTTTCTTTGAAATGATGGTGACTGATCTTAATTGATGCATTAAAAGTGGTTCACAGGGAAAACACAGATAAATAAGTTAGTTTGGAGTAATGAAAAATTAGTTTCTGCACACCAAACATAGGTTTTAATTGGGCAACAAACAAATTATTGTTTACCAGAACCATATTCTTTTAGTAATCGTGCACATAAATTATTATTCATCAGAACAGAATTCTTTTAGTAATCGTGCACACAAATGATTCTTCATCAGAACAGAATTCTTCTAGCAATCGCGCACACAAACGATTCTTCATCAGAACCAAATTCTTTTAGTAATCGTGCACACAAATGATTGTTCATCAGAACCAATTTCTTTTTGTAATCGTGCACACAAATGATTCTTCATCAGAACAGAATTCTTTTAGCAATCGTGCACACAAATTATTATTCATCAGAACAGAATTCTTTTAGTAATCGTGCACACAAACGATTCTTCATCAGAACCAAAGTATTTTAGTAATCTTGCACACAAATGATTGATTATCACAACCAAATTATTTTAATAATCGTGCACACAAATGATTCTTCATCAGAACAGATTTATTTTAGTAATCTTGCACACAAATTATTATTCATCAGAAAAGAATTCTTTTAGTAATCGTACACACAAATGATTGTTCATCAGAACCAAAGTCTTTTAGTAATCGTGCACACAAATGATTCTTCATCAGAACAGATTTATTTTAGTAATCTTGCACACAAATTATTATTCATCAGAAAAGAATTCTTTTAGTAATCGTACACACAAATGATTGTTCATCAGAACCAAATTATTTTAGTAATCGTGCACATTTGTTTGGAGTTACCAAAAAAAAATGGTCGAAAGTTCCGAAACTCTTTTAGTAATCGTACAAATTTGTACGGAATTACCAAATATTTTGTTCAAAATTAACAAAGGCTTTTTCGTAATCTTGCACATTTGTTTGCAATTACCAAACCATGTTCTTAATCGTACACATTTATTTAGAGTTACCAGAAAAACGTGGTCAAAATTACCAAAGGCTTTTTAGTAATCGTGTCCATCTGACCAGCAACTAAACTGCGACAAAACGCATCAAAGTAAGACAATTGGAAATCGCTATGGAAGTCCATCACAGTATCTGCACATACAAATAAACCCAAACGCTACCGTGTCCTCCTTCCCTCTGTGTGTGTGTGTGTGTGTATGTATATGTGTATACGTGTATATATATATATATATATATCCTCTTTCCTCCTAGCCCTTTTTTTTTTGTTCCACCGCAACTTCTTTCGTGCTAAAGCCTCCCCTGGGGTATTTTTCCTTTCCTCTCAATTCTCTGCATCCTGAAGGACCTAGAAATCTCTGCTCGCTCGTCTCGCTCCGGCTGGCAACATTTATCTTCCGCAGTCTGCAGATTCGAATTGCAAATGGAGGATTTTTGCATGTTGTCAACCGGAGGGGGGGGAGGGGGAGAGGGAAGTGCGCCTCCTGGAAAGGAAAGAAAAGTAGAAGAAATAAAAGGCAGAAAAATGATACAGAGAAAAAGAGGGGGATGGAGATGATACAATGGAAACAAAGGAAGGAAATAATGATTTTATCATGCGACTAGGATGCGATTCGGAACAATTCGATGCGACTGTTATTTCCCTTTCGGTGTGAACAATTTTTTCTGATCTTGAACTTTTGTCTCGTTTATTTATATTAATAATCATGATAATAATAATAAATCTCCTTTGTGGAGCTCCTACAACAAACCCTTGACAAAGTAGACAACGCAGATTGGGCTACCGGTGTGTGTAGTAAGGGTGTCGGCTTGTATTCAAGGCGGTTCGTTCCCATGCGCGCTATGACTAATCGTGAAGATAAGGACGAGTACTGATATGTATTGATGAACACAGAGGACACTCATGCCGGGATTCGAACTTGGGATCCTTAGTAGACATATTCGAATGGATGTACTTATAATAGGGGTGTAAGGGGTGGCCCTTCCACGTAGTACACCCAATTGTCAACCTCACTTCCACTTAGTGCACCCAATTGTCAACCTCACTTCCACGTAGTACACCCAATTGTCAACCCCACTTCCACGTAGTACACCCAATTGTCAACCTCACTTCCACGTAGTACACCCAATTGTCAACCTCACTTCCACGTAGTACACCCAATTGTCAACCTCACTTCCACGTAGTACACCCAATTGTCAACCTCACTTTCACGTAGTACACCCAATTGTCAACCTCACTTCCACATAGTACACACAATTGTCAACCTCACTTCCACGTAGTACACACAATTGTCAACCTCACTTCCACGTAGTGAACCCAATTGTCAACCTCACTTCCACGAAGTGCACCCAATTGTCAACCTCACTTCCACGAAGTGCACCCAATTGTCAACCTCACTTCCACGTAGTACACCCAATTGTCAACCTCACTTCCACGTAGTACACCCAATTTTCAACCTCACTTCCACATAGTACACCCAATTATCAACTTCACTTCCACATAGTACACCCAATTGTCAATCTCACTGCCACGTAGTACACCCAATTGTCAACCTCACTTCAACGTAGTACACCCAATTGTCAACCTCACTTCCACGTAGTACACCCAATTATCAACCTCATTTCCACGTAGTACACCCAATTGTCAACCTCACTTCCACGTAGTGCACCCAAAGTCAACCTCACTTCCACGTAGTGGATCCAAATGTCAACCTCACTTCCACGTAGTACACCCAATTATCAACCTCACTTCCACGTAGTACACCCTGCACTACACTTTGCAGACTAACGAGGCTCTGGTGTCTGAACCTACGGCTAGTATAATTATCGTGTTACTGTATGTGTGTGTTGTCCTGTGTTTTGTTCTTATGTGTGCTGAGAGCCCCTTTACAGCCTCAGCTTTTAACACAAATAAGAATATTTTCGTCTTCCCACGTAACAGTTATGTTATTAGTTAATCTTTAGTTCAGGTAAGGGGCTGGACCCCGTAAAATGGCTCGGGTGCAAAATAGCCTAAGTGCTGACGCACCGAAACTTTTCAAATCAATCAGTGTACTTACAATATGAAAGGTAATTTTACTGTCCAGCTGAGATGATTCAGGCGGTAGGGCGTCTAACTGCCACGCGAGAAACCTGGGTTTGATTCACAGAGTGGGTGGGTATCTTTTCCATTACAAGTTCCTGAATGAAGCGGCTCTAGGGCTCACCCAGCCTCTAATCAATATATACTGGGGGAAAAGGTGCCAGAGGGTGATACTGATCTCATCAGCTCCGCTGTATCCGAGATCGAGAATGTGTGGAACCAATGTGTCTTCATGTTAGGGAACACAAAGATATCGTTACCTCTTTTTTACTATTAGTACAGAGCTAGTTCTAATTCCAAATCTGTTCACGAGTCGTACACCGCAAGCATTGTTGTTTCGACAATGAATACTTCTGCAGGTTTAATTTGTATGGGAATACACTATTATTGATTGATTGATTTAGTTTATTTTACTTCGCGTTTTGTGCCTCTTGGGTAATTTGCGAAGATGGCGATGAGTGATGAAATGATGAAATTGATGAATGGACATTCACAAACAACCAAGCCCGACCGGGATTCGAACCCGGGACCCTTGGCGTCGCAGCGTGATGTGCTAACCACTCGGCCACAGGGTCGGGCAAATACACTTTTATTGCTACGAAAAACTTTCCATGCTGTTTTACATATATGAATCGTGAATCTACTGAAATTCTTCGTTTTCTATCTAGGAATAGTGAATTTATGTTTCTGATTAAGGTTAGCAAACGAAGTAATGGTCACTAGCGTATACGCAGGATTTTTTGGGGGAAGGAGGGGCTGGAATTGTACATAATTACGTTCTGGGGGGAGTGGCAGGATTCACAATCAAAATGGTAATCGGGTGTCATTTTAAGGAGGGGTGGCATTTACCCTTTTCGACTTTCCCGAATTCTTTACTGTTTTCATTTTAAAAAAATATTGTCTCGAAATTTCGGGAGGGGCTATCCCCCATCAGATCCCCCCATGCGTACGTCAGTGATACCAGATTTTCTCATGGCAGGGAGCATAAAGTAAGTAAATACCAATGCAGTCAGTTACCAGTAAAACTGATTCCAATATGAATTAGACTGAAATCATTCATGTCTTCTTGCTTGCCGAATGATTGACGCAACTTCACTACATACTTTGCTACATCTCTGCTGCATATCTTTCTCCAGTGGGTGGAAGAGGCATTGAGTTTCTTTTTATAAACTAATAAAGCGTATGTTTATCACAGAAAAGTTAAAAAGGCATGGATCAACTTAAAACAATATGAAGATTTCAATCAAGAAATTTGTAAATTTTGTCTGTTAAAATGTGTGGTTGTAATATTCGTCCCTTGCTTAAGAGAATGGAGTTTAGAAGTTGAAAGTTCAGAATAAAATTATTTATAAATAAATAAATCATATAATCTAAGAAACGAATGCCGAATAATGTTGATTATAAACATAACAGATGTAAGTCATTTATTTACCTCGTACCACCATCTACCAACACACTTCTAATCTGTATTTAGTAGCAAACTAAATTTAATCCCTGCCAGAGATGATAACATGTTAGTCATATTAACAACAATTATTTTCATTAGAGTTTTAAATGCAAATATATTAATTATACAAGACAAGTAGGTATCGTACTCTCAGCAGCAATCAGTGCCACCTGTGAGGATCATACTAACTCAACAATTTTTTAAGTACATTTTATTGTTGACTAAAAATGGAGTAATATACGAAAGCTGGAGCATAAGTCATGGCAACTACATTTTTTCTCAAAACTAAACAATGGTACGATCGTACCGTAATATGTAGACACGACACTAGATGGCAGTAATAATTCTCTGTTGAGCCGACTACCGTTCCACGATGTGAACAGCGTTTGTGTACCAAAATACGATATTAACAAATTTGAGGGAACAATTTAGGAAGCTAGAAAATTACAGAACATTTCCTCTTTTCTCACTGTAACATAAAATCTTTACACAAAATGTCAGAGCTCATGAATTGTTGTGAGAAGTAGATTTATAATAAGTTTACGAAATCTTGAAAATCGAGAGGAGAATGATTGCAGGACATTTCGAGACTTGTCGATACGAGACCGAGAGAAGGAGAAACACGCTAGACCTAGTATCCTAGATTCTCGTTCTCGTAATTTTACAGTTTTGTAGACATTTCTTACAACACTGGTTCAATATTTTTTTAAAGTACATTTTATGAAGATGAGAAAATGTCTTAATTGTTACAAAAAAGGGAATAGCAAATCATAAAATACAGGGTGGCGCAGAGAAACGGCAATATTTCAATTGACGTAAAATGCACGAATAATCACAGGAAAAAAATACATTTAATGATGGATATGCATGTACATAGTATGCCATTAACTATGACACTTACATGTCATTTTACATGTCACTTTACTTCTTAAAGATTACATCACAAAGATGTGTTCCATGTCGGCGTACACATTCTGAAAGTCTGCTGTGGAAACTCTGGAATGCCCGCTGTATCATGTCTCGAGGAATATCAGTGATTTCTGCTGCAATCTTCTGTTTCAGTTCAGCAATGGTTGCAGGACGTGTGCTGTACACTTTACTTTTGAGATGTCCCCACAGAAAGAAATCGCAAACACCGAGATCAGGGGATCTCGGAGGCCATGAAATGTCACCGTTACGTGAAATGATCCGCATTCCAAACAATTTGCGAATCGCCTCAATCGACTGTCGAGCAATATGTGACCTGGCTCTGTCCTGCTGAAACCACATGTTGTCGGTGTCAAGATGTGCGTCGTGCAACTTCGGTGCAAAGAATGTTTCAAGCATATCAACATATCGATCTGATGTCACCGTTGTTGCAATGCCTTCCTCACTTTCAAAAAAATAAGGGTCGAATACACCATGACTTGACACTGCACACTATACCGTAACCTTGCTATGTAATGGACGCTTGTGAAGCTGACAAGGATTTTCCTGTGACCAGTAACGAAAATTCTGTTTGTTAACATAGCCGTTAAGGTGGAAATGGGCTTCGTCAGACATCCACAAATTGTTAAGGAAATTGGCGTCCTCGTTAACTTTAGCCAACACCAATTCGCAAAACTTCTTACGCAACACAGGGTCTTCAGGATGTAATTGCTGCACAATCTGTAACTGATAGGGGTGGAACTTCATTTCATGCAGTATTCTTTGTACGCTTCTTCGACTACACTGTAGGGCTGATGCAACGAAGCGAACGAAGCGGCGAGGGCTCCTCTGAATGGCAACTCGAATGGCTTCAATATTCTCTGGTATACGTACTGTTCGAACTCTACCTGGGGGCTTCTTCTTCAACGCTGAACCGGTTTCTTTGAAATTACGCACTCATGTTGTAATCGCACGAGCCGATGGGACACGAACATGACGTCCTAGCTGGTAATGCTGACGAAATACCCCTTGCGCTGCAGTCACACTATCACCGTTCTTATAAAAAGCTTTCACAGCGAAAGCACGCTCCGAACCATTCCAATGCTGCATCATTACTAAATGGCAAAGCCTCCTCAATGATGTCGTACGGTCCCGAACAAATGCCGGCGCTACAGTGTTGCCAATTCCACATTCCAAATTCTGCCGTTTCTCTGCGCCACCCTGTATAAAGCTTCAATAAAACCAACCAGAGTTCTATTTGAAGGAGGATAAAGGGGAATTGCCCTCTCTGATCACTGAATATCCCCTCTGGTTTATAATTTTTGGCACTTAGGGAGAGGGGTTACTATGTATGTAATTTACAGATTTTTAGGAAGGAGTATGAGTAGAAGACCTCTGTGGCAGCCACAACGCTAGGGGTTCCGGGTTCGAGTCTAGGCATGGGTATTCTTTGTGAGTGTTCATTCATCAATTTCATGTACCATTACGCAACCCCATCGTCGCGGTTAGCTTAAGGTGGCAGGAAAAGCGACGTCAAATAACATAATCAGTGAATTAATGTATGAGAAGTAGTGAAGTTTCCTCTGCCCAGGTTAATATTTCTAAGCACCACACTCTTTCCAACAGTGGAACAGTTCCCACTTGGCTATTGGTATGAGGAATCTGTGAAATGTTAGGAAATGAATATGTAGTATTTATATCAAGATTTCTTCAAGATATTGCTATAATAATAATAATAATAATAATAATAATAATAATAATAATAATAATAATAATAATGTAAGGTAAGGAAAAGTTTCCCGTACACATCGCACCGTGCCATGAAGGCACATATAAGGGTGTGTGGAAATAGGGCTCCATACATTCTCTTTCTCGGCCGCTTTTACCCCTTCACCAAGGGTTGCTCCCAAGTACTCATTTAACATTTCTTTTAAAAAGAGGGTGCAAATATATTTCCTTCTTTCAAGAAATCCCGGGTTCGATACCCGGTGAAGGCACATGGCACAGTGGTTCGGGTCCCACTTTAAACTGTAGGTCCGGTCCCGTTTAGCCTTTCTGCGCATAAAGTGAACTTAACACAATTCAAATCTTTTCTTCTTGTGTACAAATATTTATATCAAGCTGTGAATTTGACCCCCACTTTGGTAAAGAAAAGGTTACTTCGAAATTGGGTGCCACGTTTCTGTGTACATACATCGTATTTTCGAAATATCGATATTACACGGTACGCAAGAAAAACACTGGCACAAAAAAAAAAAAAAAAAAAAAAAATACGAGAAAGATCTGAAGCGACCGTTTCCATGTTTCCTCACCAGGTGGCTCCAAAAGTCGCGTGGGCGTGTATGAACTTGCTTCTCACGCCATTGATGCCACATGATTACTCGAGTCACGACATGGACACCGACCAACACGCAAAACTACGCCTGTAACTTTTCCCTTTTCTCCCCTGGACCAATGATAAAGGTTTATTTCCATTCTTAAACACGCCCACCGCACGATCAAGATCGGTGTATATTGCCAGGACAACAAAAAGCTTCTGACTGGGTCGTGCTTATAAATTTATTTTGGGGGTGTGGCTAAAGAACGTCATGGTACAATAGCGAAAGTTAATATTTTGTAATTATTATATTCCGTAGATTGTATTTAGAATATTTCTTATAAAAATTCAGTAAAATTACTGTTGAATTATTATTATTGATGAATTTGCATTGTTCAGCACCATCTTCGGTGTCTTGTTAGACCAAGGTGGCTTTGTTTTTTTAGTCTACTTTGTGCACAGAAAGACTAACCGGGACTGGACCTACAGTTTAAAGTTGGAGCCAAACCGCTATGTGCCTCTATCGGGTATCAAACCCGGGACGACTTGATTACAAGGCGACGACGTTACCACTACGCCATCGGGGAAGCTTTTGACACCTGTTTAGGCGTGCGATACACTGATTGTGGTCACTACGTTGTTGACAACGCAGTAGCATGCTCTTTATGGAGCTTTCAGACGGAAGCAACAAAACGACACGTTTCGCTTAGAAGCGAACCCTCAATAATCAGTGCAGCCTTTCAAACCGAAGCGACACGACAAGCTGTACGTGTCGCTCGGACTGGGCCTGTTCTCAATGGCGTCCATCGTGTCACCTCGGTCTGTTGTTCGCTCATGCACGTTGAATGTTTTGCTTTAGGTTGGATGGGATCGTGTCGCGTGCAGTTTGGGTGTGAATTGTCCGTATCGCTTCGGTCGGAGAGCCCCCTGACTTGACATGAACTTAGTAGTCACTACAATCAGTGCATCACACCTAATCTGGTGTTAAAGGCCTCTATATACTTGCTAGTATGGACGTCCGCAGGATTTTTTTTCAGGAAGTGGCAGGCAAGGTAGTTTTTTCCAGGGGGGGACAAAGGAGGCATATTTTTCCCATAATAGTGATGCCCCCTCAAAAACCACTGGTTTAGTCTGAAATTATCATGTTCCTTTAACATCCTTATAATAATTAACATAAATTACTGACTGAATTGAAATTATGTGTGAAATATATACTTTTTACGGGGACCTTCATTTTTCAGGGGGGGGGGGCGGACGTCCATGCTTGCTAGTGTGTCACCTAAATATAAAATATCTACATTCAAAACTTTACATTTATATTTATTTACTCTATAATCTAAACCAGTAATCACTAAAGTTGCCGATAGATGGAGCAACATCCGACACTTGAAAATATATGACGAGCTAGCAAGGGTGAAATAATTTTTTTGTGATTGTTTCTTGGTTTATAAAACTTTAAAGGTGTGTTGAAAATATTCTTATTAGTAGACAGGCGGATTAAGTAATAACCAAATTCCGAACGCTAAATGTGCATCTTCACAATTACTAGTTTCTAAAGCATAAACAAATTACTTTAGATGGTCAATCTGTTCGATAGGTCGATTGATATGGCTCGAGGAGTTGCCTCATTACGTGTTTGGCTGATTAGTATCTTTAAATTCGTAATTTTTATTGGTCTTCAAGTTTCAGTATCAAGATGTATACTCTGTATCGGGTATACCTGGAGCAAGCGAACGAAAACAAGTATCCGCGCAAGTAGTGACGGCAGACCGCTCCGCCATTGAACACGTGAGAGGCAGCGGGATTGCGTGGAGGGGAAATCGACTGCCAGCGTGCATTGCTTCACTCTGCCCACTCGATTCCCTCCTCTTCTCTGTCGCTATGCGCGGTCTTCATCCACAGACTCCGGGAACAGAGTATAGTTGCATGTAAGATAGAGAATGAATATACTAGTATTGATGTTATTGTTTCTCGAAATATTGACCTAGCTAATTTCCACCGTGCCGCAGAAAATATATTTACAAGCTACCGTACACAAAATGTGAAATGCATCAAATCAAGATTGATGTACTTTTAATGCATCAAATCAAGATTGATGTACTTTTAATGCATCAAATCAAGATTGATGCACTTTTAATGCATCAAATCAAGATTGATGCACTTTTAATGCATCAAATCAAGATTGATGCACTTTTAATGCATCAATTGACACAGTTAATGAAATGATTCATTTTAGTGCATCACACATAAAAGTACCCTTTTATGCATTTCTCTGTGTATGTTGATGCAGCCAACAGGGTATTATTTGCAGTTTATGCACGTTAATGTGTCATTGGAGTCAACATATTTGTGTCAGTTGACACTGTTTGGGTTCTGTGTGCTGTAGCTCGGCTTGGCAAACTGTAATCTAAACCTAAGTTGCAGTTGCAATACTGAAACACCAAATTTTGATGTAACGCCACCACGCGAAAATAAGGAACAATACAGGGTGGCCACGAATTAAGGGGGCACCTTTTGATCATCAATAACGTTTAACAATGAGAACATACAGATGGGGACAAAATAATATGAACACTTGTGAAAAAGTATGTCACATTTCACACCGGCAGCACAGCAGCACCACCTGGCACAAGTCTGCCACCTAGTGGCCGTGAAGGGGAAGGTATTAGTCTGTCAACAGCAGTCATTAGTGGTGCATTCGTCTATCGTACGCTCTCAAGAGAAGATGCAATGTCAGACCTGACAGAGTTCCAAAGAGGCATGATTGTTGGAGCACGTTCAGCTGGAGCCACGGTGACTGAAACCGCAAATTTTGTGGGGTGTGCAACGAGCACAGTATCAGCCGTTATGACGGCGTACACAACTCAAGGTAAGATGGCCTCTTCAAAGCACAACAGTGGACGAAAGACAAAGCTTTCTGCTCAGGATAGGAGGGTGTTGAAGCGCATAGGGGCCCGAAAGCACAAGCAATCGTTATCCAAGATAACATCTGAAATGAACAGGCATCTCCAGGACCCCATTTCAACCAAAACTGTCAAAACGGAACTCCATGCTGCAAATATTCATGGCAGAGTGGCAATTTGTAAGCCGTTGGTGACATCACGTAATGCTGTCAAGCGACGCAAAGTGGTGCAGAGCTCACAGAAGTTGGTCCCGCAGCAGTGGCAACAAATCATCTGGTCTGATGAATCAACATTCACGTTATTTCAGACCACCAGGCGAGTTTACGTGTGGAGAACGCCCCGAGATGCGTTTCATCCTGACTGCCTCTTGCAGACTGTGAAGCATGGAGGCGGGTCCATTATGGTATGGGGTGCGATATCTTGGCACGGTGTGGGACCACTTGTTTTTCTGCGTGGGAAGATCAATGCCAGTCACTATCGGAGCATTCTGAGGGATCATCTCCATCCTTTTGTCCAGACTTTATTTCCTGGGGAGCGGCCGCTTTTTCAAGACGACAACGCTCCTATCCACACTGCTGTGTCTGTCCAAACATGGTTCGAAGAACATGACGATGAAGTAGGACATCTTGAATGGCCCCCACAGTCTCCTGACTTGAACAATATAGAACATTTGTGTGGATATTTGGAGTCCAAGCTGCGTGCTTGAAGTCCGCCTCCAGCCACACTTTCGGAATTGGAGACTGCTCTGGAGGAACAATGGCTCCATATTCCCATAAACATTTTGCATGCCCTCTATGCGTCCATCCCACGTCGCATACAAAGTGTACTTCAGTCACAGGGTGATGCAACCCCATAGAAATAAAGATTTTCTCTAATTTCACAGGTGTTCGTATTATTTTGTCCCCCATCTGTATTTATAATATTGGCAACGTTTTTTATTGTCTGAAGATTGTGACTTAGACATCAGAATGACAATTTTATCCGTTTTCCACATAATTATCAATTTGAGCTCCATTTAAATCAATGAAGCTTGGAGACGTAATTTGGCTTTTATATATTCGTGGCTTATCAGATTTTTAAGGTCTGACATACTTCCGGTTGCATCAAATAACTTGTTGAATCTTGAGATATCGTCACTTTTAAGTGCTAGAGGTCCACATTCCTGCTTAATGAATACAAAAGTTACAGAGTGACTGTAGTGTGATGCACCATTCTTAGTGGCCACGAAGTTGGCACCTCTTACACCGTAATCTAAATGAACAATTGCCGGAAAATTGTATCGGTAGCACCGATAAAAAAAGGGTACACGAACGAACAAGGAACATCTCCATATCGGGTTACGGAACCCACACTATAGGAAGCCACATCTATTAATACAGCAACTTCGACAAGATCACCACTCCACGACCTGCCTTTTGGTATCTGATGCTTCTTTGGATCGAGCACTATGGACCACAACAACCGTTATCAGCCGTTCGAGACGACTAGGGCGCCGAAGACCGTATATAGTGTCTTCTCCGAGATGATATCAGCATCCTGCTCCTCCCACCCTCCTGCATCTTCCTTCTTTTATCTTCTCCAATGCCGTTGCTGATTGGTGAGCACTCATTTGCACCTCCAGGTTGGGGATGGGGGTTGATAAGGAGGCAAAAACTGATCGTTCAGGAGTGTCGCTTCTCCCATATCATCTGAGAGTTAATGAGGTACCTTTCATTGTGGAATATCCTCCTCCCCCTTCTTCGCTGCCTTCAATAAACCGCATTCAGCACTGACTGCAGATAGGGGTCCTCTGTCCTTGTTGCCAGCGACGGCGCTTAATCAGTAGGCTCCCGGGTCCCTATCTTGAGGCAGAGACCCTAATAAGGACAATCAGCAATGCTAAGTTATTGCAGACTTGGTGACGGAATCTCTTATCTGGTTGCGCCAACACATATGGTGGAATTTGCCCATTGAAGACTTTGCAGCAACGAACGGCAGATGGCGCTTTTCGTAGCTGCTGCATTTCCTCGTTCTGCAAGGAGATTAGCTGTTTTTATGTAACCAATATTTAAATTGAATAAGCATTAGTTCTGAAAATACTTCATCAGCTCTGCCTTCCCGTGACAGAATTTACTTTGAGAGCAATGAAACGAGAATCAAACTCCTTCTTCCGCTGCCATAATTTACTTTGAGAACAATGAAACGAGAATCAAACTCCTCCTTCCGCTGCCAGAATTTACTTTGAGAACAATGAAATGAGAATCAAACTCCTTCTTCCGCTGCCAGAATTTACTTTGAGAACAATGAAACGAGAATCAAACTCCTTCTTCCGCTGCCAGAATTTACTTTGAGAACAATGAAACGAGAATCAAACTCCTTCTTCCGCTGCCATAATTTACTTTGAGAACAATGAAACGAGAATCAAACTCCTTCTTCCGCTGCCAGAATTTACTTTGAGAACAATGAAGCGAGAATCAAACTCCTTCTTCCGCTGCCAGAATTTACAGGGCGTCCACATGAAACCTCCCTGATTTCAAGTGACAATTGTGAGGAAACTATTTCGACACAGAGCCTTTGCGGTTTGCGGCATGTAAAGCAACTGAATTAATATATATATATATATATATATATATATATATATATATATATATATATAATATATATATATATATATATATAGTGCACTTGTTCTTTCGTAATCCTCAAAATGTCTAGCCGATAATCGATCTCGACTCATGTGCAAAGTAGCATGTCAGGGGTGATGGAGTTTATGGCATTCTCAGTTCTCCTGCGAACGAATACATTGTGAACTCTTGAGCGTGGGATGTTCAGCTCTCGTGACGCTCTGCGAACTGACTTTTACGGGTTTCTCTCGAAGGCCTCCCTGATCACCTCTACCGTTTAATCAAATGTTTTTTGCCAGAACCTGACTGTCGGTTAACACTCCCAGTGGTCAGTGACTAGGAAATTGTTATACCAAGCCCTAATTGTCTTTACGTCTGGTAACTTCCGTTCAAATTCACGTCTCAAATGTCTTTTAACTGAAATTGGCGACTTTGTTTCCGCATACCACACCACGCACTGCGGTCTCTGTTGTGCTGTCGACACCGTTGCTAATTCATTACTCGGCACCTAAAGAAAAAACTTTGTGAGTTGCTTTACATGATGCCGCAAACCGCAAGGCTCTATGTCGAATAGTTTCCTCACAATTGTCATTTGAAATCAGGGAGGTTTCATGTGAACAGCCTGTATTTTGAGAACATTGGAAAGGAAAATTTAACTTCATCTTCCCCTGTCAGTATTTACTTTGGGAACAATGAAAGGAGAATTGAACTCTCTCTTCTGCTGCCAGAATTTACTTTGAGAACAATGAAAAGAGAATTGAACTCCTTCTTCCGTTTCCAGAATTTTCTTCTTTCCCTACCAGAAAATACTTTGGGAAACACGAAACAAGAATCGAACTCTGTCCTCTCCTGCCAGACTTTGCTTTGGGAACAATTAGAAGAGAATTGAACTCCGATTCCGCTGCCAAAAATTACTTCTTTCCCTGCCAGAATTTGCTTCGAAAACAACGAAAGGAGAATTGAACTTCATCTTCACCTGCCAGAATTTACTTTGAGAACGATGAGACGAGAATCAAAACTCCGTCTTCCGCTGCCAGAATTTACTTTGAGAACAAGTAAGGAGAATCGAACTCCGTCTTCCCTGTCAGGATCTACTTTGAAAACAATGAAAATACATCGACGACATATTAAACACAGAACTATAAGCTCAGAGCTTAACAATTTTGCCAGTTGCTGACGCGGTAGGTTACAGTCACATACTATGGTTAGGTGCTGGCTGGCAGAGAACAGTGACCGCTATCATATCTAGCCGGAACGGCAAGTGCGTTGCTTGCATGTGTCTTACTATGTCATCTGTTAGGAATATTGAATACTAAACACAACAAGACAGCCATGCTGATTAACATTTGAACACGTTTATATTCACCCTGTAGATTAGGCGCAGGACAATGCAATGATGTAGTCTGTGATGGATCGATAAGACAGCGATGTGATTGTGCTCCGTGTTTTTAGTGTTTTTTATGTATTTCTGATGAGAGACTGTGATAAGTATATTTCTGGAATGTGAAGTAAGTACTGTAGATTACGTTGTGTAACGAATAATTCGATATCTAGTAACTGAAACGTTAAAATACGTTAAATACAGTCACCATCAGTTCTACTCCACGTATGTAAACAAACAGTGTTGCCGTCTGATAGTTCCAGAGATGCACGGAGTTCAGTTGAAGTGTCATTATCGAACTATTCGATATCGAAGGAGAAGATGAGCAGTTGTGTAGAATGTAATGAGCAAGTTTCTCGGAAGGACATTTCCTACAAAATACAATGCTCAAACTGTATGAAGCTTTGTCATTTAAAATGTGTACTCATGAAGGAGGAAGATGTTGAATATATGCGGAATACGGGACAAGTATGGAGATGCAAGGAATGTGCAAAAAGTAGGCGTAGTAGTTTACAGAACGAAAGTGTATGTGAAACGGAAGTGCCAACTATTGTCGATCTGTATAAACTTGTTTTAGTAGTAAAGCAGGAAATGGAAAATTTAAAGAAAACAAATATAAATTGTGAACGCGAATTAAGTAAATCACTTGAGTTAGCTCATCAAAAACTGGATGAGAATACATCTCTGATCAAAAGCCAGGCAGCGACAATAAATACTTGTTTGGTACAAATTGAGCAATTAAAAGGGGAAAATGTAACCCTAAAAAAACAAGTGAGGGATACTCAGGATCAACTAGATGAATTAGATCAATATGGTCGCCGCAATACATTAGAAATATACGGTGTTCCTGAAAAGATGAATGAAAATACGACGGATATAGCAAAAACTATTGGACGAGCATTGGATATCGAAATCAAAGATGAAATGATGGACTGTTGTCATAGGTTGCGCAAACCCTCCAATCAATCTTCGAGTGGAATAATTGTAAAATGTGTAAGGTGAGTGGACAAGGATGCCTTTCTGCAGGGGAGAAAAGTAAAAAGAGACTTAAATGCTGTTCACCTAAGTTATACAAAAAAATGAAACAATTTACGTTAAAGCCTCACGTCGTACCGAAAGCGCCTTCTTGGGCAGGCAAAGAGAATTAAACATGAAAAAACTATGAGTATTTGTGGGTTGACCATGCGGGAGCTATTAAGTTAAGGAAGAAAAAGGATGACACCAACAAACATCATATTGTTGAAATCACTCGAAGATGTTACCCAGTTAATGTAATGGAAAAATGTAATGAACTATCTGTTTACTACAAGAATGTTAGAGGGTTAAATACAAAACTACATAAACTATACTCTAGTATATCCCTCGAAAATTATGATGTAATCATACTAACGGAAACTTGGCTAAATGTAGATGTATATGATGGAGAGTGTATATGATGGAGATGATGATTTTTTTTAATTTGTTGAGGAGATTGCTAACCGGCATAGTTTCAAAATAATTATTGTTGGTGATTTTAATATTAACCAGTAATAGATGATCAATTTGATTTATTGGAAGGTGGACCTATAAGTACCTCTCTTGCTAACTTTTTATCAATGGGCAATCTCGAATCAGTTCATCACGTAAAAAATAAAAATGGGAAAACCCTTGATTTATTGTTGACAAATATAAGGGATAGCGTGACCCTTATTAGAAATTTACACCCATTGCTTAAGGAAGACCATCACTATCCATCACCAGGTCTCTGTAAACAAAAAGATTACTTGTGTTAAATCAAATCCAGTTACTGTATACAATTATGCAAGGGTTGATTTCTACAATATGTACAAAAACTTGGAAAATGAAAAATGGGACAACTTGGCTACTTACAAGAATCCCAATGAAGCCTTAGACTATTTTTACAAGGTAATTAATGGTATTATAGACATATATGTACCGAAAAGATCAATATGTAAAAAACGTTCTTATCCATGTTGGTTCACATTAGATATAATAAGAAACTTAAAAGAAAAATAAACATACAGAAGAAAGATGAAATATTCAGATTATTATTATCAAACTAAATTTGTTGAATTACGTAAAAAACTGAAAAGCATGATATAAAGCATATAAAGCATATAAAACATAGTATGTATCAGAAATAGAGAACAATTTATTAAGTAACACCAAAGCTTTTTGGAATCATAAGAAACAAGAAAAAGAAACAAATAGCAAACTAGCTCATATGATGTATAAGGGTAATAGATTGGAAACGAACATATTAATTACTAATGGTTTTGCTGAATATTTTCAAACAGTGTATGCTTCAAATCCTTCATCATATAACACCATTGAATCCTCTGACATGATAGTATCTCAGTCGTTGGTGGTAGATTCTATCACCAACGCAGAATGCAATGAAGCCATAAAGAAACTGAAATCATCCAAATCTAGTGGTCCCGGCCAATTGCCAACATACATATTCAAAGGTTGTGCCTAATTATTATCTACCCCTCTTTGTTATATTTAAAAACGCAAATTTTTCCTGATCTTTGGAAAACCAGTAAAATTTGTCATGTTTTAAAAAAGGGAGACCCATGCGAAATTACAAATTATCGACCTATTTCATTAATATCAGCTCCTTCAAAAATATTTGAATATATATTATATGACAGGATATACAACCATATTAAACCTTATATATCAATAGATCAACATGGATTTTGTCCTGGAAAATCAACGTCAACTAATCTGGTCAATTTCACACAGACTATATGCGATTCCCTCGATGATAGGAATTCTGTTGATGCAATATATATGGACTTCGCCAAAGCCTTTGATACTTTTGATCACGATGTATTGCTGAGTAAATTGTCTAAGTTTGGTCTCTCGCATAACTTTCTTAAGTTGATATTCTCTTACCTACGTAATCGAATGCAATTTGTGACATACAATCAAGCTAAGTCATACACTTACAAAGTCTGTTCCGGTGTACCACAGGGCTCCAATCTTGGACCATTATTCTTTCTATTATATATTAATGATCTACCCACAATTTATAAATACTCAAAATGTTTACTTTATGCTGATGATTTAAAATTGTATAAAGTAATGAAAGATCCAAACGATGCACATAATTTGCAAAAAGACTTGGAAATTGCACAAAGATGGAGCATCGAAAATAAATTAAACTTTAATGTCACAAAATGCTTTGCAATAACTTTTTCCAGGCAAACCAAACCTAATATTTATCAGAATAGAATGAATAATCTCGCATTACAAATTGTAACTCAGATAAATGACATAGGAGTTACAATAAATAATAAATCATCTTTTGGAACACATATTGATCAGATTTGTAATGAATCTTACAAAACGTTAGGGTTCCTAATTAGAAGTTCACAAGACATGCATAATGAAAGAGCACTGACAAGCCTGTTTAGTTGCCTTGTACGAACCAAATTAGAATATGCAAGTGTAATCTGGTCACCTTACACACAATGTAATAGCAAAAAGATAGAAAGAATTCAGAAATTTGTTCGTTACTTGTATTACAAAAAATACAAAAGATCATCTTTTCAGGATCAGATATCATATAAACAACTACTCAGAGAATTCAATGTTACACCTCTGTACGAAAGGAGAGTAGTATCACATCAATTATTTTTATATAAGTTAGTCAACGGGCTGGTCGACAGTCCAAGTATCCTTCAAACATTAAACTTTCATGCTAAGAAGGACATGTTACGGTTCAGGCAGCCTTTTTATTACAGCAAATCCCATTCAACAGTACACCAGAATTCGCCCATTCTAAGATTATGTGTTAAACATAATGAAATTGTCAGAAACGGTGGAGACTTGGATTTCGCTATTCCATTCATGCAATCCTGTCCGTCCTTCGAAGAATATCATGAATAAATAATAAATAATTATAGATGTTTTCTGTGTACATGGTATGTTTGTAAATATAATTATGCCCGTATGTGTGTATATTTGTTTATATATGAGTATATACATGTGCATAGTTATCAATGTCTACATATAGCTATGTAGGCCTCCCCGATGGCGCAGTGGTAGCGTCGTCGCCTTGCAATCAAGGGGTCCCGGGTTCGATTCCCGGTGGAGGCACAGAGTGGTTGGGATCCCACTTTAAACTGTAGGTCCAGTCCCGATTAGGCTTACTGTGCATAAAGTGGACTTAAAACAACAATCCAACCAATATAGCTATGTATCTTTGTTACACTTCTGTAAATGTCATTTTTAGATTTATGTTTTCTATAAAATTTGTGCTAGTATTCTTTAATCAATGATTGATTAGTGTAGTTTTGCTCTCTTTCTTCTTCTTTTGTTTTGTATTGTTAAAATTGTAATTTTTAATTGTTTATAATATATATGTAATCCTGTTGTAATTAGAGCGAAAGCTCTGTTATAGGTGAAATAAATAAATAAATAAAAATAAATAAATGAACCCAACACCCCTGATAATATAATACGATAGTATAGCAACTGATATAAAAGTAATTCAGTATTTCTTGACATATAATGTATATATGTTTGTTTGCAAGCATGTATGTATGTATTCATAAATGCTGTAAGAGTTCTGAGCTTTGAAACTTGCACAGAACGCCAAAACTGAAACTTCCGCAATATTTTCAAGCCTGTGAAAACAATGGTTATTTTTTTCCTCTTTGAATGTTTCCATAAGACGCAATTCTTCCTGTCTGTCACCCGCGAAGATCTTTAATTTACCCAGCATCCCATTCTCCCATTGTTGCCGTCTTGCTGTGTCCTTACTCGGAATGGCTTTGTCCTTGCGAAAGAAAAGTATAATCTCTCCTTGCAAGACCGCCCCCGTCAAAGTGTGTACGAAAATATGACTGGTGTATCCAAGGCCGTTGCAAGCTTAATCTCCTCTGCTTCTTCCTTGTTCGTATCAACCTCGCCCCGTCATTCCTTGAAACAATTGCAGTGCAGGAATTGGCCAGAAGAACTCGAAAACATTTCACTTCCTATTCTATATTGGGCCT
Organism: Lepisma saccharinum; assembly: GCF_977018435.1. Taxonomy (NCBI): domain Eukaryota; kingdom Metazoa; phylum Arthropoda; class Insecta; order Zygentoma; family Lepismatidae; genus Lepisma; species Lepisma saccharinum. The sequence goes on along the minus strand of NC_139252.1, from coordinate 33,692,575 downwards.
CCCCGATGGCGCTGTGGTAGCGTCGTCGCCTTGTAATCAAGGGGTCTCGGGTTCGATTCCCGGTGGAGGCACATAGTGGTTCGGATCCCACTTTAAACTGTAGGTCCAGTCCAGATTAGCCTTACTGTGCATAAAGTGGACTTAAAACACCAAAGAACCAACCAACCAACCTATTCTATATTCTTTGCAAGATCGAAGTCCGTGGAAGCAAATGCAAGTGACTTGTCAGAAATTATATTGGTTTATTTCGATATAATGAAGTTGCGTGACCTACTTTGATGAATTGTAAACATACGGTCGATATATCCAGTGGTCAGGGTTACAATTCTTGGAAGGGGTACAGTACCCCCTAAATCTTTTGATCCGAATTATACTCCTTGTACCCCCTCAACGGTGAGAGCGATAACCATCTGGCTATGCAGGAGCTTTAAAAAATATATTGGATACGTGTTCCCGGGAATGTATGGAGCAAAGCCGCGCATAAGGGCAAAGATGGGGAGAAAGTGATAGGACGCAGCTGAAGCAGTACACCCTGCTGCAGAGGCTGGTAACACGCAACACTGTCCTTCTCAAGTGTTAACTGGACAAACCATCTCGCGTCCTTAGTTGCCCAGAGACTTGTTTTCATTCGTTTGCTCTAGAGATCCCCGGGACAGTATATACAGGGTGTCGCAAAATTCTTTCAACAACGCTTGGGTGTTGGTAGATATCATAAAAACAAGTAACTTTTCCTATATAGTTTACCTCGAAAGTGCTTAGTTTCTGCGCTATAAGCGCTTAAAATCTATCCTGTACGTATGCAACCCAACACAGCAAACGCTTGCTCTGACATAACTACCAGGGGCGCGTGGCAGGGTTGCCACTAGCGATCCTCGCTAAGAGAGACGACTTGAAAACAACAACTTGGGAGTCTTGCCTAAGCAAAATCCAAAACATTAATGATACTTGCGATGTTGTAAGAAGCATTGACAGTATTTATAAACTGACCAAGACAAATAATGGGCAGACTGAAATTCAAGATTACTCATTCTAAAATATCTCCATGATTGATTGATTGATTGATTTGGTTTATTTTAATTCGCTTTTCTGCCACCTTTGGCTAATCGCGAAGAAGAAGATGATATGATTAAATAACACCAATTACTAGACCAGGATTTAAACCCGAGATACCTGGCGCCGTAGCGAGCTGTACTAACCACGTCACCACGGACACCCTGTATGCACAGAACAAATATTGTTTCATATTGACATATCGTTTACCTTCTTCCATAGAGGAAAGAAAAGAAAGTTCTAACCTCTACTCTTTTTTCTGGAAAAAGAAGGAACGAATCAAACAGAAACGGGAACACAGAGAGAGAACGAGAGAGAAACTAAGAAACTAAAAAAGAGAGATAGAGAGCAAGAGTGAGTGAGTGGGAGAGAAAGAAGGCAGAAAGAGGGATAGAGAGTGAGAAGATAGAGGGAAAGAGAGAGCAAAGAAAAGGAAACAAAGAGAGATAGAGAGCAAGAGTGAGTGAGTGGGAGAGAAAGAGGGATAGAGAGTGAGAAGATAGAGGGAAAGAGAGAGCAAAGAGAAAGAAACCAAGAGAGATAGAGAGCAAGAGTGAGTGAGTGGGAGAGAAAGAGGGATAGAGAGTGAGAAGATAGAGGGAAAGAGAGAGCAAAGAGAAAGATACTAAGAAAGGGAGATAGAGAGCAAGAGTGAGTGAGTGGGAGAGAATGAAGGCAGAAAGAGGATAGAGAGTGAGAAGATAGAGGGGAAAGAGAGGGCAAGAGTGAGTGAGTGTGAGAGAAGGGAGATAGAGAGTGAGAAGTTAGAGGGAAAGAGAGAGCAAAGAGAAATAAACTAAGAAAGAGAGATAGAGAGAAAGGTGAGTGAGTGGAAGAGAAAGCAGAGAGAAAGTGGGATAGAGAATGAGAAGAGAGAGAGAGAAACTAAGGAAGAGGGATAGAGTGACGATCTTAAACTTACAATATATAAGATTCTAATTTTTTTTTAGAATTAATCACACTTTCAGCTCTCGTTATTCTCATGAAATGTAAAGAAAGTTAGTTTTTATACAATATAACCATTTCTAATTTTAAGGAAATAGTTTTATTGATTTGTTACGAAAGTTTATACTCTGTGGAGTATTTCTGTGAAAACCGCGCGTGGACAGGTAGAGGCCAGCATAGTCTGCCTTTTACCTACCCACTGCCCGCTTGCACGCGATAACAGGTTTACCTGCTCGCCTGCCCACGGCAACGAGTCGACTTGCGTCTTTACCCGTGTTCTTGGTCTTCAAGGCGTTCTGCGCTTACAAGGTACCTGGGCATTCAACAAGACCCGGGCGCCTGCAAAACCTGCTGGAAGGAAACAGCCCTCCGGCAGCGTGTCGCTCCAGGTGTTTCATCACCACGTGGACGGCTGCAGCCAGTGTTGCCTACTTACGTAGCTACTAAATCCTACGAAGTCCTAGAAGGAGCTTCTTCTCCAAGGAGAATTTATACACTTAGCGATTTCAGTTCAGCGTAAGCAGTTTTTATCTTATTGCCAGGAAATGCACGCAATATTACAGTTTCATTTATCTAAATGAATGATCGAGCAAACAAAAATCTCCTCACTGAAAACTAATTGTTTTTCATTGCATGGTGCCTTAACCAAGCACGCAGTGGCGCAACCAGAGGGGGCAGGGTGCATTGCTCACAACCTTGGACGGAAATTGTCTAGCGGAGGGGTCAGGGTGGGGGTCAAACATTAAAGTACAAGTCTCATCAAGTTCAATGCCGTAGCAAAGGGGTAGCGGGAGTCGGCCCTGAGCGCCGAACGATCTAAGTGAGAAAAGTTTTAAAACAGAGAATGCTATGGCGGCCCGTGATATTATTTGCTATTAATGTTGGTTTGTTACGAGTTGGATGAATTAATTATGTAATACGTCGCTCCATGTGAAAAGAAAATATTGTAGATGGAAATTTTACATGCCATATGTATGTACATTCGGAATGCATTTATCATGCACTTTCTTTCTTTCAAAAATAGTTTGTGTGCTTGTTTTCCATTATTAGCTAATGTGAAATTGACGTGTTGAAAAAAAATATTTCTAATCCTCTGTTTCAACACAAATGCGTGAGAACCGACTTCTACCCCCTTTTTGCGTCATTTATGAGGATAATAATGCCTTTCATGCTACTTTATTACTATTATTGTGATTGTTGTTGTTGTTACGTTTATCCAAGTACTTGCCCCCCCCCAACGAGGGTAACGGCAATGCCCCTGGCTGGCTACGGCCCTGGTGTTCGCAGTAGAACAGTGTGTTGTTTGACTCGCGACCTCAGCGTCGAACGTGACATGTTTCAGTCCTGCCCTATATCACTATATATACGTATATTGGTTATTTACGACATATACTTATGGATCCTGTGCCACGGAAAACCTATTTCAATGTGTCTGTGGGGGGGGGGGGGGGTTAGCAACATTCGTAAATCTCATTTCATTGGTGATGTGGCTTACGAAGCTTTGAGTTACCTTTTTTAAGTAGTAAAAATCTAGTGCAGTTGGCAACACTGCAGAACGGTGTGGGTACGGCGCCGTTTCTACTCGAAGCAACTACGTCATGCAGAGGGAGGGGTCTGCAGTTGATGGAAAGAACGAACTGAGACCTACTAGGTATCGTACCCGGCGGGTCTACAATGCCTGCCAGGAACGATCTGGGCAGGTGGACATACAAGCTGCTCAAGCGAGGATGTTGCGCAGGTTGCATGGCATTTCAGGAGCGATGTCTCGCGAACGGGTCTGCTCCAGGTCTTGTGCAGGCCTCTGTGGACAGGCGACACCGTTCCCGAGAAATATCAAATCAAAAAATCTGCAACATGGCGGACTCTTTTCAAGATGGCGGCCATGTGCACGATTGGCTCCTTGACTGAAATGCGCTTAATCCTGAAAAGTCTCCCGCTTTTAGTATAAACTGTACCTGTAGCGATTTGTTACAATAATATAAACAGTTTGTTATTATTGTTATTGGCCGGATTATACATAAAAATCCACGACAACGAAGTTTGGAGTGACAAAGATTGTAACATAAATACGTCACCGGTTTTCAGAACCAGGCTCTCAGTTGAGAAGATCCTACAAAGTAGACATACTTCAAAAACGTCTCCACATTCCGGCGTCTGCCGTCTTATTTATGTGATGGTCGACCGGGGAAGATGCAGGTCCCCCGTCTGAGAGGGAAACTGTCCTCCTCCACAATTGTCCACTTATCGATCAAATTGCCTCAGCTTTGGTCGAAATAACTTCCCCTTCGGATATTCCATGGGTAGGAAGATGTCAACGGTTGCAAGATAGATTGGGGGACATTGCGGGACTATAGAAGCAGCAATTCAGAGGGATAATGTAGAGGTTATTTTGTACTCAGCGCCCCCATTAGTATCATATCGATGGAATTTACGATCTGGTTTTGGAAGTTGGTAGCCTCTACTGAATAACTTGATCTAGTCTTGTTGGCTTCGTCTCGCATCGCCGAAAGCCTCCCCCGATGGCGCAGTGGTAGCGTCGTTGCCTTGTAATCAATGGGTCCCGGGTTCGATACCCGGTGGAGGCACGTAGTGGTTTGGTTTTCTGTAGGTGAAGTTCCGATTAGCCTATCTGTGCATAAAGAGAACTAAAAACATCAAATCAATCAATCAATCACTCCTAGCTATCGCCGAAAAAATCTCTTTTAGCCAAGAGTTCTTGGGGTCAAACCCACATTCAAATGGGGAGGTTTTTTATCGGTTTTTCTCACAGAAAGTTCCATTCGCTATCCTGTCTTAAAAAATAATTGATTTATGGAAATGTGTGTACAACCGCAAAGGTTCATACTGAAATAAACCTATATTCTTCTATTCTATTCTACTTAATTACCTTCTGCAATACGCCTCTGTTCTTCCCTGTTCATGATCTTCCACCATCCTTTGATTCATCTTTCCCAAATCCTTCCTCATGTCGTCTAACCATCTCAGTGTAGGTCTTCCCACTTCTCCTAACCGAATACAGTCTTGCAATTATATTCAATCCTCTTTGGAAAACTTTCCTTCTCCATACTTTACACGTGTTCCATCCATCCTATTCTCCGTGACTTTATATATATCTGACTGTATCTTGATTTTTATGTATTTCGTTTGTCTCTTCATTCTATTCAAATTAGTCTTGTTTCGAAGATAATTATGGCATTTTTATCGCATGTTATAATGGTTCATACTTCTGCACTTACAGGTCATATTAACGTTTTATGTATTTGTATATTAGCCTTCTTACTAATTAGATTATTTTCGTTATTTATCATCATTTCCAAGTACTTCTTCAATTCTTTCGTTTCTTGCCATTAAGCCAAGTTTTCTCCTATTTCTGTGTATATTTACTTTCAAAATTCCCGAGTCATTGATTCGTAGTTAAAGACGGGCCTAATCAGACATTATCTATTTTCTAGATTAGCAGTTAAATATTAGAGGAAAAGGACTAAATATGGGCCCCCCTTTTTATTTTGTCATTTTCGGAGGAAAAAATTAGTATATCAAGCACCTGCCTTAAAATGCATATCTATGAAATATATACTTAAATGTAATAGCATGCTAAAGTGTAGAAGGTCTCAATTTTTTTTTAAAAAAAAGCAATTTCCAAAAAATGGTAAAATGATATATTTTAAAATTGTGGTCTAAATATGGGCTACTAGTGGCAATATCACAAAAAGCAATTAAAATTTTAAAAAAACAGTCATTTATCGCTATAATCTGTTGTTTTGAAAATCACGCGGAATGGGAAAAATCGAAATGAAGAAAAACATCCAAATATTTGTTGAAAATGTGATCTCAACATTAGACCTCATGTCATAGCCCATATTTAGACCATCACGCTAGTTTTCTTCTCCGTTTTATTTTCGCTCTCTGTGGTACATATTTCACAAACAAATCATGGCATTATAAAAGCCCACATTTGTTTTATGTACCGCTAATATCATAACCTATACAAAGCAGATGAGAATTCAGAAAACGCTGAGTTAAAACATGCCTGCAAAAAGTTTTCGGAGGTCGCAATTCTATAACAGCGTCCAAGGCCGAAACTAACCACCACTTTCTCTTGCGAATTGACGCCGCAACCTTTGTCCTTGACAGATAACCAGTTCCAATAGCCTCTGCCAGGCTGCAGCAGCCGGGAGCGCTGATAACTCCAAAACCCATATTTAAACCTTCGCCCATATTTAGCCCTTCTCCTCTATAGGCCATGTTTTTTTCACTTGTAATCAGGTGAATTTTTATTTGCTTCTGTTGACCGTGATGGGAATCGAACATACGAGTTTGGCCTTCTGTCTTTTTTATTTTTCAGTTGTATCTATGGCGGCAGCATCATAATGATTAGTTACATAATTAATTCTCTTTCTCTGCTATAGTTATTTCCCTTTGGCGCCAAATCGCCACTCAACCAGAGAGCGCGCCAATAGAATAACCAACAAAATGCCCAACTGACAATGGAAACAAATCTGATTGATTGTGTCGTCTTTTCGTGTGCACATGCGAATTCATGACGTCACCTCTCTGTGCTGTGCTTAGAATGAGAAGCAAAGATGGCGTTGGTAACCGATTGAAATATTAAACACACACACACTCATATGTGTTATATGCCTTTGGTAAATCATTGAGACTTATGAGAAAAACTTTCAAATTCAAATTTGATTTTATCTTCCATATAGGTAGATAACGGTTATAAATATCAGCTGTGTGTGACATGAATATGTTCTTAATAACTAAATCATTAAAATTGTCTTAATTATGGTCAAGTTTAAACAGTTTTAGACAGTTAACAATCACGTAAAACGTTTTTGCGCAAATGAAACCGAACAAGAGCTCAATATTGCATGCGTTCTAGTTCTGAGACTCAAATCCAAGGACGTATTTAGGGGAGGGGTCCAGGGGATCCGGGCCCCCCGAAAGACTTATTAAGTACAAAAATTAAGTAATGAAAATATTAGCATTTGTTGCATATTCAATGGTTATTGATTTCCTCTGATATTTTTAGAAGGCAAGGATTATATTGGGATCATGCGGCTTTGAATGACATTACAAAGATGATTTATGTACACTACTTCTCAAAATAATATGCATAAAATATTATCAGAAACTTACTTTTCTCCAACTACATGTAACATCACTTTTGTTGTTCGATAAATATTCAATTATTCATCTATTTGGCTATTTCATGGCCAGTGCACTTGTTTTTATAACACCATTAAGCCTTGTCTCCATGCTATGGAAAACTAAATATGCTGACCAAGGCAGTAATTTATTTTATTAAAAACATTAACTAAACGTAACGTTTCAACCTTCTAGCAAGGTCTTCTTCAGACTCTGTATCAAGTACAAAAGTAACAAGATACAAAAACAGGGCATTATATATACACACAAACATTACTCCCTCCAGACTATTAGAAAGTTGTTCTGGAACTTTCTAGCAGGTGGCTTTCCCTTGTCAACTGTACTTTCACCTAAAGGGCTAAACATATTTTCTTCCATCTAGAATTTGGTTGGACTTTTTATCTCACGCTCTTTTTCCTTCATTCTTCTTCCTTCTTCTCTCCTCTTTCTCTCTTGTCCTTTCCTAACACCTTCTTCCATTCTTTGTTTAACTTCAGTCCCCCATTCCAGTTCATTGTTTCTTCTTCACCTTTCTTCTCTATTTCCTTGGCCTCCTTCCATTTTCCTTCCATTGTTTTTATGTAAATTATTCCGATCTTGACTACAGATAAGCTACGTAATGAATATGCGCTGTTATATTTCTATTCTTATACAGCCTTATTACCAATTCGTGTAATAATAATACGAGTATAATGTTAATTTATATATTGTAATTAGTATTAATTTGACTAATACAATTATTTTAATTTAAACATTATTATTATTACCCTAAATACGTGCCTGCTGAAAACCTAAGTGATTTTTTTGAAAAATATTCATTTTTACGATGAATTCAGTTAGCCGTACTGAGGCAAGGAAACACTTCAGAGAATTATTTCGTATCAAGCCTTTTACTGTATATTTTCCTTCGTTTTACCTGAATACATGATTTTGGCATTTCCAACAGACGCAGCACCATTAGTTTCCTCAAAGCATTACTTTTCTTCTGTACTCCACCCTTTGGAAGAACAGAGCCCCATAAGGAACGCGGTTCCTCTTTTCCCTTCTCTTTTGCGCACCATGCGCTTTACCTGAAGTCCCGAGGGATGTCGGGGAAAGGATTCAAAGTGACGGAATGTCTCTGAAAATTGTGATGGATTGAAGGATGAAGGGTGCATTTCTTTCTCGGTATTGGAAAAGGAATCAATCGTTTACAAGACATTGCTTTTTAGATGTACTCTCTGCATATATATTTTCCCCCACTAGGTTTCTGCTGGTGAGATAGAACTAGTTCCGTCTTTCTGACGATGGTTGGGCCAGAAGGTTGAAAGTACAATTTGGACATGTTGGCTGTATTGAAGATACATATTCCGTATCACAATATGCATTCATATATATATTGGGAATATACAGCGCCTTTTATGGAGCGTGGAGCGGCGGCTGGCACGTCGATAAGTTTGATCGCGTCTGCCGGCATTTAGATCCACCGCTGTACGCTCGCCTTAGCACTGCACGCGTCAGTGCTTCAGTATCCAGACAGCTGGTGTCCAGTTTGCACGTTTTTGTGAAGTGTTAGGGTGTTAACAAGTGTTTTAGATTGTTTTGTTTTAGTTTACGTTTAACTGGTGCTTTTCTGCAGTCTAATAATGCCATCTATCCGTACAATTTCAAACTAAGCATTTTTATGTACGACTCTTACGTCATTAAGAATTCTTGTAAGAAAGTTAGAATACGTTTTGCAGCAGAATTCCCAGATGTTCCTGGGATATTTGTGAACAAATTTTGGTAGTCAGGGTCTGTTCTTGATAAGAGAAGAAGAGTAAAGAGGCGTATGCTTAATGAGGAGAAACTAGAAATCGTTGAAGTACAATTCCTCCGGTGCCTTGCACGAGAAACAGACATTTCCATGACGTCTGCGTGGCGAGCTACCAAGCTTTTAAACCTGAAGCCATGCATTAGAAGAATTGAAGGAAAATATCAGGAGAGAAATTGAAGCAATTTCGAAAGAGGTACTGATACGTGTTAGTGAAAATTTCCTATACATTTGCCGTAAATGTGTGGAGGGCAGGAGGACATCATTTCCAACACCTCTTGTAAAAAGGTGATCATTTGAATTGTTACTGTCAATGTAATTGTATGAGCTTATTTAATTAAATAGCTAGCGGTTCCAGTTCCGCCGCTCCACGGACGCTTCGACCATAAAGCTTCAAAACAAGATAAAGTTGCCACTTACAGCGCGACCTTCCAGACAAGTTACGGTTAAAGGACCTTGTAACGTACCTGCTTCAGTCGTCCAAAAAGATTTTTCTCTCGTTTCAGGGATGGTTCAAATATATTTATTTATTTATTTATCCTTACTACAGAAAGGATGTTTAAGAGGTGATGAACTGATGATGATTCGAATTGAGAATGGGCAGTAAAAACGTAGTCGAAAGAAGGTGATGTTGCAAAAAAAAAGCCGTTAAGACCTTAAAAAAGGACCAATAAGTCAAAAAACGCCGAGAAAGGCAAAATAGGACAAATAAAACCCACCTTTCTCTGTCCTACAATGACCCAAAATGAACATATATTATGTTGGGCCTCGTCTTCGGACGCTAGGAAGAAACAGGATTTTTCCTCAGCTTCCGAGCCCTAGTAAAGTCGAATTACTTTCGGAACATCTCCAGCGGACTACGCGAGTCTGTCTAGCGAGCCTAGTGGGCGTGTAGAGCCTGAGTAGGGGGCTTAGCGATAGGTTCTGTGTTGAGATGACGTCAGCGGCTCACTTCGTTGATTGGCTGCTTCGGGAGTTGTGACTTGTTCCGAAGCTTCAAATGCATAACAGTCAAAGATGTTACGGAAATAATCTCTCTCTAATAACTTACAGAGGACATGACCGCTCCAACCACCTTGTATGATATCGAGACAGGATCACACTTGGGAGTGTCTCATTCTCGTTTCGACTCGGTTTCGACTGTAAAGCTCTGATATCCTCTCGAGTTTGTTTGAATTTGTTTTGAAGTTATCACTACATCAGTAGCGTACGCAGGATTTCATCAAGGGGGGTGTTATTTCGAAAACCTTCTACAAATTCACATTACCATTGTTTTATTATACTTTAATAATAATAATAATAATAATAATAATAATAATAATAAATTAGTTAATAATTCTTATAATTAATTAATTAGTTTAATTACTACTAATAATTACTATTAATGCAGTTGCTATTTATGAAAGAAATAGAACAAAATTACATTTCTTTTGTTTCTTTCTTACAAAATAATTGTCTAGTCAACGGTTATTTGTATATGATAAGTGAGACATTTTAAGTGTGAAGAAAATCCATAAAAACAAGCAAATATATTAAATTTATTGAAATAATCGAAATATGAAATTCATGCAAGTAGCCGCGCTGGTCTAGTATGACAACTTCGTGGGATATCCGGGTTCGATTCCCGGAATTGGTTGGAATTTATCCAGCCTTGTCTCCGCACCCAGCCTCATAGCAATGGGTACCTGAGAGCAACCCTGGGGGATGAAGGCTGCCGGAGCATGGTGCTGATCACATCACCTGCAAAATAGATCGAGAATCTTTTGGGCCCACAACACCACTACGTGTGCCTTCATGCTATATGCACGGGGGAATTTACATTAACTTTACCTATGGAACTCGCCCAGGATGATGATGAAGAGCGAGAATACATGTTGCTAAATTCCACTGAGTCTATGTTTTCGTTGAGAAGTAAGTTTATAGACATTCCAACACATTTGTCACTTCTAGGTGATTCACAAAGCACTTCTTCAACATTATTTAATGATGTGGATGTAGACTCAGCATCACTTGAGAGTTCACAAGGGGATGTAAAATCGGGAAGAACGTTTGCAATAACGAAGCAAGGAATTTTCACAATTCTCGCGAGAGTCACTGCGCGACTTTTTGCAAAAAAAAATTGCAAAATTGAACTTTGCGGCCGCTTAGATTGTGTTTGGAATTTTGTGTTTTTCTTCATGCAGCATGGGAATAATAATTCAAATTATTATTATTATTATTATTATTATTATTATTATTACTGTCGCAGATCTTTGACTGTGATAAATTAGCCATTTTTATTTTTTTCTACATCATTTTCCATAATATTTCAAAAGCTCAAAGGGGGGGTTTAAACCCGGTAACCCCCCTTGCGTACGCCACTGCACTACACCATCATGCAGGATGACCTTGTCTCGAGTCTCTAAATATCTAGTCCAAACGAAATGTACAATTTTTCACGACATAAGCCCACGCAGCAGATGGAGAACATTAATAGAAATAACTTTTTTAAATGAAGTTTCCTCCCCCTTTTTTTTTTTTTGAAATGGAAAAACAAAAGTATTGCAAATGTCGGCGAGTAAATTTCATGTTACATATTTTCACATATTTTAAAGTTTATTACATATTTCCCGTTTCTCTTACATACTTTTAGATAAAATGCAGTATTTGGACCATGTTTCTGGTTTTTGATTAATTGATTGATTTTGTCCTAGTGTATTTCGCTTTTCTGCCGTTTTTGGCTAATTGTGAAGAGGAAGGTGAGTGATGATATGAAGAAATTGATGATGGAACACTTACACCCATGCCCAGGCCGGGATTCGAATCCGGAATCCCTGTCGTTGTAGCTCTCCTTCTAACCACTCCCCTACAGAGGTCGGCTTCTCTGGTTTTTCATTATGTAAGGAGCTATAATTGTGGAACAAACATTAAGACTTTGATTTTTCAAACAATGTGATAATAATTTATTTTGTTGTGGGACATCTGTCACCACACGTTCGCTTCATGACATTTAAGTCACGAAGTTCATGTTGAACATGACTTTGTTCTTCACTGCTGCTGAGTCTTCAAATAGTGACTGTTGTCATTACGTTTTCAATTTATTCAATTTATCGCATTATGAATTTTCCAATGTAATTTAGCACATTACAATTTCACTATTTATAAATATAATAAATTGAGAAATTAATTTAATATAATTACTACATTTTTTAGTGTCACAGAATTCAGAAATGCTACGCATTAATATACATACATATTTTTACATATTTCAGCATTTTTTTATATATATTTACGCATGTTTTGTCTACATAAAAATCTGGGCTCTACAATGACTTATACGTATATAAAAAAATCAGGTAGATATCAGATTCCCATGTTTAAAGAATTCACATAGTAAAGAAAATTTCGTTTAGGTAAAAATTTCAAGTATCAAACCAAAGTGTCGAACGAGACCGAGAATCTCAAGCACCAAGTCTCCTTATCGTTCTCGTCTCGATCTCGGTGCGATCCCTACAGGCTATTCCAAAGAGAACCGAAAATTAAAGTTGGAATCAGTCTCTGCAATCATTTTTCATCCCCCCTCACTCGCAGTTTACAGACAGCCATTCCCCACATTGTTTTCATTTCTTGTACGCTTTTTTTTTTTTTCATTTTTTATCTTTTACCCTCCCGCATTCTCTACTCTTGCTTTCTTTCACCCGGCCGCTTTGCGGAGAGTGCTAAAGGGTAGAGAGAGGGAGAGTGGGGGAGGGAGCCCCCCCTGTCAAACAAGGAGGAGGAACTCTCGCACAAGTTGTTTTGAGCGTTCGTAAATATGAATTAATGGGCGAAGATCTGACAAGCTCATTCATTTCCCCCTCGTTGTGTACAGGATATACAGGAGAATGAGAGTGGTTCCGAGGCACTGGATTTCCCCCCCTCCCATCACAAGGTTTTTTATTTTTTTTTTATTTTCAAGAACCTTGCTTCTTTTCCCTAAGGAAGGGATACAGCTCGCCACTGCTCGTGGAAACTTAAACTTTATTCACGTGTAATTTCCAGAAATTGTCGGTGTTCTATTAGCATTTCACTACTGTATTTTTAAGTTTTGATAAATTTTAGATCGTCAGCATATGTAGAAATGCCAAGATGCGTGAAAGTAAAACGTGTTAAGGGTCTTTAACGTAGGAAGTGATTGAACGAGGTTGGAAAAAAGGAAGTGCTTCAGTGCCAGATATCGAGAAAAGGATTCTCGAATCTAAGATTCTTTACGTGATTCTCTTGTGTAGAAATCCTTACCCGATTCTTTACATCAGGATTCACTGCCCTATCTTTGAGTCTAGGATTCGTAACATAGTTCTCGAATCTAGAATTCGTTAGGTCATTCTCCATTTTAGAATTCGTCGATTATTTAGTCTAGAACTCCTAAGCCGATTCCTTAGTCCAGGATTCATTGCCAGATCCTTCAGTCTAGTATTCGTTATCCGATTCTCGAATCTAGATTTACTTCCAAGACAAGATTCTCGAATCTAGAATTTGTTAGCCGATTCTCTAGTTTAGAATTCCTCACCCGATTCGTTAATCTAGAATTCCTCGCCCGATTATTTAGTCTAGAATTCCTCACCCGATTCTTTAGTCTAGAATTCCTCACCCGCTTCTTTAGTCTATGATTCCTCACCCGATTATTTAGTCTAGAATTCCTCACCCGATTCTTTAGTCTAGAATTCCTCACCCGATTCTTTAGTCTATGATTACTTACCCGATTATTTAGTTTAGAATTCTTCACCCGATTATTTAGTCTAGAATTCCTCACCCAATTCTTTAGTCTAGGATTCCTCACCCAATTCTTTAGTCTAGGATTCCTCAACCGATTCTTTAGTCTAGATTTCCTCACGAGATTCTTTAATCTAGGATTCCACGCCCGATTATTTAGTCTAGGATTCCTCACCCGATTATTTAGTCTACAATTCCTTACCCGAATTATTTAGTCTATGATTCCTTACCCGATTATTTAGTTTAGAATTCCTCACCCGATTATTTAGTCTAGGATTCCTCACCCAATTTTTTAGTCTAGGATTCCTCACCCAATTCTTTAGTCTAGGATTCCTCATCCAATTCTTTAGTCTAGGATTCCTCAACCGATTCTTTAGTCTAGAATTCCTCACCAGATCCTTTAGTCTAGGATTCCACGCCCGATTATTTAGTCTAGGATTCCTCACCCGATTATTTAGTCTACAATTCCTTACCCGAATTATTTAGTCTATGATTATTTACCCGATTATTTAGTCTAGAATTCCTCACCTGATTCTTTAGTCTAGGATTCCTCGCCCGAGTCTTTATTCTAGGATTCCTCAATCGATTCTTTAGTCTAGATTTCCTCACCAGATTCTTTAGTCTAGATTTCCTCACCAGATTCTTTAGTCTAGATTTCCTCACCAGATTCTTTAGTCTAGATTTCCTCACCAGATTCTTTAGTCTAGGATTCCACGCCCGATTATTCAGTCTAGAATTCCTCACCCGATTCTTTAGTCTAGAATTCCTCACTCGATTATTTAGTCTAGAATTTCTCACCCGATTCTTTAGTGTAGAATTCCTCACCCGATTCTTTAGTCTATGATTCCTCACCCGATTCATTAGTCTAGGATTCCTCACCCGATTATTTAGTCTAGGATTCGCTTGCTCATAGCTGAGAGATGGAGGACATCATCCAGCATCAACGTAAGGAATCCTCAGCCATCCAAAATACCAAATCTGTTTCGTGCACTTTTAATCGTGCAATAAATCGCATGTAGGTATTACTTTCAGTTAGACATACAGTAACTTCATACAACTTCTTTTTTATGAACAAGCGTCAGGGACATCTCCATTTCGGAACATTAGGAAATAAATTATTTTGAAACCTAGTTTAGCATTCGAAATTTTACTGTTTAAAGATTTAGCTATGATAGATTGTGACCTGCAAGAAAATAAACTCCTTTCCTAGTTGTAAGGTTACATTCACTATAAGGATACTATTTCTGTTCGCTGTTGTACAAAGTGAAGCTATCACCCAGAAGGTCGTTTCAGCACGGATTGTGAAACACAATGATACAGCCTTGATACAATTGAGGCAAGCACCGTACCAGGCTTCTAACGAAAGAACAGGCTGAAAACAGATATGGTCGTCCTAGAGTGGAGAAATCTCAAAGCAGAAAGTAATAACGGACTGTCATTTGTCTTTTGGCGCGGAAAGCGCGATGCAAAATATTGGAATTCGAAGGGCTAGGTCGTGCGCGGGGAAAGGTTTAATTTCGAGAAGGAAATGATGTTTGGTCTCCGGCTGTTGCAGGCTTAGAGGAAGAGGAATGATTGCGTGGAACCAGGGCGATACTTGTTTCCAAAAAGGAGGGGGAGGGAGGAAATGATTGATCGTCCATCACATGAGATTGTCTCTCCTCTCATATGGCGCATTGCACAAGCTCTAGGGACTATTAGCCTCGCTGCATTGTCTGTCCGCCGGCTGCTGACGAGTTTCGGGGTTTGGGTAGGTCGAGCTTGTCGGAAGCGTCATTGAGGGCTGCCTCACCGCGAATTTTCATCCCGCGGTGGATTGTTGTGTTCAGAAGTTATCTCTGGTTGCCATCCTGAAAACCCAAGCTTTAGAAAACTAACGGCATGAACGTGTCTCATAATGAGACAGCGAATTCTAACGGCTTCTGTTAATAAAAATTGGGTAACAAAACGTGATCTAGAGATTTGGGTATCAAATCTGGAAATTTCAACGAATCCTAGACTAGAGAATTGAGGGCAATGCATCCTAGACAAAACAATCGGGGCAACGCATCCGAGACTAAACAATTGGAGCAACTCATCTTAGACTAAAGAATCTGGAAAACACATCATAGACTCAAGAATCGGGGACAACAAGTCCTAGACTAAAAAATCGGGTAAGGAATCCTAGACTAAAGAAACGAGGGCAACGAATCATAGACTAAAGAATTGGTTAAGGAATACTAGACCAAAGAATCGGAGTCATTTATCCTAGATTCGAAAAGCGGATAACAAATCATAGACTAGTGAATCGGGGGCAACGAATACTACGTAGACAAAATAATCGAATAACAAATTCTAGATTCGAAAATCGGATAACAAATCCTAGACTAAAGAATCGAGGGGAACGAATCCTAGACTCGATAATCGAGGTCAACGAATCCTAGACTGAATAATCGAGGGGAACGAATCCTAAACTAAGGAATCGAGGGCAATGAATCGTAGACTCAAGAATCGGGGGCAATTAATCTTAGACTAAAGAATCGGGGGCAATGAATCTTAGACTAAAGAATCGGGTAAGGAATTCCAAGCCAAAGAATCGGTGTAAGGAATTCTAGATTCACAAATCGGATAACAAATCCTGCACTAAAGATTTGGGGACAACGCTTTCTACACTAAAGATTGGTGTGCAACGAATTCTAGCCTCAATAATCGAGTCAATGAATCCTAGACTCAAAATTGATGGAAACGAATCCTAGACTCAATTCAGGGCAACGAATCCTAAAATTAAGAATCGAGGCAAAGAAACCTAGACTAAAGGATCGGTTAAGGAATCCTAGACCAAAGACTAGTGTAACGAATTGTAAATTATAGTAGCTATAGGGTAACTATTCCTAGATACATGAATCGAGGAAAGATTACAAGATCGAGAATAAATTCAGCATTATGAACCCACAAGATTCTGAATAGGTGTGCTTTCATTACACATTACACATACAGTGACCTCTTTTGCCACATGCACTTGTGGAAGTGTCCAGTGACCTGGCGGGTCCAATTTGAATAGTTCTATTTAAAATCTCGTTCCATCAGTACATTCTGATTCATAAGTAAAGGTATCTATCGCTATATAAGCACTAGTTCCCGAGTTTGCTCCGCTGTGGGAACACTTTTAGTGGTTTCGTGACCAACTGTGGCTTAGGTCGAGATTAGTCAAAAAGAAATTATAAAAAAAAGACCAACTGAAAGTGCACTAGAAAATCCCAGAGGAACAGTACAAACATAAATTTGTTCCAAACATGATCCATACGATAATTCCAGAGGAAGAATTACACCCCGAGCATGTGGAAGAGTTACATCTTAATTAAGAACACTCATTACCATACAATTCATTTCCGTGTATTTGCGTACCAGTTATGGATCCACTTATCTGTCCTTCCAATCAGTTCACAGCAATTTTTGTCTGCCTCCTTTTGCACGGTCCTCCTCATTGTACTGTCTATATACCTAGAAGAATCGAAAGAAAGCAATGAGAAATGAGCATGTTTACAGAAACGCGACCAAGATAGGAATCTCGCTGTTCCATAATACCCGCCCATCTCTTTTAACCCACCTCTCCCACCCATTATTGTCGTAAGGGGAAAATCGAATGGGGACTGTTACCCTGCCCCATTACGCAGTAAGGAGAAGTACTACGACCAGCGTCATTATTGGAAAATGTTTATATACTCTAATGAAGTCTTTCCTCTGTTTGCGTGCATGTTGGTTATCCTCATTGAATATTTTGTCCTCTAATATCTCATTTCATGTAGACAGCTGGTGGGCTTCATCGGCCATGATCGATTTAAACCTTATATTTCAATTGAAAGAGGGCGTAAGTGATAGATCAGAAGAAAGATGTGTGCTTTATGGACAGAGACAAGATTGGCAGAATCTAGTCTCATTGTATTTGACGGATTAAAAAATATGAAAAACTAAAATCCATAAGTTTTGCATAAATGATCTATAACGTATCTGTAAATTGTAAATATATTCAGGTAGCTGCATGTGTTTGTGTGTCTGGATAAATGTTATAGTAAAGCAATATTGATTTAGACAAAATTTTCTATCATTGAGTTGTTAAAGTGTTGTATTGAACTAGGTGGATTTACATCAGCCAATCGTGTTGTCTCGATTTCCCAGACGTCTGTCTCATTCGTGTCGATACATCTAAACAACATTCTCGGTCTCGATTTTTTACTGCAAGGAGTGCAAGCTAATTTTCACTGAGCCTGTTGGGTTTTGTCACTGTTACGACTCATATATTTCATGTCTAGATGCAAATAGACACGAGTCCTACAATGTAAATGCAATTTGAATCGTTTAAATTTGAGAGTCTGAGTAGATTGATCGGTCTTGTTTATTTATGTCGTTTTTCTTTCACTTTTGGCTAATCGCAACAAAGTATATAATGCAGCTAGGACGAGAGGAAACAAGAAATAATTTAGAAGGTAAATTAGAAAAAGAATATACCAAAGCAATAGGGAGTTGATGAAGACAGAGATAGCACCAATGGGAGTCGATGAAATAAAAACAGAAGAGATAATAAAAATGTGAAAAAGGGAGGAGAGTCAGAGATTGAAACAGATAAGACAGAGAAAGTGATAATGGCAGAGATAATAAATATTGGAGAAAGAGAGGAAGACAAAACCTGAGAGTGGAAAAGAGAAGACAGAAAGAAACAGTGGACTAACAAAAGAACAGACAGCGAGAAAACAGTAAGACAGAATAAAAGGCAGAAAGAGAAAAAATAAGAAGTCAGTGAGTGAAATAAAATGGAAAAAGAGGGAAGAAAATGGACGAGAAGGAGAGAAACCAATAATAAAATAGTAAGAAACGATGAAAATGAAAATAACAATGAAAATGAAAGGAAGAAATAGTGGTAGGTGAAAGAAATAGAGAAAAAATGAGCGATAAAGAGAAGACAAAGAAAGGAAAGAGAACACAGAAAATGAAGAGAGCAAGAAGTATTGAAGAGAGAGTAAGATAAGGAAAAGGTAGACAGGAGCAAGAAGAGAAGACAACATAGAACAGAGTGAATGAAAGTGAGAGAGAACGGCAAAGATCGAGGAAGAACAGAAGAGAAAGAATCAACAGAATTTCTGCAACAAAAGCTCTGCATCAAGTTTTTCGTCAAACCCTTTCTTCTGCTTCTTCCTTTCGACTGTGACACAAGACCAAACAGCATTCTCCCACGTCTGCTCTTCTTGTCCGCTGTTCCGACCGACGGAAACAATATTTTCCACCACCTTTGATGAATGATGCCGCGAATCACACTTCCGATGAGATAAAAGGTGAGTTTTTCGGGGGTCATTTTTCAAACGGCATCACAGACAACCTTCCTTCCCTGTAGGAACGAATTGCTTGAGAGTAAATGTGAGATCCAGGCTCCAGGGTTAAAATAGAATGACCTGGTGAATAATGTGATGAATGCAAAATCTCGTACGTGTTAGCCTTAATCGTTTTCAAAATAATCAAGTTTGCATTATTATCAACAGGGGCGCGCCCACAGAAAAATCTGGATGTGTATGGGTGTATCTTTTATTTATATTTTTTATAATTTCAGCACTGACAGATCCTATATATGTAGAAATCTCGAATTCTACCACTTTATATCTCTGAAGTAATTTTTTTTGCATTCCTGATTAGAATTGACATTTGCAAGAGATTTTCTTCACTTAACTACTATTAGTAGAGGAACATTAGAAATTTCCCAGCTTCGGGTTTTTGTTTTAAACCCACTTTATGCACAGATAGGCTAATCGGGACTGGACCTACAGTTTAAAGTGGAATCCGAACCACCATGGCACTATGTGCCTCCACGGGTATCGAACCCGAGGCGAAGTCGTTACCACTAAACCACCGGGGGCCGAAATTTCTCAACTGTTCTGAACACGAAGAAAACAGATTTCTCGAAATCAGAATCGTGTCGGGGAAATTCCTTCCCGATCCCGTGATGATTTGCACAAAGTTGAAAAGTGTGATGACATTTTCACAGTCACTTGAAGTGAAAAATCGAATTAGCATTCACTTACTTTCCATGAAAACAGGTGTAGGGGAAGGTGGGGTAAGATCGGGTAGTGGGGTGAAACCGGGTACCTTGGTTCTGGCGTCATTAGTTCTCTCTAGCGGACAGATTGTGAACTACACTCCACTAGACAAGAAGAAGGAGCGGCGATATTGGTGTGTTGGTGCAGTTGAATTCACGGCGTTTGTGTACCTGAGTTGGTTTTACGATGTCATCTCTCAAATGTTATTTTGTTTTTAAACCATCCTTATTTAATAGTCGTTACAGTTATAAAACGCTCTTTAGTCCAGCTTATTATATGTTTACTAAGGATGTGAACCCTAACAAACAATACGGATTTAGTCCAATAGTAGCGTGGTTCTGTTTCGTTTTTATAACCTCTGCACTCGGGGTAAGACAGGGTACGCCGAGCGGGGTAAGACCGGGCACTACCCATCATTGCCCCATCATTTAAGACTAAATTATATTTTTTTGTAATGATGTATTTTCTAACTCAGAACAAAGAGAAGGACGGATCCAATGTGGAAAGTGTCTTGGCTGGGCCCACGAAAGCTGCAGTGGAGCGGAGGAAGAAGACAACTACTTTACTTGTGATTTCTGTAACTAATATTCTTGAATTGTTCAGCTAAGGCATGAAACAACTTGTCATAGGTATAAAATCAAATTTCTGCTACTTTTCCACTCAAAATCTCGTTTTTCTATTTTCCCATAAAGTTAACATATGCACCCGGTTTTACCCCACTAGTGGAGTAAGACCGGGTGATTTGACTTTTTTCAGAAAACAATCATTGATAAAACAATAGTGCAACTATGACTTTTCAGGAATGATATATAGTGTACTCAGTTAAACAATGCATATTTTACTTTAATCTGACAAACTCTAGGTCGAATAGTTTAGCTCGAGCAGGCCTTCGAGTGTTAGCAGTGATGTGCCGTAGACTATAAGTTTACGTCTACATGCGTTGTCTACACGTAATCTACACGTAGATTATATTGGGTTGTAGTTTACATAAACTACGTAGACAATCTAAAGTGCATTTCCAAGGGTTTCGTGAAAGGAAAGTGACATTTTCAACTATATTGGTTCCTAACGAAATGAAAAGAATCCTATTTACAACAAAATTTCTCTTCTCTTCTCTCATCAACTATGGAAGAAGATAAATAGTATTCAGAAAACAACAACAGATGGCAGTCGTGAGGCAAGCGTGGTCTTTTTCCCATAAAACACTAGAATATTTCCTATATTAAGTTTCTTCCTAGGTGAGAAATTGTTCGAATTTGAAAGAAAGAGCATGAAAAGTTCTCCTCACACATCAGCAACTCATACGCAGTATAATTTTCTTCTAATTCCACGGCGCCCTTTCCTAAGTTATCACCTTTCGCCATGTTGTTTACATAGATTACGTGATCTTCGGGTACAAAATAGTCTACGTGTAGAATGTAGACTATCGTTGTTTACGCGTAGACGCACATCACTGAGTGTTAGCTACCCGGTCTTACCCTACTTTTTTTAGTTATATTTTAATTATGTACGGGTTTAAAGTTTGAGAGACCTTGTTACGTATAGACTAGTCAGATGTTTACATGACAAGTATGCGCCATCTTTGTGTTATAAAAAGAGATTTTGTAATGTATATAAATACTACGAATGTGAAAGAAGTGGAACCAGGTTACGTTCTCTTTTTCTAACAACTCTTTTACATACATTTGCTATGGGGGGGGGGGCGGGGGTTGAACACCAAAACTCCTTACCTTGTCGCATACCTTTAGTTATTAGCCTGCAGATTGACACGTCTAGTAATTTCTGAAACATAGATCGTCAAATGATTTTTTTAAAAAAATAGATCATGACTCATGAGGGATGTTTCTCAAAGAAGTTAAATGTCTGTTGTTTCGACAAATTGAACAATTTATCAACAGAATATCCTCAGTTGCTGTTTCGAAGCAACAGCATCATACTGCTCTACAGCAGTGTCATGGAACTTTCAAGAACCGCCATCTTGTTTTTTTGTGAACAATATGAGGCTTGTACTATTTTGTTTAAATTGTCACTGCTTTTGAACTTTTGACGTTATTTCTGCACCAACCCCTTAGCTTCTGATAAAATAAGCATAAAGTATGTTATAGAGTCAAAATACACACGTGTAACGTGGAAGTGGAATTGCCTCGAAACGTACCTAAGCACAAAATGAACAGTGGCGGAAGAATACAATTGAAAGAAAAGTAAAGTAAAGGTAAAGATCGTCGTGCATAAAGCACCGTGTCATGAATGTACCTTTAGAATATAATTTAAGCTAACAAATTCAGTACCGGAATAAGCATGAAAATAATAACCAAAGCAACAAAAGATGGCGCTTCAGTCGTGTCTTGTTCACCGTTCATTGTGAATCAATTTTATATTGACAGTACAAGAAAGTTAATACATAATTAATAATAATAAATAGCACGAATTATAAATTATTAATAAGTCTAAGAATTGAAAGACAATGCAGAGATAAATATGATATGTATTGTCGCTATTATATAAAATATTCACAAAATAATAATCAGGTCATTATTTATATTAGCTGAAATAACAATCTTATTATTATGAAAATCTTGGCGTTCTCTATTATTTTAGCATTAATGTCAGTAGAACAATTGATTTTATGAATCATAATAATAAGGGCCTATTACTATTTAACAGGCCCTTTTTTAATAAAATACATTACTGTATTAGCATACCCATAATATTTTAATAACAATAAAAATTATTGTGATTATTACATGTGTGACACTTGGTTTTGGCGAGGATTCCAATTTCCACATACGTGCCTGTGAGAGATTGTCAAGCCTCGTCTCGTCTAGATACAATCCCTACAGTATGCACAAATCTCTATGACAGGCGTAGTTGGAAACCGCTTTCAATAACGCCATGAAATCCATAAAGAATGAAGGAGAGCGAAATGACAAGGTGGGGACCAATTTCGAAAGTAAGACCAAGAGATTCGCGTGTGAAGATCAAAATCCCTGGACACTCCTCCTCGCTTCCCCCAGCTTGTCTTTAGAAACGACAAGAAAGGTGCAAGGTGACTGGTCCCAGGGGCACCCCGACTCAACTTCAACCCTGAGGTCGGGAGATCGTCATTTGTCTCCGCAGCTGCCACCATTCCCTTGCTGACCAGGTCGGAGAGTGTTCTGTGCAAATGCAGGGAGCTTTTCTTTTGTTTTTCATGATTGCAAGTTGAAGACAGTGTTTAGAAAGTAATTAGTCGAGATTATAACTGAGGTGCTGAAGATGCAGCTGAATCTTGGAAATTGTCCTCTTTTTTGTATTGCATTCTTTGATGAGAAGGAACAAGAATTTGCTACCTCTATTTGGTGCAAGGAGCATAAATCTTAATCATAAACCTCAGCTAGCTTATCTAAATGGATAATAAACCTTTTCGAGCAAGGCCTCATCTCCAGGAAGCTATCACCTAGCGACCTGTTGAGTGAGATGAGTCAAGGCAAAATGGATAATAAACCTTTTCCTGCTCCCACAAAAATAGGCAATAATTAGACTGGAGAGTTCAATGAACTAACCGATCTCTAACTACGAACTGGTAATGATCAGGCTGGACAGTTCATACGAACTAACCGATCACTGATCATGTTACTTCTTGAGCTAAAGCTAAAGACACAAATTTCTATCAGTGCTTTGACTACTTTAGTTTTCTGATCAATATACATGTGATCACTGGTTTCATTTATCGAATATGTATATTAATTTATTTATTTTATATATATTCTTTATCTTCTTATAGTAGATTCTATTGTTTTTCATGTTTTCAATTTGCTTTGTTCTTATTTATAAAGTTATTCACATATATTATGCTAATTCTTAATCTTGCACGCCTGGTGCTGCCATCTCTATTCCTCTTTGGCAAACTATTTACGTTATTTGGTCCTATTGGGTACGTAACATATTTGCAGCTGCCTTCTTGGAAAACCTGATGTGAAGCCAAGGAAGGCGTAAGACGAGATGAGTGAGCAATGTTCAAATGGACTAGGAGGACATTGACAAGGATGATTAAAATAGTCTGAAAAGACAAAGGTCGACAACAATGGCGGCTCGGAGAATGGGGTTACCTAGGAAACCAGTACATCTGCACAGGAAGTTGAGCCTATTTACGAATTCCATAAGCTTCTCTAAGAATTAAGACTCCACCAGAATGTTTCAGTTGCTATTATAGTAACCAAAGAGGTCTAGGTTTGTCACAGGACAGCTGGTGACATTTTACCGAATGGAGATAGACTCCGAGAAGATACACGATAAAGATCTTTGCAGCGAGGTTAGTGTAAAACTGTGTACTATAATACCGTAGTGATAAGGTTTCAATACACCTTGGTTAATGGCCTTCATATACTCAACTAAACTCAACAAAGTTTTATTGGACTTACAGCTTAACATATGGCTGTTTATGCCCAGCATACATTATAAGTACATAAGATACATTTTTAATATACACTTTACACACAAAGTTTAAAAACGCTTTTAAATACAATTTTATATAACTTTATTAACTCAATCAGTAACAAAACTATACTAGAATTTTATATCAGCTTTTCTCAAAAAAAGCAAGTATAACATATCCAATTCTAACATCTGGAGCATAGAACATTGAAGTCATATTAATGGGAAAAGGAACATTAATTTTTGACAATGTTTTGTATAAAGTCTTTCTTTTCTCTGCGTGAACTTGACATTCCAAAATAATATGATGAGCATCACACTTTTAATCACCACAGTCACAATTCGGAGATTTCAAAATGTGTATTTTAAATAAATGATGATATGTTCTCGCGTGACCACTTCTTAATCTATTTATTAAAACAATTGCATTTCTTGATCCTTTACAATTATAAAACCAAGGTTTTCTCCTAGTGTAATCAACATAAGGACGATAGCTTTCACCAACACTTTTTAATGAATTATTACACCATAAGTTCCATTCTTCAAAAAAAAATCTTCTTAACCCTCGGCAAAAGATCTGTGTAATGTAGTGGTAACTGAATTGTTTCATTCATCTGCGTAGTTGTCTGCTTGTTCATTTCCATAAATATTAATGTGTGATATTACCCATACATAGTAAACTATTTTTCCATTGCTAATTAAGCTATTAGTTGCACGAATACAATTGATGACATATGGCGATATTTTAAATAAATTTTTATAATTAGATTGTATTGCTTGTAAAACACTTTGCGAATCAACTAGTATTAGAAGCTGTAATTTACGTCACATCCTGAAACGGTTGATGTGTGTAAGGGAGTACCCATAACTCTAACTCATAAAGAGATTGGCCAAGTTGCCGTGACGTGGAAATCCGTACGCGAATGGAACATCCCAATATCATTGTATTGCTCGTAAATTTAATCATTGTATCCATGTAATACTTCCGGATGATGTGTGCAAGTTTGCGACAAGTTTGATCAGCAAGTCTGATTAGGTATCGCAGTAGAACCCTCTACACAACACTGTTGTTGGTTTCCTCAGACCATCGGCTGCTTTGAAGATCTTTCAAAAACATTCAATATGTCGCTCTATGTACGAGAAAGCTGTCGCTACTTCTTATATTGATCTTATAAGCTTTTCTAAAAATCCAAGCAGTCCAGCTAGATCAATCATGGCTGTTTTTGCCCACTTTCTCTTTGGGCTTTTTTGAGTTCCCTATCATTCCTCCCAGCTCCGTCTTTCCAACTTCGACAATGCGGAGTTGGCATCGGCGAGGTCCTTAGCAAAAGTCAAAAAGTCTAAGAGACGATTTTGTCATGTTACCTCCCGTTCGTCTTCCCCTGTAGAGTCCGCGTAGTTTCCATCTTACATGCATTTTGCTCAAGCAACTCTTCTTCAACTGACAGTGTTTCCAAATTCATCTCCGTAGCGCCGAAATATCGGTAACCTTTTGGAGTATCAAAGACCGACATACAGTCATACACGATCCATATATAGGTATGGTATACTCCAGCGTGACGGACGTAACTTTGACATGGCCTCCGTGCAACCAATCTATGATTCAAAACACAAAAATTTACTAAATAGTAGATCACTGGCATATGCAAGGAGAAGCTAATGGGGCTACAGCTTCTCCAGAAATTTTGAGAAAATAAAAAATATTTAATGGAAGCAGCAGGAGAACTATAGAAAAACAAGAATAGCAAATACAACCTTCTTTAAAATGACTTCCGATTACCATTTCTGTCTTTGAAAAACTTGTAAACCGAAGGTTGAAAACTGCAATTGCAAAATATTTTATATTTTATCCCGCCTCTGCCTAGATAGCAGCTATGTGATATCCACTTTTACCATTCCAGCCCCCACCGAAAATAATTCGTGCGCATGCCAGTGTTTAAGATATGTAAACAATAGTCATATTTTCAAAAAAATAAATAATTAAAATTGATTGTTGTCAATTATATTGTAGCTGTTAAAACGGTTGGAAGGCAACCGAACTTCAAGAAAATCCTTTCTCCACTCAATCTTTTAGAGTGCAAATGAAGGAGGAAAACAGACCAATGTTCTTGCCCACGATTCGAACCTAGGATACCTGACCTAGCACGCTACATTGCAGCCAGAAGCTGTTCCGAAGAACCCAAGGACCCGATTGATGTGAGCTGACACGAGACTTAACGAAAGCCTTTGATAAGAATGAGCACAGGATTCAACGCTTGTGTCCTAATTGCGAACAGTCCTAATTGCGAACAGTCCTAATTGCGAACAATGCCCAAATGTTCCTAATTGCGAACACACAAAAGTGAAAAATAATTCCATGTCCTAATTGAGAACACATGTAACTGAAATACTTGTTCAAAGAAGGGAAGGGCAGTGACCCAGGAAGAGAGGTAGGTTTTCCTATAACAGCTGTATCCAACCTGATTGAAAGCGCTAACAACGTTAAAAGCAGCGTTATATGTTTCGAAATTTGACCAAGTAAAGTTGAAATTTATATTAATAATTCACAAAGTTAACAATTGTATTAACTCTCTTCAATTACGAGTTGTGCCGCATGTACTCGTACAAAGAAAAAATATGATCACACTTTAATTATTAAATTGTATACTTCGACGAGGACTTTAATCATGTCAGATTTATTTATTTATTTATTGAGAAAATTTCAGATACAGCACAGGTGGCCATTTTACATTGAAATTGTCAACAATGAGAAAGCAATAATTATAATAAGCATAAAAAAAATAAGAAAAAATTAAGAGTAACAAAACAACATAAAAGTGAATAGCAAATGAACAAAAAAATAAGTAAGAGATGCACTATGTGATATTAATTACAAGTATTTCTTCTGATAGAAGACCGAAAGGCAAACTCGGAGGAAAATATATCAATACTTGAGGGGAGATCGTTGTATTGGGCTGCAAGTCTATAAAAGAGAGATCTTTTTTTGAATTTCGAGTCTAGGTTTTTTAGTATAAAGTAACCTTGTATTGCGAGTTGTGCGCATAGGTACTCTAAAGTGGAATTCCTCAAGGAGTGTGTTGCAGCGGATTTTGCCATTCACAATTTTGTATAAGTAACTGAAATCATTCTGCAAACGTCGCTGATAAGCAGTTTGTAAGTTTAGAAAAGACAAGAGATGCGGAGATGAAAAATTGCGTAGTGAGGGAACCCTGTGACGGACTATAGCTAGGAAGAAGTGAAAGACTCAATCGATTCTGGAGAGGTGAGTGGGACATGCCATGGACCAGACGGGAGAGCAGTATTCTATTATTGGGGAGATGAATGATTTGAAGTACAAAGTGAGGGCTGAGATGTCACTAATTTCAGTGAAACGGTAGAGTAAACCTAAGAGACGCATGGCCTTTTTTTTATGTTCTAACTGACATGCTTCAATGTGAACTGTAACTTTTGAACCAACAATCACCCATAACGTAGTGGCCATGTCAAGTCTGCAACTGTTTAAAAGAGTAAAGAAGTGCGAAAGCAAGTTGGAAGTAGAAAAATGTGCTCGAAATTAGGACACAACCCTTCCAGGTAATATAGTGTTATTCGTGTTCAGATAACGAGTGTTTTCAGTTAGGACTGTTCGAAAATAGGGCTGTTCGCAATTAGAACTGTACGGAAATAATGCTGTTTCCAATTAGGTCTGTTTGGAAATAGGGCTGTTTGGAAATAAGGCTCTTCGGAAATGGGACTGTTCGGAAATAGGGATCTTAGCAATTAGGGCTGTTCGCAATTAGGACTGTTTGGAAATAGTGAAATAGGGCTGTTCCCAATTAGGACTGTTTGGAAATAATGAAATAGGGCTGTTCCCAATTAGGACTGTTCGGAAATATGGCTGTTCGCAATTAGGACTGTTCGGAAATATGGCTGTACGGAATTAGAAATGTTCGCAATTAGGTCAACGCCGATTTAACTCCAAGCTGCTTCTCCAAAGATTCCAAGGAAGCCAGGGACCCTTTTGCGGAAACCAAGATGGAACCACTGCTATAACCAGTATCTGACGGACGTTCGATCTTCCCTTCAAATCCGACTCGGGGCATGTCATAGGAAAAGCAGGGTAGCGGCTCGTCCCTTTTTGGACGCCTTGAAAAATGATCCGTCCTCGACGTCAAAAAATAAAAGAAAGGGGGGGGAAAAAAAGGAAGACGACTTTCTCCCTCCCAGAAACTGCTTAAGAGAGACACTTCTCTCGTCTACTTTGGCGAAAACCTCTTCCCTCCCTGCACCCGGCTTTCCCGAAGGCAGACCGGGAGAGAAGAGTAAAACAGACGGGAGGATGCGGGATTCTCGCCTAGTCAGCTTCCAGGATGATCCCTCTGGATTGGTGATTCCTTCCAGCGGAGGAACCGCAAAGAGAATCGTTAGAAAGTCGCGTCCGTCTGAAGTTTCAGAGATCTTGGCTTTCGCTGGCTGTGCTGTATGCTAAAGAGCTACAGCATGATTATGCGCCTCCACATACGAACATTGCTATGCACTTAAAAAGGCCAAAACAACTCAATTTTGAATTCAGACTTGTTAATGTATCACCAAATAAATAAGCACTTGCCAGAGGTTTGTCATGGGATTCCTCATAATTTGGTTTCCAGATTTTAACCAAATTTGGGTTTAGGTATTGATTGCATTTTTTATTTTTCCGATATGAAGTTGATCCACACTAAATAATTTGAGAAACGCAACAACATACTGATACCTTAGGTGAAACATTTTTTTGAGTAGGACTATTTAGTAAATTCAACACACAAAACTTTAAATGCATGAAATCAAAGTGGATGCATTTTTGTTGCATCAATGAACACAGTTAAACAACGTGAATTTTTTTGTTTCCTTCAAATGACCATATCTGATGTGGTGTTCCGTTGATGCATTTTAGTGCATCACACGGAACAGTACTTGATAAAAGTACACTTGATGCATTTTTGTGTTGTGATGGAAAAAGTCTTAATGTGTTTCTGGAGTCAACATATTTGTCTCAGTCAGTGCTCGAAGGGCGGAAACGCAGGGGATGCTACCCTCGACTTAAGAACATATGTGTTAAGCCACCCCCATCCCAGCCAGGTAGAATACTTTGTGTAAGCATCCTCCCCATTGTCTCCATGTTGGACCATACTCCACCTATCCCCAAACTCCTCTCAGCTAGGAATTTCCACTTCTAGCACTGGCTTACATTGAAAAAAAAAGTGCATCCAAGAATTGCTGCAAATATACGAGAATTTTGGAAATGGTCGCGACTTGAAAGTGAGTGTAAGTGAGAAGGACTCTCCGTAACATGAAAAGTCCTTTCGCAATGAACAAAGATGAAACAACATTTCTGCAGCGATTCGAGGATGTGATTCGCTAAATACGCCAATGGACAAATTCCCGTTTCGCCTAAAGTAGAAGCGTGCTCATAAATCGCACGATATTTTGCCAATACGCCATTAGACGAAACCGGAATGCACGGTATAAAAGAACTGCCCTCGTATTAAATGTCGATCTTGCACAGCTGATACGAACACCGAATACCTGGAACGACACACAACTGCGCAGACCTTCGCTAAAAAATCAACAAAGGCAAAACAACCTTTCAGTAGCAATTCGAGTAAATGATTCGCTAAGTATGCCAGTGGGCGAATTCCCGTTTCGCCTAAAATAGGAGCGTGGTTATAAATCGCACGATCTTGTACCGACACGTCAAGAGACGAAACGGGAATACACGGTTTTAAAAAGCAACCCGCGTGTTAATTGTCGATCCTACGCAGATGATACGAATGCCTGGAACGGCACACAGCCTGTAGAACTACGCAAAGAAATAAACATAAGTAAAACAACCTGTTTGTGGGTGATTCACAAGCGATTCGGTAAATCTGCCAGTGGGCGAATTCCCGTTTCGCCTAAAATAGCAGCGTGGTCATAAATCGCACGATCTTGTACCGACACGTCAAGAGACGAAGCGGGAATACACGGTTTTAAAATGCAACCCGTGTGTTAATTGTCGATCCTACGCAGATGATACGAATACTTGCAACGACACACAGCCTGCAGACCTTCGCTAAAAAAGCAACAAAGGCAAAACAACCTTTCCGCGGCGATTCGAGTAAAGAAAGGCCGAATTGTGCCAAACAACATCACCCAGAGGAAGAGGACCCTGGGGGAAGAAAAGACGAAGAAAGGTGGAGCAGAGGAGAAGGAGGGGAAAAAAGAAGGAAGAGGCAAGGAAAGGTGCCAAAGACAAGGCTAATCCATCAATCAAGTGACACGAGGAAGCACGTGAGATCGTGCCGCAGCTGACAACGCGCTGATTGCCTGTTATTGGTAGTTAACACACTGAGACGGGCGGCTGGACATAGCACGTTGGTTATCTTTCTTCTCCTTTTATCTCCTCTTCCTCCTTGTCGAAGAACAGCCAGATGTAATCAGGACAGAAACGCTCCAACCGTGCATTGTGAGAACCTTCCGGAATTACGCTTGCAAGTTGCAGATCCATATGTATTGTAATTTCAGCACCTCCGTTTCTGCCACCTTTAACAAGGCAGTACATTTATCCTTGATATGATCTTAAGATTAATTAAGGATGTGTAGCCTGTTTCAGCTTATAAGCATGAATGGGATATTAGCATCACTAAGATCTTTTTTTTGAATACCGTAATTACAATCTTGAACTCATTTGAAAATCCTTTTCCAGACCTCCGTGGCGGAGTGGTTAGCACAGCGCGCTACGATGTCAAGAGTCCCGGGTTCGAATCTTTGTGCGTGTCCTTTCATCGGTTTCGCCATGTCATCACTCATTGTCATCTTAGCGATTAGCCAAAAGTGGCAGAAAAGCGAAGGAAGATAAACCAAATCAAAGTTCTTTCTTGCATACACAATCATGGTCGTATTTATAGGGGGGTTCCATGAACCCCCCCCCCCAAGACTTTCCAAGTCCAAGAATAAATTGAAAAAATACTTCTTTAATGTTGTATAATTTGAAATTAATTTATTTCTGCAAAATTACTGCATAAAAGGAAGGAGTAAATTGTGATTATACAGTTTTGTGGTCACTGTGCCCGTGAAAATTCATGCGTACCTCTACTGTACTAATAATAATAAACATAAAAAGCAGAGGCGTCTCCTGAACGCATGCGGTGCATGCTGTGCATGCGTAAATTGTGGGGAAAAGGACAGCTTGCTCTGCGACGACATTAATGAGCATTTCTACATTCCAATTTCTTCATATAGGAGAAGAATTTATTTTACACGAGAGCACTCAACTAAGATTATATTACATTTCTTGGATCTGAAGTGACACATGCGTCAATTGTGGGAAAATAATTATTACTTTCTTTCACTTCAGATCCAAGAAATGTAATATAAGCTTAGTTGAGCGCTCTAGTGTAAAATAAATACTTCTCCTACTGAAGAAATTAGAATGTAGAAATGCTCATGAATGTCATCGCAGAGCAAGCTGTCCTTTTCCCCACAATTGACGCATGCGCAACATGCACCGCATGCGTTCAGGAGACGCCTCTGATAAAAAGGAAATATACTTATAATATCGGCTACAAGGATTATTTCTATATTAGGAATGGGAACAAGTGAATTGTGAAGTTAGTATCATCTTGTTCTTTGACTTAAGAAAAGCATTTGTTTCTGTTAATCATGACTATTTTGTTGGTTAGCTAAGGTGAAGTAATGACCTGAGTTGGTTAGGAGTCATACTTATTATTGTAGTTAGAATTACATTAAGGAAACGCTCTATACGTATGATTCTAGCTTCCCAGTAAAAAAAAATTGATTTCCCATGTAGGCTATGGATGGGGTCAAGATGGTGTACTGATAAACTCAAACCCATTCTCACTCATCCAGTGGCGATGATCTTGGTTCTCTTCCTTATTCACTACAGGGAAAGCATGCCTCTGCGTTCTTTGCCCTTCATTTGTTAGCATGTAGTTCCCTCCAGTGGCAGTAGTGTAACGCCGTTGGTACATGTGTACTTTAACCAAAATTATTCCACATTACAGTACAAATCTGCAATCCTTCCGATAAGAATAAACATTCTACAACATATTTTCAATTATTTGTTGTCTTGAATCGTATTTTTTGATTAGAAATTGGGTTCAGTGGTTTTAAGTTTATCTTATTGATGGTGAAAATACTGTAGAATGCATTTAAGGTGAACCATCAGTAGATTTAACGGTGTAAAGTTGCAGAATTTTTTTAGTGTTTTTTTTTTTTTTTTTGCTAATTTCTTATCGTTCTTACATGTTCCTCGTAATGGTTGAACTCGCCAGTCCTAAAATATTGCAGCTACAATCCCCTACATTTCATTAAGATGTATACCCCATAGTTTTTCAGGGAGGGCCCTATACGCAGGATGCAGTTGGATCTGTTCTTAGGATCTGATTTCAACTTTTATTTCGACAACCTTTCCTTTTTGAAAAAAGAATTTGAAAAAAATCTTTCCGAATATCACCACCGTACCCATTCTCCTGCTTTTATGTTTTGCTGCCTCCGGCCAACCCCTTTTCGTAGTCTCCACCTTACCCTAAATTGCTTTTAAAATTTCCCTCCTCGTACGACCAAACGGTCCACACGACATGCATTAAACGTGGGAAGCATTTGGCCGGAAGAATTTATTCACCAGACGTGGGTTGCTGAGGAAATGTCTAACAGCGTCGTGACGAGCACCCTCTCCGCCTGACACACGCGACAGCCGCACGTATCACACAGTGCATGGAAACCGAAGACGCATTCCACATGGTAAATAGCAGCGTCCTCGGCTTACGGAAGGGTTTTTGCCATGCAGGGAAGGAAACCGGCATTATCTTCCAGGAGCAGAAATGTAAACATTTCCTCTCGTTCGATTCCTGGACCATTTTCTCTCGTTTGTGTTCTGTCGTTACAACAGGCGATTTGTAAAGAGTTTTCCTTGCTTTGTACAACGACCACGCCTCTCGCTTCTGTGAGCGTAGAGGATATTCAGTGAATGCTTTATTCTGCTTTGCGACACTCTGACAACGTTCACACAATATGTTTCGTTTCTTCTCAAGTATAGCACTGCTGTCAGCGTTGAGAGAACATTGTTTCGTTCCTTCTCAGGCATGATACTGCTGTGAGCATTGAGAGAACATGTTTTGTTCCTTCCAAGACTTAGCACTGCTGTGATCGTTCAGAGAACATGGGGCCCGTTCCGAAAGTCGCACGAGAATAACGCGTTAAACGAGTTATGGTAACTGGCTGTCCCATAAGTGCTTCCGCACGTTTCGCGAGTTTCATTATGCTGTCCCGAAAGTCGCATTCCGTGCGTTTTGTGCAAGAACAAGATTCACCAAACGCACGGGCCAGGAGGCTGGTTTGTTCGGTGAGAATCGTCTGCTGCTTGCAGACAACGCGCATGATGATGGATTCAAACTGCACTAGTTCGGAAAATGTATTATAATTTTAACAGAGAGCGATATGAAGCAACATGCACAAGATGAGCATGTCTTAACTGTTCTTAGAATGTGATTAAAATGAGTAACAGTGTCCACAGTAGAGTTTATTTTTGCCATAAGGACATTCCTTCCGCTGGACGCCACGTGGAAACTTTCTCTAAACAAAACGCTGCGCCTGCGCTTTTGCCTAGAGTGTTCCATAAGTCTGTAAAATAACTGGTTTCACCAGAATCACGAGTCCAGTTATTTTCGTTGAATGCGTTCGTTTCGTTAAGACTTTCGGAACGCACCCGTCTTTTGTTCCTTCCCAGACTTAGCACTGCTGTGAGCATTGAGAGAACATGTTTCTTTCCTTCTCAGGTGTAGCACTGCTGTGAGCCTTCAGAAACGTGTTTTGTTCCTTCCCAGACTTAGCACTGCTGTGAGCATTGAGAGAATATATTTTGTTCTTTCCCAGACTTAGCACTGCTGCGAGGATTGAGAAAACATGTTTCCTTCCTTCTCAGGCATAGCACTGCTGTGTTCGCTCCTTCTCAGGAATAACACTGCTTTGAGTATTCAGAGGACATATTCGTTCCTTCTCAGACATAGCACTGCTACCAGTCAGCCTTCAGAGAGCATGTTTCAACCCTTCTCAAGCAAAGTACTTCTACTAGCTCACAGAGAACGTGTATAGATCCTTCTCAGTCGTAGCAGTATTAACTATCTTCACTATCTTATAGTGACCTCATTCTGAACACTGGCACTGCTACTAACGTTCATAGACGTATTGGTTTTGATACGTAGCAGTGTTCAGGCCATACAGAGAACACGGTTCTGAGGCAGCACTCAGAACGTTCAGTGATTTCATTCGTATGTTATCATTAGGGACATTGAATTTTCGCGATGCGCGAAATCGCGAAATGTGAAAAAAAGATTCAATTTTGAACATTCTGCACGTAACTACACCCCCAATGATGAAATATGCATGAGTTTTATTCGCAAAGTAATGCGAAATTTGTGCTTTTCCACGAAATGAACGCTTTTTCGCGAAATAACCGTGAAATATCATCAAATTAAGTAGAAAACACGCAAAAACCGGCAATCGAGGTTGCGCGCGCAAACTGTCGATTTGTAACGAAACGTTTGCCTAAAGTTTCCTAGCACTAGCAGCTGAAGAACGTTTTATCTGCGATCACATCAGGAAGACGCTGCAAATTGGGATTTCCCATGCACATAATCTCAGTTCGAAAACTTCGTTCCCTGTCAAGCTGCATTCCTTTCTTCCCCCGAATGTCTACTCAACTTCCAGTTTCATTGAACTTGCTAGCTGTAGCAGCTATAAGATTTAGTCTGTTCCCGCACATCAAGGGATACAATGGTGTCATTGGTGTTCAGTCATGAATGAATTTTGTTTATCATCATGTGATTTTTAACATGTGTTTGTGTATGTGCAGTAGTGATTATTTTATTTGTTGGACAGCAAGGATATCCTTTAAGTACATACAATGAATAAATCACTTGAGATATGCAATTTAGAAATGAAGTGATTTTGTGTTGATGTTTTCTTTTTGGTTGGACAGCTAAGTACTTGTGCATGTGTACAGTATATAAAAATGAAGTAGTTTATAAATTTATAGCTCTTTTGTATGTTGTTTCCTCTCATAATGAAAAAGTGTGTGCAATTTTTTTTTTTCACCGCTGGTATATACCGCTGATCTAACATTTTATTTACCGCTCTCCTCAGTTTTTATTTACCATAAATTTGTGTCCCTAGTTATCATGCTTACACTACAGACAATGTTCTGAGGAAGAACATTGCTGACAATGTTCACAAGCAAGTTGCTTTGATTGCCTATGGTTTGTTCGTTCTGAATTTTAGCACTGTGGCCATCATTCTCAGGAATAGTGATGTTCAAATCATTTAAAATATGTTGTATGCATTCTCAGGAGTCTACAATACTGCTAACAACATTCAGAGGACATTTCGTTCTCAGCCATGTGACTACTGAAAATTCTCAGAGAACTTTCTTGCTACTGGTTCACAACAAGTTTGAACAGGCTGATAAGTCGGTTTTTTTTAGAGGAATTGTGATTGGGGCGGGGAGCGTGAGACTCTTTCACACTTTATCTACACGTGGATAGATACATTTTTTTGAGACAGAACGCTGTTGGAAACAAGAGAACATAGTGGATTTTTCGCACCTCTCTCTTTCAAGAGGGTTCTGTTAACAATCAATAAGCTAAATCGCACCAAATAACATTTGTTTCAAATAGATTTTGTGCAGAAATGTCTAACATTAGCGAAAATCATATTCAATACTTATATAAAGCCTATTAAAAGAGCTTTAATATGTTATACAATATGTTAAGATTCGGGAAATGATAGACACTCAAGCGTTTACACAATGCGATGTGACCTTGCAGTTTTGAAACGGTAGCTACTGAAATTTTGCATCAAACCCAGTGGTTTTAGGTTAGATATTCCATTTCTATCACTGCTGTTCTTAATTTTTCCAGAATTTTCCTTGAAGTACTGCTGAAACTTCTTGTCTCCAGAATGATATCCTTAGTTTTAAGGCTTGTTTTCTAAAAACCGAGGTTCGAACCATTGTTGTTGAATCTGGTCTGTACTTAGGCACGGACCGTATCATGATTGGGTAATCTACCAGTGCATGTCCGCTTCTGATGGTTCCTTCATATACTAATTGTCGTCTTCATAACATAAACAACAGCTGAACAACAACAAAAAGGCATTACGTAACAACAAGTGAACTGCCAACTTCGCAGAGAAAATACAAAAAATAAATAACCTCGTGATTTGGAAAGCTCAGAGAAACAAAAAGAACACCTTTCTTAGCACCTTAACCAATGGGAGTTGAATCAACTTTTTTCTAAATGCAGTACCGGGTGAAAAAAACTAGTCCCCGAAGCTATGCGTCGAAAGGGTGTATTTAAGGATGTTTAATAACTGCCAAACAGGCATCGCTTTCTCTATAATTTTCGCTGTAAAATGGGAGATACCTTGGAGGGACAAGTTGAGTCCTCTATCGTCCCTTTCTGTCTGGTTAGTTTCCGAGAGCAACTCTTGTCGCATTAAATATACTACTCTTTCATTTTACCAGGTGCTTTGTTTCTTCCGATCATCTTTTTTAGTTATTAATATAGGAGACACTGTCATTAAAAGTTATTTTAAATGGTGCGTTTCTTTCTTTCAAAAATTATTGTTTCCGATTACCCACTACGTTCTATTGAACATATGCAAATTCTGTTTGGGATGATCTTAAATTAGTAGTTGCACGCCACAAAATGCAACTGTATTTTTTTCCTTTGTGTTGCGTCAGTAATTTTTCATGAATGTGAAACTCGGTCACTTACCAGTGATGTGCAGTAGACTATAAGTTTACGTCTGCATGCGTTGTCTACACGTAATCTACGCGTAGATTACATTGAGTTGTAGTTTACATAGACTACGTAGACAATCTAAAGTGCATTAAAATTAATTTTCAAGGGTTTCATGACGGGAAAGTGACATTTTCAACTATATTGGTTCCTAACGAAATGAAAAGAACCCTATTTACAACAAAATTTATCTTCTCTTCTATTACCCTGGTCTACGTCCATTTTGCTGACTGGAGGCTGATGATTGTTCTTTAGTAATTCGAGGGTGGTAAATCCAAAACCGAACTCCGTTTTTTTCTATCACGTCAGGTTTCGGAGGAAAATAGAAAATTATCTAATATTAGGGATGTATATTTAGAGCAATGAAACAACGTAGTCCGTAAAGAGGTCACAAGATGGCAGCACATTGAATATTATAATGAATGTTATTTCAATCAGTTATTCGAACATTGTTAACCCCAAAACAAAGGACAAATATTACTGACTTTGTAAGGAAAGCATATAGTGCATATTTCGGAATTAAATTATGTGACCACGATAAATGCTGGGCACCTCATAAAGTATGCAGGACCTGTGTAGACTAAAGGAAAGAAATATGTTAGTGTCTGGAACAACCTTCATGTATCGGGACGGAGAGAGGCATCTATTAAGATATTTTCAAAGGGACGAAGAACTTGTCTATTGTACAGATGTGAAGGGACTAATTGAAGCTATGGGATGTACGTATAATGCAGAAGAATGGAGGCTTTTTATTGATAGCTCGAAGAGGAATTTGAAGTGTGTGTTGCTGCATAATGGCAATAAGTTAGCATCCATTCCTGTTGGCCACTCCGTACATTTGAAGGAAAGCTACGAAACAATGAAAGAACTGCTCGAGAGATA
Source organism: Lepisma saccharinum (assembly GCF_977018435.1). Taxonomy (NCBI): domain Eukaryota; kingdom Metazoa; phylum Arthropoda; class Insecta; order Zygentoma; family Lepismatidae; genus Lepisma; species Lepisma saccharinum. The sequence continues at coordinate 33,654,734 of NC_139252.1, read as the reverse complement.
AAGTATGCAAATGACAGTTGGCTTGTGTGCGGAGATCTCAAGGTCATTTCAATGTTACTTGGTCAACAAGCAGGTTTCACGAAATATCCATGCTTTTTGTGTTTATGGAACAGTCGAGCAAGGAACGAACACTGGGTACGAAGACTGTGGCCTGCCAGGAAAAGCTTTGAAGTCGGGGCGAAAAACATCCAGAACAAGCCGCTTGTTGATCCTAAGAAAGTGTTACTTCCTCCACTGCATATTAAGTTAGGATTAATGAAGCAGTATGTAAAAGCTCTGGATAAGAATTGGGCTTGCTTTAAATACATTTGCTCAAAATTTCCTGCATTGACGCATGAGAAAGTAAAAGCAGGTATTTTTGATGGTCCTCAGATAAGGATGCTAATGAAAGATGAAGAATTCTTACAAACAATGAACCGCACAGAGAAAGATGCATGGTGTGCCTTTTCTGATGTCATTACAAACTTTGTTGGAAACTTCAGGGTGCACAACTAAGAGGTTCTAGTTGAAAATTTGTTGGTGACGTTTCAAAAGTTAGGAGTAAATACGAGTGTCAAGCTTCACTTCCTGCACAACCACTTATATATATTTCCGTCCAATCTTGGTGCCGTAAGTGAAGAACAGGGCAAACGCTTCCACCAAGACATAAAAACCATGGAGCACCGATATCAGAGGAGATGGAATGAAAACATGATGGCCGACTATTGCTGGTGCTTGCAGCGTGACGTTCCTGAGGCCACCTACTCCAGAAAATCAAAGAAACGAAAATTTTTGCCTACGTAGGTATGCATGTTGTGTTATTCTGTGGTGTATGTTAAGTTTAGCATAAGTACAGGCATCAGGTGTTGACTGTATGGGCTCGTAAAACAAATTGATCAATTTGCCGGAATTGCCTAAACTTTGTGTGCATTAAGAACTCTCTATTGAGAAAATAGAGACGTATGTTTGTTAAACAACGTGACGTGATACTCTGCATGGACATCTGACTACGTCGCATTCTCTTTGCAAGTGCTGTTGGAATGTAGCCGGATATAATTTTCTGAAAATTTTGAAATGTGACTTGTGAAACAATGCAACTTAATACCTGTTATCAGCTAGACCACCTATTTATAGTCCTATTATTTCATTATGTGCAGATATCTATATGGAAAATTGTTGGAGTTTAGCCCAGTATTATAATATTGTGAAAATTTTCAAATGTGATTTGTGAAAAATTGTGACGTGATACACTTTTTCTGACTACATATTTGGAATCAGCGACCTCAAATTATATAGAATCAATTAAAATATCTAAGTCAGCAGAAAAAAAAATTTCATATGTAGACCAGTGTTATCAACTATGGAAGAAGATAAATAGTATGCAAAAAACAACAACAGATGGCAGTCGTAAGGCAAGAGTAGTCTTTTCCCCATAAAACATTAGAATATTTCTTATATTAGGTTTCTTCCTAGGTGCAAAATTGTTCGAATTTGGAGGAAAGAGTATGAAAAGTTCTCTTCACACCTCAGCAACTGATACGCAGTATAATTGTCTTTTTATTCCACGGCGCCCTTTGCTAAGTTATCACCTTTCGCCATGTTGTTTACATAGATTACGTAATTTACGTGTATAAAATAGTCTACGTGTAGAATGTAGACTATCGTTGTTTACGTGTAGACGCACATGACTGTCCCTTACCGAGGAACTTAAATTTAGAGTATTTGAAAACAAAATCCTTATGGAAATATTTGGGTGAGTGGAGAAGGTTACGTAATTTAGAACTGCACAATTTGTATTCCTGTCCAGATATTATTAGAATAATTAAATCAATAAGACTTAGATGAGCAAGTCATGTGGCACGAATGGGAGAGGAAAGAATAGTTTACAGGATTCTTGTTGGGAAACCTGATGGTAAGGACCTGTAGGAAGGCCCAAGACGAAGATGGAGGGATAACGTTGAGATGGACCTAAAGGAAATCGGTAAGGATGGAAAAGATTGGGTTGGCATTGCCCAGGATAGGGACAGATGGAAGGCTTGTATTGCTGCAGACATAAACCTTCGGGTTTAGAGAAGGCTAGAGAGTTAGTTGCGTCAGCACTGGGGCTATTTGAGCCTTTCACTTACTCGTAATATACAAGCAATTTAAGCACACCAAGAAATAAATTGCACCAACAAATGCATTGATTGATTGATGCTTAATTGTGGGCATTTCAGCCCACAGGCTATTTTTACCCGACACACAATGCAACAAAATTTAGGACACTCTCCTAAAGTTGCTAACGCAATTTTTAAAACTATTCATTCATTACCAATGTAGGTCTTGTCTAGTCTTGCTGTGGGCGATCTACATGCTAAAAAGAGAAGTGGGGAGCAGGGAATACGCAGTAGACCAACCAGACAACATCGGTGGCGACGCCAAGAGTTATGACGTCGCGGGAGGAGGTGCTGCGCTCACCTCGTTCTACTTGCTGCTGTTTCTGTTCGCTTCCCCGCTCCTCACTTCCCTTGCCAGCACATAGAGCACCCGCCGTAAGACTTCAGAAGAGCTATGATAAAAGCTGAGGCTGTGAAGCGCGCTCAGTACACACTAAGACATATAGAGGGCAACACAACTCCACAGATAATTATCCTGGCCATGGATTCATGCGCCTGTACCTTGTTGGCCTGCAAGCAATTACTGGGGTGTACTAAGGCATACAACCCTCATATGTACAGTCACCAGCAATAAAAACTAGAACCTGAAATGCTGTTTCCTGCAATGATTGTGTGTGTTGCCTAACACTACGACGATGGCAGAATGCTGTTGGAGTATTTTCATGGCCATGGCACACACAACCGTTGCAGGAACGAGAATTTCCGGATCTAGATTTCCTATTTTGTATTGCTAGTAACTGTACAAGTAGTGGATGTGAGTCGAGATGCCAGAGCCTCAGTAGCCTGGAAGAGGCTGGAGCTTTAATTTTTAATGCGAGAACGAGACTGCACCAATTCCCGTTTCGTCTCCTCTTGGTATCATTCCCTACATCTCGCAGATCTGTCTTCCAATTCCAATAATAAAGTGGAGAAATGTATCCGAAGAGAAGAAATGAGGGAAGATAGAAGCAGGAGACGCGGAGGATGCTTCCCTCCAGAGGTTCTGTAGAGACCAGATACATCTGCGACCCCAGAAATTAATTAAAGTGACTCGGCTTGAAGGAAACAATTAGAAGTTGGGCTCCGACCCGGGTTGGGAAGGAGGAGGGAGCCACTGGCAACACTGATGAGAGATTTGGTGATGGGGAGATGTTGGTAGACATGGTTGGGAACGGATCTTCCATTCCTGATCATTATGAGTCAGTTGGACCCCATTCATCATCTCTGGAGGCTCGACTCGCTACATCTGTGCTGACTGGTGGATTCGAAAACTTCTTCTGCTTCGAAGAAGTTCATGTGTTTCGTAAATGTGACGAATCAATTGATGAGATGGGCTGGACAAAGATGATCCCTCACCTTTACCCTTGAGCACCTTCACTATCACCCTCACACACCTTCACTATCACCCTCACACACCTTCACTATCACCCTCTTCTTCACCCTCAAACACTTTCACCATGGCCCTTATCTTCACCCTTACACATTCTCTCTTTCGTACACTTACGAAACATCGGGGGACGAATATTATAGCTTACGCAGAATCTTTCTTAAGATTTTATTTTCAATAAAATATTTGCTTCACAAAAATCGGATTCGTTTCGAAATCGTGTACACGGATTATTGTTCACCACAACTGAATTATTTTAGCAATCGTGCACACAAATGATTGTTCACCAGGACCTTGTTTTAGCAATCCTGCACACAAATGATTGTTCAGCAGAACCAAATTCTTTTAGCAATCGTGCACACGAATGATTGTTCACCACAACCAAATTCCTTCAGCAATTTTGCACACACATGATTATTCACCAAGACTAAATTCTTCTGGCAATCGTCCTACACAAATATATTCAACAGAACTTAATGCTCTTAGCAATCGTGCAAACAATTGTTCACCAGAACCAAATTCTTTTAGCAATTGTGCACATTTGTTTACATTTTCCAAATAATTTGGTGAAAATTACCAAATTTAGTAAAGGCAATTTATTACCACGCGCATTATTTGTAGTTTATGGGTACCAAGAAACTTCACCAAAAGTGTTTTGTTCATTCAAACAAATCAGTTTTCTTGATTATTGATTTTTTTTACTATTACAACCAATATATTAATACAGAGACAGGTTATTTATTATCTCCTTCTTAGATATGATACGAACGTTTTCGTTATTAACGTATTTGCTTAATAACGATATTGAAAGTTAATTTTCGTGCATTTTCTATTTTTAGTGACATTTTACATGTCTGCTTGTGCAATATTCAGTGCCTGAAAATCCGGGCTCTTAGTAATAAGTCACTTGGTGTGAGAGAAAGCCAATGAAAATTTTACTATCGCATTACAAGCGGAAGAGAGAATCGTTGAAATGAATTTCGGACAAGTTTCATTACCGCAAGGAAACCACAATTCCATCTCCATTTTTGCGAAGAGAACTCTCTGGCCCTATCTAGAGAGAGAGAGAGAGAAAGATATGCCGCTGGTCACACAAGAAACGAAGGTGTAAAAGGAAAAAAAACGGTAGAGCATTCTGGGACACTCGGATAAATGACCCATGTCGACCTACCCCCTCCCCCTCCCCTCTAATGTCCCCACGCGCTGTTTCTGCCATTACCTTGGCTCACACACGGAAGCGGAGGATCCATTTTTGTCCTTGTCTTCCTCCTCCCACTTTTTCTTGTCCTTTTGTTTTTCCGGAAGGCTGGTATGTCTCCAATGTTTTCATCCATCCACAAGCATAGCTGCTCAGCCATCGAGTAGAACTCTGCTATTGAGTTGCCACCAAAAGTAGTGGCAAGTATGTGGTGCTGCTCGGGCAAAGCTAATTGCAGATGGCAGCACAATAGTTGTGTCTCATTTAAATCCGTCATTCTTAGTGTTAAATGCAGCCACTTTTCTCAGGGGGTATCAAACTTCACGGTGGGAATGTCACGGGCAGGCCCGTACCCAGGGGAGGGGCCATGCCTCCCCCCTCGAGCCATGAAATTTTAAACTGTGAACATATAAAAAGCTACGAAAATAACATCGAAGATTTTTCAAACTTGTAAAAATTGTAATTTTGTCCTTGCATAGATGAATGTGTTTTTTTGTCTAGAGAGGCAGTCTCCAGAAGCCTGCAGTCTGCAATACTGGGTACTTTTAGTTTTATAACCATTGATGCAAAGCTACCAGCAGTTGGGGCGATTGGGGGGACATGACCCAGTTGCCCCTCCCCCTGTCTATTTCCACTTTTGCTCCTGCACTATGGATTTCTCCATGCTAAGGCTTGTTTGCCCAGACCAGGTGGAGGCACATATAGTGGTTTGGATCCCACTTTGAACTGTAGGTCCAGCCCCAATTAGTCTATCTGTGCATAAAAGTGGACCTAAAACAAGAACTCAAACTTGTCTACTAAGAGAAAGTAAATTGTCCTTGCCCCCAGTTTTGCCACCAAATCGCCGCTACTGGCTACCAGGTGAAAATCTCCCTCTCTCTTTTTATTTTTTTTGTTAAAAATTGCCATACGAAGGATTTTAGTTGGCTATTTGTTACCTCACATTTAGAATTCTTAATTGTAATAATAATTGCTAATGCATATAATATAATTTATAAATATATTAATTTCTAAACATAGATTTATCGTGGCTCTTCAATGGTTCTGGTATAAGAAAATAAAGGAAATTAGAAATTATTTTTAATTTGCGAATATTTCTGACCAGTATCGCATATTGGGTGCCAAAACTGGTAGACAAGCATTAAGAGGCCGTAGAAAGGTGGCAAGAGTGGCAAAAGAGTGGGGGGCAGTTGCCCCCAGGTCCCCCAAATAGCCACCTTTGTGTGTGTATGTGTATATATAAACACGGGTCTGCCCCCTCCCTCAAAGAAATCCTGGGTACGGGCATTAAATTACAATATTAACAAGAACAATGCTCATATTTTTAAATTGCACCTTTGCTCTAATATGTATTAAATTAACTTAAGTATAAATTTCGTTAAGACTGCACAAGCACTTCACCACCATTCCGCAGAACATTGTTGACAGACTATCCGTTAAAATAGTTGCAAGAAATTTAAATTTGTTACAAGAATAGAAGCGCACATTACACCAGCCCTGCCTCTCTGCATGTGTCCATTGTTGAGTTCCAATGAATAGCAACTATCAAAGCCGATGATAATTGTTTTGATTTTTATTTACAAACAACAAAAAATCAGGTATTATCTGTCATTATTACCAGGAAACCAGAGAAACTGCATTAAATTAAAGTGTTTGAAAGAAATCCATGGTGGCCAAATTTCTTAGCTTTTGTCCGAATGCTTTGCAAGGTTATTAAGATTTTCAAGGGGGTTCCCTCCCCCCCTGAATTCATCATTGGTCATTCTGTGTTCTGTCTCACGTCTCTTACTTACAGGTATTGTAAATTTGAAGGTTCTGTAGACAAAGAAAACAAGAGAGAAGAAATAAAAGTACGTTTAGCACAAAGAAAGCCTGTGTCAAATGACACAACGTTTAGTGCTCTAGACAAACATATGTAAGAACATACATGTTTTAATAACAAATAAGCAAAGTGTTGCCAAAGGCGTTTTTTTGTTTGTTTTTTTGTAAATCGTGTGTATTGATGCACAGAACTCACTGAGGTAAATTATTGCAACATTTCACAATACCAACGTTAAAAGTGCCTTAGTGTGATAGCCTGAGGTGAAACACGTCTGTTAGTGACACGTGACAGCAACAGTGTTGCCAGTGTCCCTCGTAATATTGTGAAAACATCGATTTTTTGAACAGCCCATTTATTCCCTTGTGCAATGTTTTTGAAACTTCGTCAAAGTTCTTTTTCTGTCAAATTCAATAGATGGCCATCCAAATTGTTAGTTGGTATTGTCAAATGTTGCAATAATTTACCTCAGTGAGTTCTGTGCATCAATACACTCGATTTGCAACAAAGAAAATTTCGGCCTTTGGCAACACTTTGCTTATTTGTTATTAAAACATGCATGTTCTTACATATATGTCTCTCTAAATTTTCCCAGTATACAGGGCATTGTCTTGGCAGAAAGCGTTTCTTCTCATTCCGTTTCGCTATTCCGTTATACGGTCGTAAACACCGGGTTGCGTGACTTTTCGGACACTCTGTATATTGTATCTTAGCTTCATAATCATGCCATTTTCGGAAATATATGACTGGCTACATAATCTAAAAGGCTTACGAAACACGTTTTTATTTTCGGTTTAGGCGAAAAACTGTTCACTTCGGTGAAAATTATATATGTAGAGCGCACAGCAGTGCCTTCCAATGTTAAGCTTAGGGCACGGAACGGAATTAGCTTCGGACATAACGGAAAAGTTTGACTTTAAACAGTCCAATTGGACTAGGGCACAACAGCCTTAGCAATAGGGAGATACATATATGCTAACAGCACCAAACCTGACCCGCCTAACCTATTCACGTAGGCATATAATAGCATAAATAAGCATGTAAATAGGTTAGGTAGGTTAAGCTTTTTTTATTTAAGCTATTATGTGCATACGTGGATAGGTTAGGTAGGTCAGATCTATTTTTGTTAGTTGCTAAGGCTGTTGCTACGCTACCGCTTGTTCCAATTGGTGCAACAACACAACACCTATATTTGCTGCCTGACACCCAATGGTGTAACAAGAATGGTGCTGGACAACACCAATTCCTCATTACTATCAACAATAGCGTTGCGTTACACAGAATTTGGGTATTTTTAAGACCACATTCGTGTTTAGTTTCTTATAGTGTATAAATGGATAAATACATGCAATATCCTCGGCTATACACTCCAAACAATATTAAAATCACTTACTAGAGTGAGCGCCAAATCTCCTGCATATGGCCTGAACGGCTGAACAGCACCAGCGAATCACAGACGTGCAACGTTGCCTTGTTCCGTGACAAGGCGTTTCGCTCAACCACGCTGTCTCTTTTCCGTGTGAGATTTCGACATGGCACCGCTGCAGTGTGCTGCTATTGGCTATCGCCATATGCAGGAGATTTGACGCGCACTCTAGAAAGAAAGTTGCACGTACTTTAACAAATATAATCATTTTTATGAGTTCAAACAGCTTAAAAGTTGCATTTTGTAATTCAAAATGAATGGTACGAAAATATACCATACCTGTGACTGCTGTAATGAATGTAATTCACAATTATCGATGTAACATGAGAGGTCAACTCATCAAGTTACTTGGTACACAAACTACACGTTTCTACGAAGATTTACAGATGTTTATTTCTCTAGAAGTTCCGGAAATGTCCGTGAACATCGGTTACCAAGTTTTCGCGTATTCTAGCACCAAATAAACCTTTCTCTTTCGCTGATGCCGCCATTTTTGTATGACGAGCTTGTTTTGTTTCAATGTTGCCAGATGAAACCTTGAAATGTAAACTATCATGGATAATTGTGAATTAAATTAATTACAGCAGTCTCAGGTATGCTTTCTTTTTGTTTCATTCATTGTGAATTACCCTGTATACATACTGTCAAGTTGAAGTTATGTAAAGGCACAGGATTGGACGGAAAATTGTCTTTCAAGTACGCTTTATACCTTTGGTCATAATAGTCTCTTGGCACATTGCAAATTTCATTGTCTCCTTTCACGGGTGGGTGTCTTCAAAGTATATGACGAATTCAAGTCTCACACCCCTCCTTCCCATCATCTCGCGTACCAAGGCTAGCAAAAGAAAAGAAGCGTTTTAATCAAGCAAGGAGGCGCTTTCCGAAACGCGAACAATAGGTTGCTTTTCCCCCCCTCCCCATCTTCACCTCTTTGCACTTCTTGCTTTTGCTGGAAAAACAAACTCCCATAGCTGGAGGATCCATCCAGCCACAGTTCGAAAATCTCCCACTTCAGACCCCCCCCCCCCCATTCTCTAGTGACGTTTTCATCCCAAGAACCTACCTCCTCTCCAAAGCATCCCCCCACACCCCCTTTTTTTACATTCACTTTTAACATTTCGTTCTGTCCCCGGTCATATATTTAATATTCGACGTCTCCCGTTGACAATTCACTCCCTGAAAAGATTAATGACGTTAGGCATGGAGAACATAAAATGCTCTTTTGCACCCCCCCCCCCTTTCCCTCTTCTCTAAAAAGATTCTTCTCTCTCTTTTTCTCTCTTTCTAGAAGAGGAAGGAAGAAAGAAAAAAATAGTAAAAGAAACGAAAAGGCAGACGAGGAAGAAGGCGTGTGGAAAGTGCGAAGAAAATAACACAATAAGAAGCTAGGGAAATACGATGGGGAGGCGCTGTACGGAGAAATTCCCCCAAGGAAGGCGAATATTTTCCCTTTACAAGAAAACATTCCCTGAATTTGCTAAGCTTTTTGAAACAAACATGACCATGAACAGTGTGAAGCGATAGAAAAAGTTCACGACTCAAACAGTGGCCTGTAAACACATTTTGCCCCCCAAAAATTTCAAAAATGAAAATAAAAACCATACTGATACCTGAGCATCAAACACCCAGTTATGGGGTGACGTGTGGTCAGCACGACTAACCCTCAGTCGTTGTAGGTTTTCATGACCGGGTTAAGCCACTCATTCGTAGCTCACCAATTTCCTCATTATGGTAGGCGGTGCGGGACTTCAAAATGTAAAATGGCGACAACAATACTAAACATAAATGATCATCATAACTCGAAATATAAAATGATGACCATAATTCTAAGCATAATATTATGGCCATATTTCCTAACATAATTCGACGATAATAATTCTAAATATAGCATAATGATGATAAATCTAAACATGAAAAAAATGTGCCTATTTCTAAACTCAGATTAACCATGTCAAATATTGCAACTTTCACTTTGTAACACTGTATTTATAAAAATATAGAAGTAGAAATCTCATTCTCCATTTTCAATTCAAGTAGTAAGTAGGTGGAAAGCATTATGATGTTTGATTGGCTTCTGCATTCCGCTTCCTTATTGTGCTTCCTTATTGTGCGCCTGTGCCACAAAGAGAAGTGGGTGACGATAGAACTGACACCTGGTGGGAAAAGGAGCAACTATGTTTATCGGGAACCTTTCGATTCGGACTACTTCGAAAGATACGGCAACGAAATGTCAAATTCGGACACGTCGTAAGACGACACCAACTCTGATATCGTTGTACTACACTGTGAAAAATGTCTTTGAAAGTAACACCCCAAGCATACCTCAATAAATACTCAGACTTGCTATGAGAGAATATTCCTCTTTTCGGTGGAGGTACACAGTGGTTCGGATCTCACCTAAAACTGTAGGTCTAGTCCCAATTACCTTTTTCCTTGCATAAAGTAAACGTTAAAACAATGCTCAAGCAAACAAAAACACTCCCGTTGGTATTAATGCAGAGTTTGCGTTCCTCAGCGCCATCTCTTGTCTCTTATTACACTATTCCTGTCTACCAAAACCAATTATATAGGGATTTAACACTGGCGTTGGGTTAGGCCAATGGTGGCGGCAACCCTAACACACTTTTTACAATTTTACAATACAATTATGAGACTAGAAAATGGCAATGTCTATTATTGTTTTACTGTAAATATAGAGAGAACTCAATAAAAAAATTATCAAATAAGAAAACAAACTCTAAATTACTTTTAGGAGAATAAGCATAGCTTCACCAGAGCTTCGGAAATAATTCCCTTTCCCTCCAAAATTTTCCCACGGCGAGGGAAATTTCACTCGCCCTCCACCAATGAGAAGAGCTCCTGGTGCGAAAATGGAGGATCGGGGAGGCAAAGTTTTGCAAACAAACCAAACAGACGGTTTTTGTATTGATTCTCTCAGAAACTCCGAGAGGAGGCTGTGGGGGGGGGGGGGGGAGTCTTTTGACGATGACGTAGCCCAAAGGAAAGAATTCGAAGATTCTGCCACAAGGTGTGGATGCCCTTATCTGCTGGGTTCCTTGCCAATGAACATCCACATTGCTTCTCTTAGAGCTTGCAGCCTCCAAGCTCAGAGAAAACAGAGACGAGTTTATCTTTTCTTCTCACCCTTCGTTCATCCCTCTATTTTGCTCTTAAAATATAAATATAGAAAAGAAAAAAGATTTCGATATCTCGAGGGGCGTCAAAGGTTTTTCTTAAGAAGGACTTTGAGATAGGTGGCCCCCTCATCCCCTCTGGACTTAACGAAGAATGGCGGATCCGCTGGAGGTCGCTAGTGGATGGATTTCTTTCGCATTGATCCGCCATGATTCCATCTCCCGTTCCTATTCCCCACAATTGAAAATTAATACATCAGCCCCGCGGGGTGTTCCCCTTGTGAGGGCTGCGGATGTCCTCGGGATGAAATGTTTCTAAAGAGGTATTCTGACGTCTTTCAGCTCCAGCTGGTTTTTTGCCTGAAAGATGAGCGTTTCAGCCAACGACTACTTTCACCAGGGTGCTAAGATGATCTCAGCCAGTCGCACCAAAACATATTTTGCATTTTTTTCAATCTTGAAGTGTTTGGTCCTTATAGCACTGTTGTTTTTATTGTACGCTTCCGATGTATTGTACTTGATATGTATCGGTCTTCAGGCAATAGAGTACCCTGAGTTATATTCTTGGTGGATCTTAACTTGATGCCTAGTAAAATCTCCAAGTACAATGCTTGGCCCTCTTCCCATATATACATCCTACATTCTAGAACGGAGGAGGCATATTGCACAGTGGTTCCCACTTTAAACTGTAGGCCCAGCCTCGATTAGCCTATCTGTGTATAAAATCGACTTAAAGCAACAATTCAACCAAGCACATCCTAGGATGTCCGTGTCAAATGACACATAATGACTCCAATTACACATTAACGTGCATAAACTGCAAATGATGCACTTTTTGGTGTGTCTAAATAGACACCGAAATGAATGAAAGGGCACTTTTATCAGCTGCTGTTCCCTGTGTTGCACTAAAAATGCATCAGTTTGGAAGATCAGATAAGAACATTTCAAAGATTAAAACAGTTCACTTGTAATGCATCAATTGACAGCAAAATGTGTAATTTTGTTATCTTTGAAATTATCTTGTCTGATCTTCCCAAGTGATGCATTTTTAGTGCATCACACGAAATATCAGGTAATAAAAGTGTCCTTTTATGCATTCCTGGGTCTATTTAACACACCAAAAAGTGCATCGTTTGCAGTTTATGCACGTTAATGTGTAATTGGAGTCATTACGTGTCATTTGACATGTTTTGGGTTCTGTGTGTAGGTTTAAATGCTCTCATCTTGATATTTTTCAAAAATTCTGCTTTTGTATCGGAAAAGAATCGATCAGAAGATCTATAGTCATGAACCCTTGTAGCAAAGGAATGTGATAAAGGAAATCCTGAGAAGAAATTGTATTCAAAGCAGATGTGATGAGGTCACTCACTGAGGAACATTACTCTTCCGTTTCCAGACAGTTCGATCCACAATGTTTTACATCGACCAGTATGTCTTGACCATGCATGTCTATTACATGTTTCATTCATTACTCTATGGACACAATGGAGGATTTACCAAAGTCAAATTATCCTCATCGATGACCTTGAAATATTACTTTTTGCGATTTGATCAGATACAACTAATATTTTTACAAATGTGACTCCATGAATACCTGGGTAATCATATTCGTCATTGAAGTATTCCATTTTTTAAGGTACCTGTAACCATCAGAGAGAAAACCTGGAACGAAATTTCCTGGCATTCAAACTTCTAATCGGCCATTTTCCTACGTAATATATCAAAGTATAAAAACATAGTACGACATATTATCCGTTGATTCATATTTGAGATAATCTTAGTTGCATGTTAATGAATGACAAAAATTATTAATCTTAAGAGAACTCATGTTTTGATCGTCATTTTGTTCTCAAGACTTTCCCAATCACTTTGGGTTTGTGCACAAGAAGCACGGCTCGTTCCTTTATATTTAGTTCACTTTCAGCTGCTTTAACCGTAGGATAATGATGAAAGTCGATGACAGGTACAGAATGTAACAGTTGTACCCCCATCTCACTGAGACTTTTACAACTAACAACAAATGTCCAATAAACACAGTGGTGAAGGATTGACATATTTAGGGTCCTGGATTCGGAACTTGAACCTTCGGACTTGAGATTGCGCATGCGCATTGCGTTTTCTTTTACATTTACGCGAGAAATGTTACTCTTAGCTTTAATTTGCCAGAATATTTTAATTGCATAAAAATTATAGTTAGTTCTTACTTTTTAAAAGGAGATTTCAAATCTGGAAGAGTTTCTCAAGCTTTACGTCAAGACGAAAGGGAAGAAACGAGGATGAGAAATTTACTGGCATAAAACAGATAAGTTAACGATGACGTCAATCTTGCACTTCCTGCCGCGTCACGTCCACAGGGAGTCTAGCTTCCGGTTCAAAAGGGATACGTCATTCTTTCGCCTTCCTGTCTGGCCTTCTCTTCCGTTCCATACTTCTTGCAAACGTCCCCCCTCCTGGTTGCATTTCCGTCTCCATGGAAATTCATCCCGATTGTCTTTTGTTCTTCCTCAGCCCCGGTCCTTCCAAACCAAAAATGGCGCGATTTTAATTTATTGCAAAGTATCAAGGTCCACTTCCTCTGGAAAGGGAGGAAGATAAATGCTCAACGAGTCTAGCAGAAAGCTGCGCCAAATCATATCGTTCGTAGATGGTCATTTGTTTCTTAAACCTACAGTTTCTTTACCTCCCCCATTTCTTTCTTTCTTTTAGACGGTGCAGTGTTGCCAGAAGACAATTTATTATCAAGAATCACTGTAAAGTTATATCAATGCATAGCTCATGTGCATCTTTTACAAGACAGTAGTGTATCAACTCTTATATATTTTACACGCTGTAAAACGTGTAGACGTTCCACGAAAAGTAAATAAAATGAATTAATCTGATAATTATTATTTGTTTTTATTTACATTCAGGTTTAAATGTTTGTGAATGCATATAATTTGCATATTTCACCAAAAAATATTATTATCTGTAACCTATAAGCTTTACAGACAAATGAAGTCAAAATTGGTTACATTTTTAGCGTCACACACGCAACACATTTTCATTAATGTTTTTAACGCAATCAGGCTATGTCATCATACTCAATTTTTATCATTTGTTAGCAGACCCCACAAAGTACTTAATAATTCTAAGAAATCAGTACATTTTTAATATTTTAATCTTATCTCATGTTTAGAAACTTACTGGAATGCCCCAGACCTGATCGTCTGCTTTCATCCACGACTACACCTTGTTCCGGGAATCTGAGGAGCAAGCGAAAGGAAACAAGTCCTCTACGCAAGTACGATTCGGGAGGTCACGAGCAATGAACATGTGAGAGAGGAAGTGAGTGGGGAAATGTGGCTGCAGCTACCATCCGTTTGCAGCAGTGCGCACTGTTTTGCTCCGACAACTCACTCCAGCCCTTCTCTACCGTTATGCTCCACAGATTCCCGACATAAGAGTACCCAATCACTTGCTCCAATCACCACACTTGGATATCTTGATTCACCTCTTCCTCTGTTATAAACAACAATACAGTGTGTCCGAAAATAGTGTTTACACTCTTTGAACTTTAATAATGGGAACACTAATAACAGCAAGTATGAACTGTTTTGCGGGTCACATAACACTGGGGAACAAAAAAAAGATTTTATTTTGCGGCATAAAGTTTAATAACAGTTTCAGCACACAAAACAGCTGTTATTGCCAATTGTATGATTGGTTCAGTTAAATTGACTCCAGTTATCAAAATAAACACACCATGGAAAATGTAGGAGGTAAAATTACTCTACGCTTTCTCGGTAATATCAAAATTTGATAATGGGCTGAAATTCCCATAATAAACTTATATATTTATTTGTAAATTGTTGCTAGGCAACTTATGAAGCATTGCTAGGCAATATATCGGACACTCAACAAACCTTAAGGAAGAATACCAAAACATAAAAATGGTTTTAGAAAAAAAATTTAATATGCTGAACATAAGTGGCTCGTGTGTGTGGATTTGAAGATGGTGATTTTTTTACTAGGACAGCAAAGTGGGTACACAAAGTATCCCTGTTTCCTATGTTTGTGGGATAGTCGTGATAGAGAAAAGCATTGGACGATAATAGTTTGGCCTCCAAGGGAAAATATTAGTGGGAAAAGCTAATATCATTCATGAACCACTGATAGATAGGGACAAAATCATCCTTCCGCCACTGCATATTAAACTTGGGTTGATAAAACAGTTTGTTAAGGCCTTAGATACAAGTGGTGATTGTTTCAAATATATATGACACACTTTTCCAGGACTAAGTATTGAAAAATTGAAGGCAGGAATCTTTGACGGACCACCACAAATTCGTACACTTATAAATGATGCCAATTTTACAACTTACATGTCTTACATCGAATCTGAGGCCTGACTGAGCTTTGTGTCCGTCGTCAAAAACTTTTTGGGGAATCACAGAGCAGAAAAGTACCCCGACATATGTTGAAAAATTTTGAGAAATTGGGAGCTAATATGAGTGTGAAGTTACATTTTCTACATAGCCACATTGACAGATTCCCTGAGAACGTTGGTGATTTTAGTGAAGAACGGGGAGAAAGGTTCCATCAGGATATAAGGATAATGGAAGAAAGGTACCAGGGACGGTGGGATCGCCACGTGATGGCCGACTACTGTTGGAGCTTACAGAGGGATTGTCCTAAAAAGCAATACAGCAGGAAATTGTATAGAAAACGTTTCACATAGTTTGTTACTTCATTGTGTACATATTTTCTTAATTATTTTGACCATAGGCCTATATAAATCTATTTTTAGAATAATGATTGTAATCACAAAAAGAAATATTAAATTGTTGTTGGAAGTTCATTTATATGTATGTCTTATGTTTCCACCATTTTGGTTTAGTTGCATTTATTCATAAATTAGAGCCAATTCAGGAAATATATTATTATATCATTATTCAGCAGCATGAAATTGCCCTAAATTAGCTCTCAAACACTGTGCCGCAATTTCACTGTTCCCCAGTGTAATCAATGGCAGCAATACTTTGTCTGCAATGCTATAGAACCACTTTTTGGCTCCGCACTATGCTAAATCTTATCTACGAAGAGAAATGTACTGTCTTTGCCCCCCCCCCCCCCCAGTTTTGGTACCCAATCGCCGCCACTGTATAGACCAGATCCACAAATCAACAAGCAGCAGATATAGTTTCCACAGCAAGGGAAGCACAGGTAGTGTTAATCGCATGGTTCATGTCATCCAGTGACCATGGCTTTATGGGGTACACGTCGCTCTTCAGTTTCCCAGAGGTAGAAATCTAACTGTGTTAAATTGAGAGATCTCTGTGGTTATTTGACACTTCTTACATTGCTCAAAAGAATAATTCCTTAACTCTACTACTTTGGGTACACTAATGCCTACCGCCTGGTGGGCTGTGGTGGAACTAAAGACAACAGAATGCCTATACACGCGAACACACACTCTCAGTGTAGATATTACAGCTTCAAATACAAAAACTCCAGGCAAGTTTCTCTGTTATTAACATTCAAAGAGTGTAAACATTATTTTGGGACACTCTGTATGTACTACTTTTCTAATCTACCTTACCACCTCTCTATACACTTATCGCGACAGTAGCAAAAAGACCCACCACTTCCCTATCCAATCATCAGGTTCCGCTGCAACAACTTTAGTAGGCAAGAGTTTCACTAGACACTCCTCACCAACAGGCTTACCGCGTCAGCGAACAGTTCCCCATGTTATAACGTGTACGCTTCTTCTGGTGTTAAAATGCAATTCATGTAGACAACAGGAATAAAATGAAAATCCAATGACTAGCAACTAGATTTCGGTGCCTGCTCAATTATTCGCATTTTTCAATTATCAGCATTTTTCTAAATATTCCTACCGTGTAGGTTAACTGTAATGTAAGAATAGTTAATAAATCTAATGAAATGTGAAAAAAGATAAGAAAAACACCTTGTGTAATACATATATATCTGCCAAATCACATTCGCTTGTGAACAGAGATAGATAATAATGCTTATACAATATTAATCAATAGGTTAAGAACTTTGCTGCCATCTATACGTAATTTACGTAACTACTACAGTTAACAAGATGCATCTTCACACGTGAACCTTAACGAAGTCTCAGTAGCAAGCGGGGGGTGGGGGGGGGGGTAGGTGCAGGCTACCTTAAGCCACTGTTCGTAATTTTTCTCTTACTTTGAAAGAACATTAGACCATACAAACAGCTAGAGTGCGCGTCAAATCTCCTGCACATGTCCTTGAACGGCTGAACAGCACCAGCGAATCACAGACGTGCGGCGTTGCCGTGCTCTCCTTGACAAGGCGTTTCGCTCAACCACGCTGTCTCTTTTCCGTGTGAGATTTCGACATGGCACCGCTGCAGTGCGCTGCTATTGGCTATCGGCATATGCAGGAGATTTGACGCGCACTCTAGTAGGTTCTCCCCCCTCTCTCTCTCTCTCTCTCTCTCTCTCTCTGTCTGTCTGCCTGCGCGGAGTAAGATTAGCAAAGCCACGCATAACAGTAGTGAGGGGGAGAAAGCAAGTGGGCGGAGAGAAGCAGTAGACACGGATACAAACGGTTGAGAGCAGCTGTATTGCTGAGGCTGAGACACTATAATTGGTTTAAAATTTCTAATTCTACATGCAAGACTTTTTAATCCTAATTTAGAAACAACGAAGGATATACTTGTTACTCCTAATTTATCCAATGGATAATCATAGTTACACATACTTCGGAGGCAATGGCGGTGATTGGGGGGAAGCCCCCCCCCCCCCACTTTTTGGCACTCTTGCTCCCGCACTATGCTAAACCTTATCTACCAAGGGAAACTAAACTGTCTTTGCCCCCCAGTTTTGGCACCTTGCCCCCCCCCCACCCCAATTTTGGAACCCAATCGCCGCCACTGCTCGGAGGATGTTCGCTTCAAGTATGGTCTTGCACCTTTCAGACGTGGCCTTTGTATACTTCGATACCTGCCTATCATAATTTATATGCTAAAAGATCCGAACACACTTAGGGAGCTTGGTTTCTCATGAGAAACTTTTTGCAGTAAAGTTTCTCCACTTTATTGTTGTTGCTTTCAAATGATAGGATTTTTTGTGAGCCAATGATGCATAATAGCGCATAATAGTCTGGTTGATATTGAGCGTGCGTCGAATGGCGTGTTATATGATCATTATTTATTCTACCTTTTGCAATACTTCAATTGTGTTATTGTAATTGGTAGCCTATTTTGTACGGAAAGAACGCAATATGGAAGAAAAGTACGATAGGTCACACTAAAAGTTTTTAGACACGCGCAAGTAAAACACTGGAGACCAAAAGTATGAATGCTATAATTTTTCAAAGTATTCTCCATGACAGTTGATACACTTGTTCATCCGCTCAAACCAAGTGTGAAAGCACTGGGACCACCCATCTGCAGGCACCTCTTGAATACACTGAACGAAGGCGGTGACTGCCTCCTCGGGAGTAGGAAATGAAGAACCTCGTAATGTATCCTTGATTTTAGGGAACAGGAAGAAATCACAAGGGGCGAGGTCGGGACTGTAAGGAGGATGAGTCATTTCTTCGATGTTGGAGGCTTTGAAGAATGCAATTGTTCGTACTGCTGTATGGCTGCGCGCATTGTCTTGATGCACAATAATGCAACTTCGTGGGCGTTTTTCACGAACATTCCGTACGATCTCCGGTAAACAAACCGTAGTGTACCATTCAGCATTAACGGTCCGACGTCCCTGTAGCGGCACTATTGCAATATGGCCCGTCCGACTGAAGAAAGTGGCAACTATTTGTTTGCCAACACTTCGTCCCTTCCTGACTTTTGTTGGTGGGTCTTCATCCGGGAAGATCCACTGCGTCGACTGTCGTTTGCTCTCGGGTTCATAACAGTACACCCAAGTTTCGTCACCTGTTACGATGTCATACACTGCATTTGATTGTCCTTGGTTAAATTTGTCCAGCATTTTCATGCACCATGTGACCCGTGCCTGCTTTTGCTCCTGAGTAAGATGGTGTGGGATCCATCTGGCACAGAGCTTCCTGACACCAAGGCGGTCATGCAGGATCGTTTGAACCTGACTCATACCAATACCCAGTGTTGCACTAATAACTGCATACGTCACCCGGTTATCCTCCTCTATCATGCGACGCACTCTGTCGACGTTTTCTTGAGAAGTTGCTGTCACAGGACGACCATCACGTAATTCATCACTGAGTTTCTGACGTCCACGTCGAAATTCTAAAAAAACAATTAAACACAGTCGCACGGCATGGGGCTTCCTCCTGAAATGCATTTCGGAGCCTTTCATAACATTGCTGCTGCGTTAAACCTGCTCCCGTGTTAAATCCATTTTACTGTACACACACGACAATAATTGACTAATTTCTGGCACACAACAATTAGCAACTATAAATTCTGCAGCATTATCACACTTCACAGACTACTAACTTCAACATATCCTAGAGACAATGTATTGCTGCAATCAGTGTTGCCGCATCTAAAAACTTTTAGTGTCACCCACGTATAATATATACATTTTGCAATATTTGGCTTTATTACCTATTATGCAAAATACATAGAACAATCGTTAACATGCAAAGATATATGTATAAATTGCAATCTTAGCGCTCTCTGTCATTTTGTTTTGTGAACGTTTTTGTTTCTTCGACGAGTGACAACTTTATCAACTTGGGGTATGTGCTGTCAGCAGTGGTGTTATGACGTCACATACTTATTTAGTGCAGTCGAAATAGAAAAAATAAAGGAACTAATTCATAACAAGCTAAAATTTGGTACATAGCTTCTATAAAACATTAATAACAACATACAAAAAAATCTCCGGCGATCACCCGTACGCTAAGTCCGCCATATTGAAAAATGTCGGAAAAATTCAAGTTTTCACGAAATATAAGAACTAATTGACAATAGCTTGGATTTGCATATAATATACACCTCTGCATAGCATTCACATTCATTTTTATATCTAGGTAGTTAATGTTTAAATTGCTAATTGATTTTATATTTTTCACTTTTTGTTCATTTTTCTGCGTAAAATCTTGTTTTGCATGCTATTCTGCATGAAATAGTTTGTCAAAATTTACAAACTCTGCTGCAGAATGTACAGTATTTCTATCTACCAAAGTATATTTCTCAGTTTTTATGGTGCATAGTTTGAGTCTTAAAAAAAAAAAAATTGTTCCAATTCTCGCCACCAGGGTACAAAATGGTGCTGTAAGCAGTCAAAACGTGGTATAGTTACAGGAAAAAGGCAGGAAAGATCAACCACATGAGAACAATGGTTCTGGCATGTTTTTTAGGAACTATGGTTACAAGAACTGTTCAATATGGCCTCCCAATTCAGCAACATCCTGCATTCGTAACACGGCATGGTCGACGGTTGCTCGCAGCATGTCTGGTGAAATCTGAGCGACATGTCGTTGTATGCTAGCCTTCAGATCAGGCAGAGACCGGACATGTCCCTGATAGACACGATCTTTTAAATATCCCCACAAGCAGAAGTCACATGGATTAAGGTCGGGGGATCTGGGAGGCCATGCATCTGGAAACTGCCTAGAGATGATGCGGTCATTAGTGAAGGTTTCTCGCAGCAAATCTTTCACTTGGCGAGCGACATGTGGTGTTGCCCCATCTTGCATGAAAATTGTGGTGTGTTCACAGTTCCGTTCTTGCGAAGCTGGAATCACGTGTTGAACAAGGAGGTCTTTACAATGTGCAGATGTCACTGTACACCTAACTGTGCCTCGAGGTGTCATCTCCTCAAAGAAAAACGGACCAAGAATGAAGGAACTAGTGAACCCACACCAAGCAGTCACGTAAACTGAGTGTTCCCCGACCACATGTCATCCACTTCCATGCGTGCCTAAAACCGATGGGCAAACTCACGGCGTTGTGGAATATCTTGGGGTCACAATTGGTGCACAATTTGAATCTTGTAGCGATACCAGTGTAAAATGCACCGCAAAACCTTGCGAACTGTTGACCAGGAGAGTGACAATTCACATGCCACAGCTCTAGCACTGGTTGCAGAACTTGAGGCATGTGCTGCACGGTCAGCTACAGCTACAGCAACTTCGTCCACAACTTCCACGGGGATGGGCCGCCTTCCTCTCCCTGGTTAGTGTTTCCCACGAGACGAGACTTTGGCCTGTCCCGTCTCGTGGAAATGCTGTGAAATGCTGTCTCGTCTCGAAAATATTCGTTTGCCTCGGGACACATGATCAATCTCGTCTCGTCTCGAATTTTTAAAAGCCTGTCCCGTCTCGTCCCGTGGGCAACACTATCCCTGGTGCAACACCCAATTCACCTGTTTCCTCGAATTTCTTCATCATCTTCTTCTTCAGCCCATTAATTGACATAGGCCCGGCCCTCTTCTCAGCCCTTTCTGTTGGCGATATTGCCGCAGTGCAGCGTTGCTATTGCTCCCATTCTGGTAAAACAACTTCACTAGCAATGCACGGTTCGCAATAGCCATTGCATTTTACACGAAAAAATTCACGTATCTCCAAGCATTGCATTTGATTCACCAGATTTGACTGTGCGCAACCAATAACGAACCCAAGACAGCAATTTTTACCTTTGTATCACAAAGATTATGGACGGAATTGTTAACTACTATCCGTGACAAAAATATTGAGCCCTCTGTTTACGTGTTTGTAAAATTGTATTCCGTAGGTGGAAAAAAGTCAAATATACCTCATTGGAAAGATAGAAGTATCTACTTTTAGACAAAGGAGAAAAAAATAATTTTATCTCTGTCTGTTCTCTATTCAAACAAAAATGTTCATAAAAGTGTAGTTTTTCGTGTTTTTTTTTAATGTAAGTCGAATTCAATTGTGTGCAGCTTCTTGTAAACCAGTCGTAAAAATATGACATTTCTTGTCATTGAAGCTTGTTTATGTGGAAATATCTCAGCCATATATGATGTTGCTATCATTTGTGGAACAGCCACAATTAATGTTTAATAACAGTGTTGCAATCTTGGTCAAATTTGCATGCCTTATCTTCTCATATTCTGCGAATTGAAAAAGACAGACAGAATTGTTTTTCTTGGCAACCGGCTCGCGCGTTTTCCTTCTCGTTGCTACGACGAAATGTGCTTTGTTGCCGACACGAAAAGTAAGCCGAAAGTTTTTGTTACAAAGCGAATTGTTGTGCACAGGGAAGCATTGTTCAGATACTGAAATTGACGAATGCAAATTTTCTTTTATCTCTCTTGTGTTGTAACCATTAATTATTGCCTGAACTCGCACACATACATAACATCCCTTACATGCACTTTTTCATGCTGTTTTCCTTCGTTATGAAGTTGCTATACATCGCAGGCACGTTATTTTTTTTTATACAGAGGAGACTGCGAATCCAGAAGTCACGAGTTCGAATATTTGTTAAGATCTTTTATCGCCTTCATCAAATCGTGCTCTTCGTTGCACTTACTCTGTTGAAATGAGCGACATAAAATGATACAGATACGGAGAAAATGACGTTCGTATAAAGATTGGAAAAAGCTAGAAAATGTAACAAAAACTAAAGTATACAAAGAAAATGTCTTTCATTCATAATATGACAAATTGTTTATTCATTATTTAACACTGCTACCTACAATGCTTTGGATCTGACCAACGGAACGCACTTCCAATATTCCCGCAGGCCGTGTAGCGAGGCGGCAACGCTGTGCAAGTCACCTGCAGCCCGCAGAGTCTGAGATTGGCCGCATCTCGCCATACGTCATCCGCGCGTTTTCCATATTAGGAGTAGTCGATAATAATTTATATCTGTGGTCCTACTTGAGATACACACGTTAAACTTCTGGATTTGGATCACATGTGTCATATGAACGGCTTCTTACAATTTCATTGAATTTGCAATTATGCACTCCAAAATTGCACGTTTGCCTAAAATTTCAATTTTTGAAGAATCTAGTGGAAGATCCTCATTTGACTTTTCCACAGAGGTGCAAAAATAATCAGTCTTTAAGTACAAAAATCTCAATTTTATATCAACAGTTGATTATGAACTGTATGATGTTAAGTTCCCGGTTCTTGCAAAATGGAAGAAAAAACTACGCTTTTTAGTAAATTTTTCATTATACGAGAAAATGCAATGAATAATCATTTTCAGATGACGCTTATTAAAAAATACGCTCGAAGCTTTCCAATAAGGTATATTTGACTTTTTTACACCTACGGAATACAATTTTACAAGCACGTAAACAGAGGGCTCAATATTTTTGTTACGGACAGTAAGTTAGTTGCTCTAAGCTGCCTTAGATTAAAGCTGCTGTAACAAATTGTTAATTGTTAGAAATTTAGTGGTGAACGTGCCAGAGTTGTGAAAATAGTTCAATTTTCTTTCCAGAATGTCCTTTGATAGCACAATGCCACCAGTAAGGTACACCTGTGAGATCTGTAGTGAACATCATGCTGTGACTTATGCAGCATTATTGAGGCATATACACTTAAGGTACAGTTCCGAACCAAATTTCCATATATCATATCATTCACGAATTATCATACGTTTGTTGTTCACGTACATGGGAAGCATGGTTTTGTGAGCAAGGAAAAAAAGATATGTACCCAACAGTCAACAAAGTGATGAGTATCTATGTAATTCACATTTTGATTTGCCCAGCACAAGTGTGTATGAAGAAGAAATTGCATATAGAACTACCAAACATGTCTTCTGTAGATTACAAGCTTTGCTTATTATTGCTCCAGTTCAGAGAACAGTGTAGACTATCTATGAAGGCAATGCGTAATTTATTAGAAGAGTTTGTGTCTTTGCATGAAAGAGTTTCATTTGATGCGCTAGAAACTTTTACGAGTAATATTTCAAACTTGTTTGGTGAAGGCCACCAATTTGAGCTTAATTCTTTGTTGGAATCTCACAAAGAACATCTGTCTGTGCTAAGGAAATCCTTACAAAAGATGAATACCAATAAGAAGCAGGAGAGAATGTTTACTCATCTAGGTTTTGTTAAGCCTTTAAAAGTAAATGTGGCTAATTCAAATGATGATTTCATATATGTTCCATTGTTGGATACTTTGCAGAGTTATTATCCCATAATGATGTGTTTACTGAAGTCATAAATAATTCAAGAAATGTTTCAAAAAATATTTCAAGCTATTCAGATGGGACAGTGTGCCAAACTCACCCTCTTTTCAGTATTGATTGGCTAGGACTACAGATAGTATTGTATTGTGATGATTATGAGGTGTGCAATCCATTAGGCAGTCGGAGAGGCTATCACAAACAGTTTGCAGTTTATTTCAGACTTGGAAATGTACACCCAAAGTTCAACTCAAAGCTGAAATCAATATTTCTTTTTCTGTTATGTAAAACACAGATTTTGAAAAGGCATGGTTATCCTGCAGTGTTATCAAAAGTAATGGATGATCTTAGAATATTGGAAAATATTGGTATTGAAATGAAGGACAAGCCAGGTATCATGCTGAAAGGAACAATCAGTATGGTGGTAGCCGATAATTTGTCATCTCATGGTATAGGTGGTTTCACGGAAAGCTTTGCAGGACTGAGAATCTGTAGATACGGTATGGCCACATCTGATGACATAAAGTTGCAGTTTGCACCTCACAATTTTCAGATAAGGGATGAAGCATCACAATGCATACAATGCACATGCAGCTCATGTAGAACTTGTTCCAAGATCCTAAACAGCATATGGTG
This sequence comes from Lepisma saccharinum, assembly GCF_977018435.1. Classification (NCBI taxonomy): domain Eukaryota; kingdom Metazoa; phylum Arthropoda; class Insecta; order Zygentoma; family Lepismatidae; genus Lepisma; species Lepisma saccharinum. The sequence goes on along the minus strand of NC_139252.1, from coordinate 33,629,945 downwards.
TAAAACATAAATCTATACTAAAATCATTACAATTTGTCAACGTGACTGATGTTCTACCAGTAGATATATTACATGACCTATTTGAGGGAGTTGTTCCTGGCAGAGATGATGAAAAATTCAAAGATGACTGTGGAGGAGATCAATGTTGCCATATCTTCTTTTCAACATCACAAGCTGGACCGTTGTAGCAAATCTGTTCCTCTTGGGCACACCTTTCCAAACTGTTCCATCAGACAAACAGGAAGTGCTATGTGGGTCCTTTGAGACCTTTCCCCCTTCTGTTTTGGAATTTTATTCCGGAGAGAGGCCGGATCAGCGAACTTCTGAACTACTTGATGGCATTTGTTGGATTAGCAACATCTCCATCCTTTGATTTGCAGATGATAGCCTACATGCAGGTGTGTGTAATAGACATGTTGTCACACCTGAAAAGTAATTTTCCGTATGTCACCATAACTCCAAAAATGCACTATCTTGTGCATTACCCAATGTTGACACTGAAGTTTGGTCCGCTAATCCATTGTTCAACCATACGTTTCGAATCAAAACATTCTGAACTGAAACAATGGGCCCAGTTATCAAGAAACAAGTAGAACTTGGGTTTCACAATGGCATACCGCAATCAGCTAAAGCAGTGCTGCTACTATTTCACATCCAGGACATATTTCGGTGATGAGCCAAGTATCACTGATAAAGCTGCTGTGTGTGTTGCTAATCTTGGCATTAAAAAAGACTTCCTACTTGCTAAGAGATTTATAGGAAGTGATGACACTATTATTGTTTTGTGTTCTTCAGTAACTTTTAACAACATTACATATTGTGATAATTGTGCTGTTGTAACTACGATTAGCGATAGTGAAATTGTATTTGGTCTCATAAACTCGCTTTATTTTTACCAAGGAAAATGTGCACTAGTATGCAAACACATGGTGAGTGTATGCTTTGACAATCACTTACAATGTTATGTTTTGAGGGAAACAAGGGTTTCTTAAGTAAGTATTTAGTTTCTTAATTGCTAATTTCAAACTTTACCTAAGGAGACATTGAATATAGAAAGGTTAAGAAGAAAAGTCAAGAATTTTGAATTTGTTATTTTGGTAAACACCCTGATATACGAGGGTGGGCTGAAAAGTAATGCCTCCTATTTTTTTCTGACGGTGTAAAGACATTTTGGATTTTGAGCAACCATGCACTGTACTCTTCAGACTTCCCCCCTTCTTCATTCCAAGTTTCAAACTTCTATCACTAGGGGTTGCTGAACTAGAGCGAGGAAAATGGCAACATGTAACCATACTATGTCGGTGCACCTGAAACTGCGTGTGGTGACAGTTTCTTACTGCAGCAAATGTGTCCCCCAATTGACATTCATCAGAGAATTAAGGCTTTTTATGGCAATGAATGTGTAACGTTAGTAGTGTATGATATTGGGCTGTTCATGCTCACAATGAAAACCCCTGCCGAGGAACTCTCAACGTGTGTGACAAAGAACCCCTCTCGCACATTACATAAGCTTTCATTTGTATTTACAGTATTATTTTCTTTGCAGACTGTTTCTGGAGAACCCACTATTGTTGGGGAGGACATAAGTATTTGGAAGGAGCAGTCCTTCTACATCTACGTTGAAGGGGAGAAAATGTGTTCAGCAGAAGACGTTACAAGGGCAGTTGCATGTATATTAGGCTGTGCATACATCTTCTATGTCAAATAGAGTGAAATAACGAGAAGACTTTGCGATTTTTTACAGCTGTGTGTGTTATGTACACCTCCTCATAAACCAGTTACTAAAACAGCAGGGAGGATTGCAAAGGTTTTGTGTAAATGATAAGTGAAAGTAAAGATTGAATGAAATACTGTGAATCTGTTTTCTATATTTTTTCCTCAAAAGTTTTACTACTAAATTTCCCTTATGGTATGCAACCATGCTTAGCAGCTAAAAAAAAGCATTTACGTGTGTCACTCTACACACTAAAAGTGCATCAATTTTTTTGACTCCAACGACACGTTTTGGTGGATAAAACGGATGATGCACTTTAGTGCATCATTTGACACAATTATTATGATGCATTTTGATGCATTTTGGTGAATCATTTGCCACATTTAATTTGATGCATCTGGGTGCATCAGTTGCATTTGATGAACTTTTAATGTGTCGTTGGAGTCAAAAAAATGATGCACTTTTGTTCGTCAATTGACACACTTTGGGTTCTGTGTGTGTGGGAAGACCACCGTGAACATACACCAACAGAGCTTTTTCTTGCAGCTAATTACTCTTGCTCTAATAAAGCACTAATGAAAGGGTTAACAGTATTTTCGAGCGCAGAGAAGCACTAACAGTCGTATTGTAACTGTGTCGGATCCAGATGTTACAATTGGAAGGGGGGGGGTCGAATTTTGGTCACATGCAACACCTCAAGGATCAATTCTTACTTTCACTGCTCTATACAAACAATATATCATACTCAGGCACGTATCTACAAATAAATTTCGGGGGAGGGTCCGAACCAACTGTCTCAGGAATATTAATAATAGAAATAAATAATGTTTAAATTAAAATAATTATGTTTAAATTCTAATAAATAATAATTAAAATATATAAATCAATTATTATATTATTACATAAATATGGAAAAAGACCGAATATGAATACAGATATAACAGCACGTATTCATTATCTAGCTACTTGTAGTTAAGATCGGCATAATTTGGATAAAAACAAGTGCCCTGGCGAAGAAATTTATGTTAAATAGATGAACAATTGAATATGTATTGAATAAAAAAAAGAATGTTAGATTATCATAAATTTTGGCACTGTCATTCAAAGCCGTATGATTCCAATATAGTCCTTGCCTTCCAATAACTTCAGAGGAAATTATAACCACCGATTATATAATGAATGGTAAACAAATATAATTTCATTATTTATTTTTAGTACTTGGTAAGTCTTTCTGGGGGGTTGGACCCCCTGGACCCCTCCCTAAATACGTCCTTGATCATGGTGTAAATAGGAACCAAACTGACTTCCATGTTCCAGAGATTAGAGGATTGACGTATAACTCCAATCTTGCACATAGGATATGATGAATAAGAAAAAAATCAATTCTCTCAAGGGGTCTCGGGGGTTTGATCCCCCAGTGTTTTGGATCCAAACTTAAAACTGTAGGTCCATTTCAGATTAGTCTATCGTGAGCATAAAATTGACAACTTTTTTTTTTGTAATTACTCGTTTTCTAATGAAGCTCTAACGAAATGGTTAACAGAATTTGAGAGCACTAACAAAGCACTAACGAATGGCACTATTAGATTCGTTAGTGCTCTCCGGAAAAGGGGGGGGGGGCAGGTTCACGGAAGTGGCCAAGACAACACCACAGAACCAGAAGCCAGGAACTGAGCCGTTTAAAGATATGCTTGCTTAAATCAGACCGTGCTCTCTTAATTACCATAATTTATAAAGTTGGATTAATTACGTAGGACCTGAGAACGACAGAAATCAATAATCTGGCATGGCTAGGGAGGAAAGGAAATGATGTAAGGAAAAAGAAAGATGGCTAGAGAGGGGGGGAGGTTGAGTGAGGAAGTATTTGTTAAGTTTCCTGTTATGGTTTTTGGAAAAGTTGAAGTTTGTTGGGAGTCACCATGTTGGAAAGAAGGATGCGACATAAATCAAGCATAATGTTGCGAAGCCTTTGCGTGATGTATCGGACATTTTAGCAAGAGTTAAACCGAACGGAATTGACCCGCGCTAAGAAGGGGTGGGCAATATGGCACGGGAGGGTAAAACCGCACGGTTATAAAAGTGACGAAACCAGGCTTAATCATTTCCTTTTGGTACAGCGCTTTCTGGCATTCCATCCCGGTCCTCACACGCTTTATCTTCCACTGCAATTTTTACTTCTTCATCTTTCAGAAGCCGGCGGGGGGGAAAGAGGAGGCGAGATCCTTCTTAACTGCTCGCAAAATTTGCTGCCTCTTACGATTTACGACCAATTCCACAGTGTATAAAAACACATAACATGAAGAACGGGGAAAATGCGATTTAAAAGTCAGAGACAAGGGTGAGGAAGACGGGGGTTGGGGGGTGGGGGAGACGGAAAGGAAATAATAAGAGGATTTGCAGCCACAGCGAAGATTAAAAAAATATCCCTTTCTACAACTTAAATGCTGGAAAAATTGCAAATCGGCAAAGAAAGACGAAGGAAAAGATGAATTAAAGGCACCCCATCTTGAATAAAATCCCTCGGCAATTGAAAATGGCATAGAATATTATTTTGCTTCCTCGCTCCCTTCAGAATTTGTATGGGGATAGGGTGGACGCCAAATAACTCTCCTTGTAATGAACAGCGAAATCTATCTGCAGCATTGTTCCAGAAAAGTAATGTCCTTACTTTGCAGAGCAAATAAGTCAGCCAGTTACTTGAGAAGCAATGATTTATTACTTTTACTTGCTTTGTGGAAAAGGATACTACTATACTGCTGCAGGAAATAATTATAAATTGATAATAACTCGAAATGGAGTACCACGACATCTTTTTTTTTTATTTTGGTGTTGCAGAAAACCGCTTAATCAGGTTACGACACTAGTGATTATGAGGTACTTGAAACCTTACACTCTAAAAGTGTGGTGCAAAGTAACAAAGTGTGCCTTTAATGGTATTAATGTACACTCTACCCCCTTCTACTTCGCTGTACTTTGTGACACTATGTGTAGTGCAAGTTGTATCCCGGCGTCAGGCTAGTGGAGGAAATTATGTTCGACCCAGTAGACGAATAGCGGTGTTCAAGTTGTGAAGATTCAACAAATGCCTGTCTGCTGCCTTAAACGTTCATTTGATTAGTTAGCACGCACCACGTGACAATACACGACACACACCACACCACTCGAGAACGGGGTGCAACCAGTGATGTGCCGTACACTAAGTTTACCTCTACGTGCGTTGTCTACACGTAATCTACGCGTAGATTACATTTGGTTGTAGTTTACATAGACTACGTAGACAATCTAAAGTGCACTAAAATTAATTTTCAAGGCTTTCATGAAAGGAAAGTGACATTTTCAACTATATTGGTTCCTAACGAAATGAAAATAACCCTATTTACAACAAAATTTCTCTTCTATTACAAACTATGGAAGAAGATAAATAGTATGCAAAAAACAACAACAGATGGCAGTCGTGAGGCAAGAGTGGTCTTTTTCCCATAAAACACTAGAATATTACCTATATTAGGTCTCTTCCTAGGTGAGAAATTGTTCGAAATTGAAAGGAAGAGTATGAAAGGTTTTTCTTACACATTAGCAAGTAGCAACTGATACGTAGTATAATTCTGTTTTACCTCTACAGTGCCCTTAGCAAAGTTTTCACCTTTTGTCATGTTGTTTAGTGTTTACAGAGATTACGTTATCTACGTGTGTCAAATAATCTACGTGTAGAATGGAGACTATCGTTGTTTACACGTAGACGAACATCACTGGGTGCAACGGTGCAGACACCAAATCGATAAAGTAGTCGGTGTTGCACCATGTAAACCAACTAGACGCTCGAGTGCAGAGAGAGTTGAAAAGTGCAGCGAACTAAACGGGGCTTCTTTGTCGGGAATCTGTGGCGCAAAGTCTCCCATAACGGTACAGAAGGGGAGAAAGCGAGTGAACGGAGCAATGCAGTGCGCGCTGCTGCAAACGGCTGGTAGCTACATCTGCGTTTTCCCCTCCATGCACTCACTTCCTCTCTCGAGTCATCCTTGCACGGAAGACTTGTTTTCGTTCGCTTACTTCACATATTACTGGGACAGTGTAAAAATAAACAAATGAACTGAGATTGCAAAACACCAGTTTTCGTGTCTTGACAATGATTACACACACGCACCAACTCAACACACCAAAACAGTCTCAAAAATTTCCTCAACACCCCACCTAAAATTCTTCACATAGGGCCAATATATGGTCATTTTGGCTCTAAATTTATATTTACAACCCCTAAATCAAATTTACATCCCAGATGGTATATTCTGGATAAACCTCTATGCCTTTGGAAAACGATTGGCGATAAACCAGTGCCAAATACGAGGTCTACCACGTTGCAGTTATATGTAGTGAATTTGACGTGATTACCTGTTTGCAAAACGGGGCCCTCGCCATTTTTTTAAAGCTATGCATATCCTCATACAAATTATGGAAAATTTGACTCTTAACCCTTTTAAATACAGGAGGGTGTGGTCTGTTAACCATTTCTTCGCTAGCTTGAACGAGATAAGCATAAATGAGTTTATACGATTGCATGCAGACCAGTCACATGGAATTGCTTCGTAACATCAGTCAATTTTCATTCCTTACATCACTGACGTACGCAGAGGGTGGCTGAAGGGGCTACAGCCCCCCCCCCCCCCGAAATTTTTAGAAAATAAAAAAAATATGATGAAGGCAGTAATGATGTCCGGAAAAGCAAACTTAAAATGAACTCCGATAATCATTTTTGTATTTGAATAACTTTTAAAACGAAGGTTTAAAATGGTAATTTGAGCTCATTTCTTCTGAAATAAAACACCAACAACGGGGTGTCACGGAAATTGATTTAGGGCGATGCATTCTATGGTTAATGGAAATATTTAATCTCACTCACTCCGTTATGAGCCCAAAACGAGGTCTAGAACTTTAAATGTTTTGGAATTATCTGTTTTTAAAATAACCATAAATTCTAAAAAAATAGAAACAAAATTCATTTATGTAAACTTTCTATTTTTTTAAAAATAAACAGGAAAGCTCTCTAAAGTGGAGTTTTCCATGCCCTAACATTACACACACACACGTGTATATATATGTACGGATGACAAATTTTGTACCTCCCAGATGAAAAATGTTCCTGCTCCACTTAATGTAACTATGCCCTATGCACCACCAAGTTCACAAGTTCAGCCCACCCCTCCAAAAAAGAAAAAACCTGCGTACGCCAGTACCTTACACTGTAAAACATTGAAGTTGGCAGGTGGCAATCTCAGTTGTAATGACAAAATTACAGGTAGAAGATCAGCTCACTTGTAACAACGTTGCCAAGCGTAATTATGCCATTATACTCTTGTTGCTGTGAACAATAAGCCACTCACAATATCTGGGAAGGGACGAGAGCTTAGAAAAATATGGATAGATGGCAGCACAGACAATGTGAATCAGAAAGTTGGGAACTTTGGAAGACAAAATGAGACATTAATATAATAGCAATACATAAGGTTATTAGGAACTAATGTAGCGCATTAAAAATAACAACTAGTAGTCAGTAGAGAAAGTAGTAAAGAAATAATTATAAAATAAACCTTACGGTACCGTAGAGTGAAAGGTAAGATTTATGATAAAATTGACTGAGATCAATTCTCAACCTGTGTTTTGAGCGTGTTTCTCAATTGGTTGAATTAGAGATTAGTGTATATCAAATTACAAAAAGGTAAGAAAAAGAACTCGTAGCAAAACTTCCCGTGTAGCCTATACCAAAATATAAGGTAAGGTCAGATGTATGTTTCTCACATTAGTTTTGACATCTGACATTCAATCGCATTTTGCAACCAAGTTGTCTAGATGGAATGAGAAATGTCAAATAAACATGAATAGACTCTCTCGAGCTATCGAACAGGTGAGTTCTGGAAAGGTTTCCAAGCTTTCGAGAGCTGACGTCACTCATCTTCAGCGTATGAACTCACCTAGAGTTGACGAGCTGTATCCTTGCGGGTGAACCCTGCCCAAGCATGGCTGCGCAGTAGCAAAGGGGAGGAGCTACCGGCTGCGCATCATTATCCTTGCGTTCTGTCCTTGCTGTCGATCACCCAAAGGGCGATTAGGTGGCAACTACATAAACGTATCTCTCTCACACTCTGCGAGGAGTAGCCAACGCACCCGCAAAGATATAGCTCGTCAACTCTAGTAGATAGCCCGAGAGAGAGTATTCATCATTCGTCGCCAGGAAAGCTTCAAGACAAAAGAAAAGCATATTTTACTGGTGAGCAAGGACGTATTTAGGGGTGGTCCGGAATCCCATCCCCCGAAAGGCATAGCAAGTACTAAAATTGAATAATCAAAATACAATTTTTAACATTTGTTACATAATCTATGGTTATTAATGCCCTATGCACTTATTAGAAGACAAGGAATTTGGCTCATACGGCTTTAAAGAATAGTTTCAAAGATTTATGTACACTACTACTAGTGTTAATATGAATAAATATTAATCAGCAACTTTACTTTTCGTTAATTGTATTAAGCGATTAAAAGTGTTAACCGTATAATTATTTTTGCCCATTAGAATTGGATCTAAATACTTTTGTTATTCAATAAATATTCAATTCTTTATCTATTTTAGATTAATTTCTTTGCAAGGCAGTTGCTTTTATATAAATTTTGGCGATCTTAACTATACGTAAGCTAGATAATGAATACATGCTCTATTCTTTTACCATCTTTTTAGTTATTCCTGTAATACGAGCAGTGATATACGTCTACGCGTAAACAACGATAGTCTACATTCTACACGTAGACTATTTTATACACGTAGATGACGTAATCTAGTAAACAACATGGCGAAAGGTGATAACTTAGCAAAGGGCGCCGTGGAATTAAAACAAAATTATACTGCGTATCAGTTGCTGATGTGTGAGGAGAACTTTTCATACTCTTTCTTCCAAATTCGAACAGTTTCTCACCTAGGAAAAAAACCTAACATAGGAAATATTCTAGTGTTTTATGGGAAAAAGACCACTCATGCCTCACGACTGCCATCTGTTGTTTTTCTTGCATACTATTTATCTTCTTCCTTGGTTGATATTAAAAGAGAAGAGAAATTTTGTTGTAGATAGGATTCTTTTCAGTTCGTTAGGAACGAATATAGTTGAAAATGTCACTTTCCTTTCATGAAACCCTTGAAAATTAATTTTAATGCACTTTAGATTGTCTACGTAGTCTATGTAAACTACAACCCAATTTAATCTACGCGTAGAATACGTGTAGACAACGCATGTAGACGTAAACTTATAGTCTACGGCACATCACTGAATACGAGTAATAACAATACAATATTAATGAATTTACATATTTAATATAATTTAATATAATTATTATAATTATATCATTATTATTGTTACACTTGGTTGGACCCCCCAAAATGTATTCCTAGATACATGCCTGATGGTGAGTTGCAACAATGAAGTACTGTGCATGTTGTTTCAAGGTTCATTAACTTTGCTGGGAAACCGAAATAGAATCACAGAGATGAAAACACTATTGTGCGTGACGGGCAGAGAAAAATGGCAGAGAATCCTTTCCACACCGGGTTTTCCCCTCTTTATTCCATCTTTTACCACCTTCACTGCGCTGAATCTATTAGCAAACCTGGGACGACTAGGCCTGGGGAATTTGCGTTCTCGAGGAGGGCGGGGGAGGGGGAAGAGGAAGGGGGGTGGGGGTAGAAAAAGTATCCTCAACCATTGAGCCCATGTCAGGAGTCATTTATATTGTGTTGATATGAGCATCACCGCAGCGTTCAGCTCATTTCTCCTCGGAGACTCAACAAACTCTTTACCAAGAGGCAGGCGTACACTTCGGCACACACAAAGGCCCGAAAGCAGAGGAAGGAGATGTATTATGATCCACCGAATCGATATTGTTGGGGAAAGATGCTGAGCAAGGAAATCAAACGAAAACACACGATAACATAATAAATGAAGTGTGTTCCCGCTGGATGAATCCCGCCGCCATTGCCGACAACCAAACTTCAAAGGGGAGGCATCATTGACTATCTTCACAGGCGGGCGCTCTATAGTATTATCAGTCTCTTCGGGAACAGACAGAAGAAGGGGGAGACGAGAAGTTTGGTTTTTGGGAAATTGATCAAGCGACTGTGAAAACAGGTGACAGACGAAACGGGAAGAAGATGAAGGAGAATGTGTTCATTACAAGGCGACCAATCACCGTTCGGGGAATTCTTGCCGCCATGTTGCAGTTTTGTTTACATTAGAGCTTCGAGTACATGTAGTTTTTTTTCTCTGCTGGGACGTGGAGTGGCTTGTTCTTTCATTATGCTAATTGATTCCACCCAGTCAGCAATTCTTGCACATGTATACCGAGTATTGTTCAAGTACTGATTCGAAGGACACTTTGCCTCCACAATGGCTTATTGTTGACGTTGTCGCTTTGTAATCAAGGGGCTCCGAGCATGGGCGTCGGCAGGTGGGGTCGAACCGGTCGGTCAACCCCCCCTGGAAATTTCCATCTACTTTTTTTTCAATTTATGGCAATTTATAAATGAAGCACTTTATTTCACCTCATTTTGCTTCATTGTTTAAAAATGGTCTTTTTTTCACTATGCTTGCCTAACCTAACCAAACCTAACCTTATCGGAAATAGTTCGTGGGGCTATCCGTCATCTACCCGTGCATAATGTACAATTTCCACTGGTGACGAACACAATAGTAGGTATTTTTCGGTGAAGAAGGTTGGAAACACTGCATACCTACAATGTGAGTCAAGATGTGGCCGCCATAATGTGTGTGACGGATGCGAAGACAGGAATAAAAAAAATCACCCTGTATGTGAAAAATTGTGTTTGTTTTCGTGTAAAAAGCATAATGGCACCTTGAACTATGTTCCGCATTACACAATTGGTAAGTACGAACCATGCGAAACACAAAATATCCGAATTTAATGTGTTTCCGATATACGGAACTGTTACCGAAAATAATATAACTTCCTTAATGATATTAATCCATTTTTACGTAAAATTAACACTCATTTAACATTCATAAAATTATTCCAAAATAACAAGCGACTCTCTCTGCTGTTTTGTTCAGTGGATTTAAACAAACTCGATTTTACCTCTTTTATATTGGGCACTATCTACTATTAATTAATTATGTCTGTCTGTGTATGGATCCCCCCCCCCCCTACAATTTTGTCTGAAATGACGACCATTCGGAGAAGGGCCATTAGAAAAACCAATACTACTACTTCTACAAAACTATGTAAAACAGTGTTAAGCAAATAACTACTAATGTAAATTAAATATCAGCACTACGTACAGTCAAACGCAATCACTTGTTGAACTCTTTCGTCACGCCAGGTGTCCGCTTAAACTAGTTGCTAAAGGTGTGCCAGCTGGAAGTGGAGTGAATGCTTACACTCCGATATCAGTGGGTGGGTGACTTAATACCAACACTGCGCCATCTATTGGCCTTTACATAAACTAAACTTTTCTTTCAGCTAGAGAGGTCAACATTTTTCAGAGGGCCATTTTATGGAATCTGAGGGGAAGGACAGTGGAGTGAATGCTTACGCTCAGATATCAGTGGGTGGGTGACTTAATACCAACACTGCGCCATCTATTGGTCTTTACATAAACTAAACTTTTCTTTCAGCTAGAGAGGTCAACATTTTTCAGAGGGCCATTTTATGGAATCTGAGGGGAAGGACAGTGGAGTGAATGCTTACGCTTAGATATCAGTGGGTGGGTGACTTAATACCAACACTGCGCCATCTATTGGTCTTTACATAAACTAAACTTTTCTTTCAGCTAGAGAGGTCAACATTTTTCAGAGGGCCATATTATGGAATCAGTGGGGAAGGACAGTGGAGTGAATGCTTACGCTCAGATATCAGTGGGTGGGTGACTTAATACCAACACTGTGCCATCTATTGGCCTCTACATAAACTAAACTTTTCTTTCAGCTAGAGAGGTCAACATTTTTCAGAGGGCCATTTTATGGAATCTGAGGGGAAGGACAGTGGAGTGAATGCTAACGCTCAGATATCAGTGGGTGTGTGACTTAATACCAACACTGTGCCATCTATTGGCCTTTACATAAACTAAACTTTTCTTTCAGCTAGAGAGGTCAACATGTTTCAGAGGGCCATTTTATGGAATCTGAGGGGAAGGACAGTGGAGTGAATGCTTACGCTCAGATATCAGTGGGTGGGTGACTTAATACCAACACTGCGCCATCTATTGGTCTTTACATAAACTAAACTTTTCTTTCAGCTAGAGAGGTCAACATTTTTCAGAGGGCCATCTTATGGAATCAGAGGGGAAGGACAGTGGAGTGAATGCTTACGCTCAGATATCAGTGGGTGGGTGACTTAATATCAACACTGCGCCATCTATTGGTCTTTACATAAACTAAACTTTTCTTTCAGCTAGAGAGGTCAACATTTTTCAGAGGGCCATATTATGGAATCAGAGGGGAAGTACAGTGGAGTGAATGCTGACGCTCAGATATCAGTGGGTGGGTGACTTAATACCAACACTGCGCCATCTATTGGCCTTTACATAAACTAAACTTTTCTTTCAGCTAGAGAGGTCAACATTTTTCAGAGGGCCATATTATGGAATCAGAGGGGAAGGACAGTGGAGTGAATGCTTACGCTCAGATATCAGTGGGTGTGTGACTTAATACCAACACTGCGCCATCTATTGGCCTTTACATAAACTAAACTTTTCTTTCAGCTAGAGAGGTCAACATTTTTCAGAGGGCCATATTATGGAATCAGAGGGGAAGGACAGTGGAGTGAATGCTTACGCTCAGATATCAGTGGGTGGGTGACTTAATACCAACACTGCTCCATCTAATGGCCTCTACATAAACTAAACTTTTCTTTCAGCTAGAGAGGTCACATTTTTCAGAGGTTCATATTATGGAATCAGAGGGGAAGGACAGTGGAGTGAATGCTAACGCTCAGATATCAGTGGGTGGGTGACTTAATACCAACACTGCGCCATCTATTGGCCTTTACATAAACTAAACTTTTCTTTCAGCTAGAGAGGCCAACATTTTTCAGAGTGCCATATTATGGAATCAGAAGGGAAGGACAGTGGAGTGAATGCTTACGCTCAGATATCAGTGGGTGGGTGACTTAATACCAACACTGCGCCATCTATTGGCCTTTACATAAACTAAACTTTTCTTTCAGCTAGAGAGGTCAACATTTTTCAGAGGGCCATATTATGGAATCAGAGGGGAAGGACAGTGGAGTGAATGCTTACGCTCAGATATCAGTGGGTGGGTGACTTAATACCAACACTGCGCCATCTATTGGCCTCTACATAAACTAAACTTTTCTTTCAGCTAGAGAGGTCACATTTTTCAGATGGCCATATTATGGAATCAGAGGGGAAGGACAGTGGAGTGAATGCTTACGCTCAGATATCAGTGGGTGGGTGACTTAATAACAACACTGCGCCATCTATTGGTCTTTACATAAACTAAACTTTTCTTTCAGCTAGAGAGGTCAACATTTTTCAGAGGGCCATATTATGGAATCAGTGGGGAAGGACAGTGGAGTGAATGCTTACGCTCAGATATCAGTGGGTGGGTGACTTAATACCAACATTGCGCCATCTATTGGTCTTTACATAAACTAAACTTTTCTTTCAGCTAGAGAGGTCAACATTTTTCAGAGGGCCATATTATGGAATCAGAGTGGAAGGACAGTGGAGTGAATGCTTACGCTCAGATATCAGTGGGTGGGTGACTTAATACCAACACTGCGCCATCTATTGGCCTTTACATAAACTAAACCTTTCTTTCAGCTAGAGAGGTCAACATTTTTCAGAGGGCCATATTATGGAATCAGAGGGGAAGGACAGTCGAGTGAATGCTTACGCTGAGATATCAGTGGGTGGGTGACTTAATACCAACACTGTGCCATCTATTGGCCTCTACATAAACTAAATTTTTCTTTCAGCTAGAGAGGTCAACATTTTTCAGAAAGCCATATTATGGAATCAGAGGGGAAGGACAGTGGAGTGAATGCTGACGCTCAGATATCAGTGGGTGGGTGACTTAATACCAACACTGCGCCATCTATTGGCCTTTACATAAACTAAACTTTTCTTTCAGCTAGAGGGGTCAACATTTTTCAGAGGGCCATATTATGGAATCAGAGGGGAAGGACAGTGGAGTGAATGCTTACGCTCAGATATCAGTGGGTGGGTGACTTAATACCAACAGTGCGCCATATATTGGCATTTACATAAACTAAACTTTTCTTTCAGCTAGAGAGGTCAACATTTTTCAGAGGGCCATATTATGGAATCAGAGGGGAAGGACAGTGGAGTGAATGCTTACGCTCAGATATCAGTGGGTGGGTGACTTAATACCAACACTGCGCCATCTATTGGTCTTTACATAAACTAAACTTTTCTTTCAGCTAGAGAGGTCAACATTTTTCAGAGGGCCATATTATGGAATCAGAGGGGAAGGACAGTGGAGCGAATACTTACGCTCAGATATCAGTGGGTGGGTGACATAATACCAACACTGCGCCATCTATTGGCCTTTACATAAACTAAACTTTTCTTTCAGCTAGAGAGGTCAACATTTTTCAGAGGGCCATATTATGGAATCAGAGGGGAAGGACAGTGGAGTGAATGTTGACGCTCAGATATCAGTGGGTGGGTGACTTAATACCAACACTGCGCCATCTATTGGCCTTTACATAAACTAAACTTTTCTTTCAGCTAGAGAGGTCAACATTTTTCAGAGGGCCATATTATGGAATCAGAGGGGAGGGACAGTGGAGTGAATGCTTACGCTTAGATATCAGTGGGTGGGTGACTTAATACCAACACTGCGCCATCTATTGGTCTTTACATAAACTAAACTTTTATTTCAGCTAGAGAGGTCAACATTTTTCAGAGAGCCATATTATGGAATCAGAGGGGAAGGACAGTGGAGTGAATTCTTACGCTTAGATATCAGTGGGTGGGTGACTTAATACCAACACTGCGCCATCTATTGGTCTTTACATAAACTAAACTTTTCTTTCAGCTAGAGAGATCAAGATTTTTTCAGAGGTCCATATTATGGAATCAGAGGGGAAGGACAGTGGAGCGAATACTTACGCTCAGATATCAGTGGGTGGGTGACATAATACCAACACTGCGCCATCTATTGGCCTTTACATAAACTAAACTTTTCTTTCAGCTAGAGAGGTCAACATTTTTCAGAGGGCCATATTATGGAATCAGACGGGAAGGACAGTGGAGCGAATACTTACGCTCAGATATCAGTGGGTGGGTGACATAATACCAACACTGCGCCATCTATTGGCCTTTACATAAACTAAACTTTTCTTTCAGCTAGAGAGGTCAACATTTTTCAGAGGGCCATATTATGGAATCAGAGGGGAAGGACAGTGGAGTGAATGCTTACGCTCAGATATCAGTGGGTGGGTGACTTAATACCAACACTGCGCCATCTATTGGCCTTTACATAAACTAAACTTTTCTTTCAGCTAGAGAGGTCAACATTTTTCAGAGGGCCATATTATGGAATCAGAGGGGAGGGACAGTGGAGTGAATGCTTACGCTTAGATATCAGTGGGTGGGTGACTTAATACCAACACTGCGCCATCTATTGGTCTTTACATAAACTAAACTTTTATTTCAGCTAGAGAGGTCAACATTTTTCAGAGGGCCATATTATGGAATCAGAGGGGAAGGACAGTGGAGTGAATTCTTACGCTTAGATATCAGTGGGTGGGTGACTTAATACCAACACTGCGCCATCTATTGGTCTTTACATAAACTAAACTTTTCTTTCAGCTAGAGAGATCAAGATTTTTTCAGAGGTCCATATTATGGAATCAGAGGGGAAGGACAGTGGAGCGAATACTTACGCTCAGATATCAGTGGGTGGGTGACATAATACCAACACTGCGCCATCTATTGGCCTTTACATAAACTAAACTTTTCTTTCAGCTAGAGAGGTCAACATTTTTCAGAGGGCCATATTATGGAATCAGAGGGGAAGGACAGTGGAGTGAATGCTGACGCTCAGATATCAGTGGGTGGGTGACTTAATACCAACACTGCGCCATCTATTGGCCTTTGCATAAACTAAACTTTTCTTTCAGCTAGAGAGGTCAACATTTTTCAGAGGGCCATATTATGGAATCAGAGGGGAAGGACAGTGGAGTGAATGCTGACGCTCAGATATCAGTGGGTGGGTGACTTAATACCAACACTGCGCCATCTATTGGCCTTTATATAAACTAAACTTTTCTTTCAGCTAGAGAGGTCAACATTTTTCAGAGGGCCATATTATGGAATCAGAGGGGAAGGACAGTGGAGTGAATACTTACGCTCAGATATCAGTGGGTGGGTGACTTAATACCAACACTGCGCCATCTATTGGCCTTTACATAAACTAAACTTTTCTTTCAGCTAAAGAGGTCAACATTTTTCAGAGGGCCATATTATGGAATCAGAGGGGAAGGACAGTGGAGTGAATGCTTACGCTCAGATATCAGTGGGTGGGTGACTTAATACCAACACTGCTCCATCTATTGGCCTTTACATAAACTAAACTTTTCTTTCAGCTAGAGAGGTCAACATTTTTCAGAGGGCCATATTATGGAATCAGAGGGGAAGGACAGTGGAGTGAATGCTTACGCTCAGATATCAGTGGGTGGGTGACTTAATACCAACACTGCGCCATCTATTGGCCTTTACATAAACTAAACTTTTATTTCTGCTAGAGAGGAATCAGCTATAGAATCAGAGAGGAAGGCAGTTCAGGACTACCCATAAAATAAGAAGTGGTGTACAAGTTCCTCCTTTCTTCATTTTTATTTGTAGGGTCTATATATTTTCCTCTTCTCTGTTTTATTGGATCTTCTGTCTATCTTTCCTTGTCTTAGTTTCTTTCAAGGTTTGTCTCATTTTCTTCTATCTTTCTTTCACTCATACACACGCGCACTTGCGTTTGTACTCTCCTCATGCCTTCTGTCTTTCTTTTCTTGCATTTTCTGGGTAGCTTTAAACCTTCTTTTCATATGCTCATTATTTGTTTCTTAGTTCTCACTCTCTTTGTTCTTAATGATTTGTTTGTATGTTTCCCTCGTGTTTTCAACCTCATATTTCTTCCATATTCACTCGATCGATCAATCTTCTTTTATTTGTGTTTGTCTTTCTATCACTTCTTTCTATCTTTATTTCTCTTCCTTTTAACATTTCTTTCTCTGTGTGTGTTTGTTTATTTTCCTATTCTATCGCGTTTTCCTTTCTCTCTCTCTCTCTCTCTCTCTCTCTCTCTCTCTGTCCTTACTTTCCTATTCTCTCATGTTTCCCTTCTCTCTCTCTCTCTGTCATTATTTTCCTATTCTCTCGTTCTTCGTTTCCCTCTCTGTCTTTATTTTCCTATTCTCGTGTTTTCCCTTTCTCGCTCTCTCTCTCTCTCTCTCTCTGTCTTTATTTCCTAATCTCTTGTTTGCTCTTTCTCTCCCTCTGTCTTTATTTACCTATTCTCTTCTTTTCCCTTTCTCTCTCTCTGTCTTTATTTCCTATTCTCTCGTTTTCCCTTTCTCTCTCTCTCTGTCTTTATTTTCCTATTCTCTTGTTTTCCCTTTCTCTCTCTCTCTCTCTGTCTTTATTTTCCTATTCTCGTGTTTTCCCTTTCTCTCTCTCTCTCTGTCTTTATTTCCTATTCTCTTGTTTTCTCTTTCTCTCTGTCTTTATTTTCCTATTCTCTCGTTTTCCCTTTCTCTCTGTCATAATTTTCCTATTCTCTCGTTCCTCCTATCTTTCTCTCTTTCTTACCGTTTTATTTGTCTTTCCTTCTCCCATTTCCTTACCCTTATTTGGCCTCCCCGATGGCGCAGTGGTAGCGTCATCGCCTTGTAATCAAGGGATCCCGGGTTCTATACCCGGTGGAAGCACATAGTGGTTCGGATCTCACTTTAAACTGTAAGTCCAGTCGCAATTAGTCTTACTGTACATAAAGTGGACTTAAAACACCAACTCTGATTTGAGCTGTTTGACTTATTTTGTTTATTTTACTTCCGCGTTTCTGCCACTTTTGGTTGATAGGGAAGATGAGGAACGATATGGTGAAACTGGTGGAAACTCTAAACGAACACACATGTATTACCCTTATAAAATCTCCCCCTTATATTTCCTTCTTATGATGCTACCTAAGGCGCTCATAGAGAGTAAGTTTGTAACAGAAACAAAAAGTCTACAGGTACTTCTATTTGAAGTCATTAACGATTAATATACCGCACTGTGACTTTAAATTCCTTTCCATTTCACCAGGTCATTTCTTCCCCTCTTCTTGGGGTCTTCACCCTCTTCTGCATTGGTCGACGGAATGGAGAGAGGAGCGCCCTTTGCATCTAGCACCCTTTGCCCTTCATCATTTCATCTCGAGAAGATATGGATGTTGGATGAGGCCGCAAGTGGAGTCGGTCCCCGTTGAGGTAAGTAGAGCGAGGTGGCTCCATCTTTGATTTACGTCACCAACTTAATTCTGATAGCACAAACCGAACGCCGTCTTCTGGTTCAATGAGATGTCGCCACTTTCGCTTCTGGAGGTACATAAAAGGCAATCCCAGGAAGAAATATGGAGTGAGGAGCGAGTTGAGATACGTAGACCATTTTTTTCTCTTTCGGTGTAGAGAAGGCGCGGTGATGATTGCCCGAAAATGAAGAGGGGGAGAAAGATATGCGGCCAATGCGTTTTCTTTTCCCCCCCGAAGTGCGTAAATGCGTTTGCTTTCCTTTCTGTTGCTGAGTTATAAAGTCAGGTTCGGAGTTAATGAAATGGAGGAATGGTGATAATAGATAAGGAACGTAGAGGGCAAAATTAAAAACTTATATTTGTGGCCTTCTGCACTATCGTTGAAATGACTTACGCTGGTATTGTTATTTTTGATTTTCCTGCTTTGGCATAGACTTGAATGCAGAATTTCTTCACGGGGGGTGGGCGGATATAAGTTCATATTTAGAGGATATGTAGGCCTAAGGTTAAATTTACATGCAAAAATGGTACTACTTTACTATAGGGGTGACACCTATAAATCATTTATTTCGCATTTTTTACATTGCTAACGTACTATTCTGCATTGCAGAACATTTCTTCAGGTGAAATAATAATTAATTTTTAACGAAAATAATGCCTATTTCTTACATTTACGAGTACTTACTGTTACTCGTTATTTCGATTCTGTAACACACATTATGGCGATAGCGCACTGGCTCATCGTGCGTTGTGAGAGTGTTTTGTCGATTTATGCAGTGTTCCAACCTTGTTCACTGGAAAATACCTACTTTCGTGCCCGGGTTTGAAATTATGCTAATACCTCGCAAACCATTGACGTTAGCCTCACAAACCATTGACGTTCGCCACACAAGCCATTGACGTTAGCTCCATAAACCATTCACGTTAGCCCCACAAACCATTGACGTTAGCCCCACAAACCATTTTCCGTAGGGTTAGGTTAGGTTAGGCAAGCATAGTTAAAAACATTTTTTAAAAAAATTAAATACACGACACGTCATGTTCTAGTGAAAACACGGCGAGTTTGAAACACTGATTACGGGGTTACGTCATCTAACACACGGAACATTGTGCTCTCGTGCAGAAAGCAAATGGCGGCAGCAGAAACAGCGTGTCGCACAGAGATTTTCGCAGAAAACAACATGTATTCGCATTAAAATGGATGAAAACTACATTCATGAACTTCCACAACGGTACAGAAAATTATTTGCGTAAGTACCGTGCGTTCATTTCGATCTGCAGCCGAGAGATCGGGAGAAGCGTGGCGGGCGGCGCTGACGGAGATGCCGACATTTGCGGCCTGTAATGCCCGCTTATTTTTATAGACATATGCAGACATTTATATAAATATTGCAAAACGATCACTAACCTGTGTTATAACACGCAAAAGTTCTTCTGTAATTCATCCAAGTTCTGCTCTTATATACACAAAAAAATACGTTTTAGAAACGATGTTAAGAGCCACAGATAATAAAACATTTTAATCATAGTTTTGACCAGTAACGTCCTGCTTAAGTTTATATCCTTGAAAGAGTTTTGTGCCGATGGGGATCGTTTGGAGGTTTTGAATGTGCAACACTGTATCAAGATTACGCTGTAGAAGAAACCGTTGAAAGTCAATAGTGTTTGTGAGCTTCCTTGCAATCCGAAATCTCCGAGCTCGAGTTTTTTGTTCCTTCGCGACTAGATGAAGACAGAGTTGTAAATATAGTGGCGAGCAATGTAAACCAAGAGCGTGTTAATTTCGTACTGTGCGCAAGAGTGTTATTCTTGGTTACTTGCAGTTACTTGTTTGTGTTATTGTAGTGTGTATGTGTGACGTGTCAGTGAGACGATTGGAATGCCAGCCGCAAGATTCACGTTAGAACAAAGATTTTTTTATGTATGACACGTACCTACGTGAAAACAAACTCGTGTCGAGACGTGTGTCGGTGATTTGTACAGAAATTCCCATGCGTTTCAACTCCACACAGAGATACGGTTAGACATCTTGTCCTTAAATTACGAGAAACTGTATCGTTAAATTTTAAAACACCTAAGCAAAAACGATGGATTCTAACCGAAGCAAAACTCGATGATATTGGTGCAGCGTTAGAACGTTCTCCAAACAAACCTCTACGCCGTGTTTCACAAGAGGTGGGCGTGTCAAAATCATCGGCACATACAGTCACTAAGCTACTAAAATTAAAACCATACTCTTATAACACAGGTTAGTGCTCGTTTTGCAATATTTATATAAATGTCTGCATATGTCCATAAAAATAAGCGGGCATTTCAGGCCGCAAATGTCGGCATCTCCGTCAGCGCCGCCCGCCACGCTTCTCCCGATCTCTCGGCTGCAGATCGAAATGAACGCACGGTACTTTCTCCTGTAAAAAGTAAGAAATCCGTCACCCCTATAGTAAAGTGTTACCCAAAAAATATTATAAATTGGAGCTCTGTGAAACATTTTAGAGGTGTGCGGATAATTCACTGTATTCATGTCCTATACAGAAACAGGGTGGCCAGTCTAGAACCATCATAAAATTTGAGTATAATTCCCTGTTTTCAAGGCGAACTTTCCAAAAGATCAAGGATAGAAGTATATGTTTTCTCTATTTCAATCTTCGCCTCTTACACCACCCACACACGTACACATACAAATACAGAATATTAACACAATTATTGGAGTATATATAAAGGGTCTGTGCGATTCCAATGTACTATCCAGAAATTATAATTCTATTCAATTAAACGGTATATATATTTCAAATATTTAATTTAAGGGGCGGAGTTCACATTTTTGCATTTCACATATTCATCTTCAATCACAAGTCATAAATGTTACGGGATACACTAATCTACGAGAAATTGTTAATTGCATAAGAATTTCAAACTCAAATTTACCTAATCAACTTCAAGATATTTTATCTTACACTAATCTTCCGTTTGTCAAGAAAGATTGTTCTGCAAAGGAGACTAACATAGTAAATGGATTGAGAGAATTCTGTTATATTTTCCACGCAGCTTTCTATGCCTTCATTGATAAAAATAAAAGCTAACTGAAAAACTTGCCTCAGGCATTTATAATTCGATTGATTGATTGATTTATTTGGTGTTTTAAGTCCACTATATGCACAGTAAGGCTAATCGGGACTGGACTTACAGTTTAAACTGGGATCCGAACCACTTTGTGCCTCAGCCGAGTATCGAACCCGGGACCCCGCGATTACAAGGCGACGACGCTACCAGTGCGCCATCGGGGAGGCCCATCAGGCATTTATAAATATGTGTATATTCAATAAGATTTGGATTAATAAAAGTTGTAATTTTTCAAGTCTACGAAGAAAAATTCCCGCAGAATGCACGCATAATTCCCGGAATTCAAGGAATTCCCGGTGAGTAGCCACCCTGAGTAATGATTCACATGTGTTCACGTGCACACACACATAGGCAGGACCGGCCTCAATGTCGGAGCTGTGAGCATAAAGTGCTACAAAGCCAGAGGTTCCAGGTTCGAAATCTAAATAAAGCATGTATCTTTGTGTCCATCATCTATTTTGTCAGTACATGATTAATTTTCAACGTCGCGATAAGTTCAAGTACGCCACTGAACCATATAGCATACGCACATAAACCTCTTCTCCCGTCATGCTTTCACTTACGTGTTCTCCCCCCTCCACGCGGAACATCCCGGGAGATGATAGATGTTTATGATGATATTCCTTAACCTCCGAGGGTCCATAAGCTGTCAACCGCTGGCTTACTGCTGTTTTATCACCGAATTAACTCCCACTTAAAACCGCCGAGTCGCTGTCGTAACAAATGACCAATCCCGTCTTTCTCGCTCGCGTTGCAATTCGATCAGGGTTAAGAAAGCCATTCCGACTATTTATTGAGCTGGCGGTGGGTAGATGGCGCTGAAACGAATTTCCCACTATCCTCTTTGGCACCTCGTTCTTGAAAGCGGGGCGAGCAGTTATCTAGTTGCTAGAGTTACGTGATTTTATTGTGTATTCAAATATCGACGTACAGGAAGAAAAATGAATCACATGTAATTTGAGAACTTTAAATTTATTAATTATCGCAACCAAACGTGTACTCATTGATTACTTGATTTGTCCGTTCATCCATTCATCGAAGCTTCCTAATGCCATTTAAATCCAAAAGGTTTGTATTTATACTTTTCACTACGTCATTAGTTCATATGATTGATTTTCTGTCTTGCTTTTATCCTTATTAATATTATTAATGTCATTCTTGTTAATTTGTTACTATAGACTGAAGAAAATTTCCTCGTTATTTTCTGCTTTCCAAAAAATGAAACATTATTCTAAATATCACGTTGGATTAATTGAATTTTAAGAATTTGAAAACAAATTATATTTTGTTTGAAAGAAAATTGATAAAATGTTGATGCACATTTTAGTTAGTAGAGTAAAATGTTATTAATTGTGAAAAGTAGATACATTTTAGTGCATATTGAATATCTGATGCATTTAGGCCTTTACTTGAGCGGTACAGACAGCTTTCATGCACTTCAATGCGTTCACTTTTTAAGTTTTTATGCGCATACTCAGTTAGAAGGGGATCAAGCCTCCCCCGCTCCTTTTCCTTGAAAATTGGCATCGCTCGTTTCAAATTAAAAGAAAGCAAGAAGGTTATTTTTATAGTCGATAACAAATATAAAATTCAGTCCGTCAGTTCTCTAACAGAATAACAAAAGTGAAAAATATATCGAGAAAATTTATATAAAATGCAAGGAAGAAGGTCGGGATTTAGTGTTTTCACATTTTATAGAGCTATACTCCGTTCCAGGAATTTGTGGAACAAGGCCGCGCATAACGGTTGAGAAGGGGAGAAAACTAGTTGGTGGAGCAAAGCAAATGGCTAGTAGCTGCAGCATTTTCGCGAGAATTTATACCAAAGGGTTAGTCAATACATAAACTAATATAAGAATGATAGAAATTTTGGATATAGCAATGATCTAATAACAACAACTGAATAACCAAATAAACAATACAAATTATAGGAACCCCATTCTACACCAATTCCCCATCATATTGCCACACTTACTTCACACGTTGCCAATAGTAGCCCTTTCCCCTTGACGGTTGCATCAAGAGTAAGCACGCTCGTTTCTTCCTCGAGGCATGATGTCATGCAATAGTACCAACGTACATATATTTCCTGTTTACACATGAATCCAGCAACAGATGGACCCCTCCAAGAAAGGAAAGAGTTTAATTATCGAACTGCAAGCACATAGTTATTCGAGCTATAAATATCAAACTGTCGTGAAGATTCTTTCTCTTGTACAATTTACGATACATTTTGTACACTACATTATTTCCAAATAGGCCTAGAAGATAATTTCAGTAGGCATACTAATGTAATTGTGCCACTTCATTCCACAGCGCATCAATGTTGTCCTTAATTGTACAGTCATGGACACTTCTGGGTTGTAACAATACCATTGACTTTGAATGGGATCGTTACAAGCCAGGAGTGTCTGTGACTGTACAAGGGAGGCCTCACTTGCTGCAGAACGATTAACTTCTCTGGATTAAGCTCCATTTTTGACCATGTACGCAATGTCAAACATGGGCGCCCCCAGGGGGCCCCCCGAGATTCCTGGAAAGAGTTAATGTACGCGTATTTCGAATGGTGAAATTGTAGATATATTTTATAACAAAAAGTATTGTTTTCTATGACTTAAATTACAACAACTATTATTATCATTATTATTTTAAATAAGGTTACATTTAAGCTTAAAAAAAAACTATAAAAACAGCTTTTTGTCGTACATGAATTCATGTTAAGTATAGTTCTGCAAATTGTATAGATACAGAATATGGAAATTACAAATGTAATTTTTAAAAAATATAAGTAGTAGTAGTAGTAATAATAATAAAGGTTTTTGTGACTCTGCACCCCCCCCCCCCCCCCCGATAAATAATCCTGCTAGCGTCCTTGCTGTCAAACGATACGGTGGTAACTCACATGCAGTCGGTGGATTCGCACATGCGCAGAGCGGTTTGTCGCATGGCGCTCCTCGCGAGACCAAATCCTCCAGACCTTCGTTCTTACGTCGCAAACCGTCGCAACGTGACTTGAGTCAAATGTTTCGTCCAGTGTGCGGCCGCCCATAAAAGACCAATGTTCAACCTTCACTGAGACGGTTTGCAACATAAATGACTCGTCGCGTCGTGTTTGATCCGGTGTGGGGCTGGTGTTTCCGTTCTTCGTTAAGAGATGGCGTTGCTTCCTCATTAAATATAAACTCCAGCATCTAACTCAACCGTTAAACAGCTTGTGTTTATTCAATTCTCCATATCTCCACAGAATAACTTTCTAAGCTGTAGTTCAACGATGATTGACTATATGACTCACGGACTTCACTTAGCTCTACAGAGAGAGCCAACATAACGTAAAAAAGTCTTACCACGCAGATGATACATCTAAATCTTTCATTATACATTTAATTAATAGACAAATCAATTAATTTCAGCAATAACAATTAAACAGTTAAATATTAATAACAACTTCTAACTCGACCTATATGTGGTTTTATGTCCCCCTTGAATGTATGTGTACGTTTGTAACACGAACATGATTCTTTTAAGGATTACGTCACATTAACAAGCCTAGATGGAATCAACAGTGGGATTACCCACCATAAAGAATCTAAAATGTGGACTTTTTAAAACAACAAATCTTTCCTTATTTATGTTCTGGTTTTGGTCAATAATAGATAAGCAAATGCACTAAGTTACTTTCATTATTCAAGTTTAAATACTTAACTTGTGTAGAATGTTTCCCCAAAGATGTTTGTAGCTACGATATCCGAGACCAAATGGCCGATCTGGTTCTTTTGCCCAGACACGAGGCCTTCGATATTACGTAAGCAAGATGCGTAACAGCATGTAACTTAAGTGTTGCCATCCTTATGGTCAAGGTGCTTACCGAAAAATAACATACAGCTAGAGAGCGACCACAAACAAGAGAACCTTCGCGCACCTTCCCCTCCATCCGTTCAACTCGGGCCATAAGGTAGGCAGCTCCCTACCGCTCCCCTCCATGCGCGAGTACTATGCACAAGACACACCTGCGCAGGTCCCTTCGCCTGTGGTTCCGTAACATGAAAGCGTGTCATAATTACTAGACATCAGAAGAGATGGACATGCATTATGAATTTGTTTCTGGTTTAAATCAGGGCTGTTAAAGGTCCAGGAATTTTAAATAAATTCAATTCCGGTCCAGGAGAGAAAATCAGCAAGCGTAAATGGACTCTGAACCGTAAAGAACATTTTTACCTGTAAAGTATTTCAATTCGGTCCAGGAACCTTTTTTCCGGATCATTTAAATACGGTCGAGGAATCTTTTTTCCGGGTCAATTTGATACGTTCTTGCAATTTAGATGCGTCGTATTATTATACTATTAATATTAACTTATTAATACTCAGCAGTGAACGAAGAGACTCGGTGAAGTACACAGACTCCTCTCAGGTACAGGGATAGTGTTAGGTAAAGACAATATTCACAGAGAAATAAAACCACATTACTGCAGTATGTATAAACTGAAAGGTTTTATTCTTTATTTATTGCAATTATAATGCAAATATACTTGAGACGAAGGCGAGGATTTCGCTTTATCGATGAATTGACTCAATTAAAACGCATAAACTCAATCCGTGGCTATCGGCAAGCCTATGATCACATAGACCTAGCTTGCGCCCCGAACTACCACACCAAGATGTATGCACAACACCGAGGAGTTCTTTTTAAGTTTAAAAGCTTCGTCGATCCGTTGCGAAAAAGTGTGATGATTTCTTACGCGATATCCTCGCTTTTATACTATTTTCGAGAACACAGATTAAAGTACAGATGAATCACTCACTATCTACAAAAGGATACTATCAACAAAACTGACATCTATACATCTTTAGAAATACAAATTCGTATAGTGCACTCTTGCAAACATGAAGATACATTAAACTACTCATAACAGAGCATAAAATACAATAAACATTAAACAAAAGATATACATTACAAACAAGGTGCATTATTACATATAATAACAAAGAAATTACGCTTTCTTTTACAAAAATGAATACATTAGTGACATATCTTCTACCGGTGACGTCACATAAAAATGTGGATCATATCAAATTTAAATACGCTCCAGGAACCATTTTCCCCAATCAATTTAAATACGGTCCAGGAATATTTTTTCCAGATCAATTTAAATACAGTCTAGGGACCTTTTTTTCCGGATCAGTTTAAATAGGGTCCAAGTTCCGTAATGAACTGAAACAATACGCAACTTGGACCGAATTTAAATTGTGCGAGAAAAAGTTCCGGTGCTCTTACAGAACCCAATAGAACCCATTTATTTATTTATTTATTTGTTTATTTATTTATTGCAATTTCCAGTACAGCAGAAGCCATTTTAACCGGAAAGACACAACAGTAAAACAGTACCCTAGTGTTATAAAGAACATACAAAACAAGATAAAATAAAATAGACAAAATATAAACATAAGCAAGCCAAGACAGTACTAAGGTAAACAGGTTACTTTCACAATGCATTACTTATGTACATTTGTTTTCTAAGTTGGTGATAAAAGACGAATATGAACTGAAAATATCCTTGGTTTGAGATAATATTGAATTGGTTCGGTAGCCTATGGAATAATGAACGTTGTATGAGTGATAGTCTGGGAGTTGCAGTGTGGAAAGTCTCCTTGCTCTGTGTTTTATATCTGGCCACTCTGAGGGATAGTTCGTGGAGTGGGATGCTACATCCTAGGTGTCCATTAGATTATGGGACCGTTAGCAACCCTGCTTTAAATGTTTTATGTTAGTAAGTAATCATATTAGGAAATCCCTTCTTCATATGTATTCATGAAACTGTGATATTAATTTTAGTGCACTATTCATTTCAGAATCCATGCATTAAAAAATATCTCCTTCAAAAATTCAGTGCCCATCTCCAGCAATTGAACGGAAACATATTGAATGTAAGTAGTTGTATTGATGATATTACCAGCTCGATAAATGATGAGCCCCCCTCCAGCAGATTTGCTTACACTTAAAACAAGCTCAACATGAGCATATGAGCTTTTTGCTCAAGTGTGGAACACTGTCTAATCCAAGATTTTTGTAAAAATGCCCTCGGGAATTTCCCGTGAAATGATGAGCCCCTCAGATTGATTTGCCCATACTTACAAAAATTGCATCAGCCAGATTGTTGTCCATAAACTTGTCAAAAATTGATATTTTTTTTTGGCCACACCAGAAATTAAGCCAAAAAGCTATATACACACACACACACACCCATATACACACATATTTACTTCCAGTTTAAGTTTAATTGGACCCCAGCCTCAACTTGCATATCCAATATTAAAACAATGTAATATGCAGAGACTCTCTAGAATTGCTCCGTGATTCTCTCATTTCTTATATTATATGTTTGCATGTTTCAAGTAATTCTCCTCTGTGGCAATGTGTGCAATTCCCGAGACGGTAGTATTGATTTTTTGCTTTGCATGTTCTCCTCAGCGCCAGTACTTACAGAAATTCCCGAGTATTGCATCAGCCAGTATTGTGAGAGTGGTTGAGGAGAACAGATGTGTTGTTACAGTGCTTCTCATATTTATAGGCCTGTTTGATTTAATATGAATATTAAATATATATTGAACAATATTTTGCCTGATATTTGTTACATCTAGCTTGTTTGTTGTAATCCACTCTTATTTAGGACCAGGCATATATCTATCCCAGTTTGTTATACAAAAATCAATACATAATACTCAGTGCTGGGTCATTGCCATTCAAGATATGCATGTTCGTGCAGGTATTTGCGGAAGGTCAGTGTGAATGAATATTTATTCTCTTTTTACACTTGTGGGCTATTGGCTTTACAACCTGTCATAAGATAAGCATAGAGATTAGATTTAAAACCCAGGAAATTTTATATAAATACCAAAGCCAAAAATATTAACACACACATACACACATACACACACACAAAGCACAGTGCTGAACCCAACTGATATTTTTATCCAGCATAGAGTTTTGAATTGAAGCCCAGGAAATATATATAATAAACCAATAACAAAAAATGCCGAATCAAAAATATTGCAATCAGTGTAATAAGAATATATCCAGCCCCAATTGGGCCAGACACCAAAGGAATTGTAACCCAGACAAATGCAGAACTCCCATTAAAATATGCCCCAAATGCAATAGAAAATATAGCATGGAATATTTCACATATAAACATAGAGATACTTGCTCTGCACAGTCATCAACATTGCCCCTACAAGCATCCACATCTGGTCTGAAAAGGAAGCATGAAGCACCTCTTAATGCCAGAGCAGCAAAGCAGCCACGCTATGAACCCATCCATAGCAGTTTTAATGCCCAACTTAGGGATTACCGGTTTGTATCAGAGCCAAGATGTGGCATTGAGAATTTTTTGAACAGTATAAATTCTGATCTGCATGCAATTCTTAATGCACAAAATGGTTCTTATAAGCTGTCCCTCAAATTGTATACACAATATAAGAAGCAAAATGGCACAAAATTTACACAGCCCCACATAACAGAAACTGTACCGGTATATTCAAATGCAAATTCAGACAAAATAATAAGCAGATTGATAGATCAATTAAATATTAAACACTCTGAATTTGCGGCAAAAGAGTCTGGATGGAGCCTATGCGGCTCTCCATACAAGTTATATGTTAATATTTCTGAATTCAGCCCATTACAAGGATCTACATATCTGCCAATATTAAAAACAAACAAGCCGTGGTTAATATTGAAAATAATGATGAGAAATGCTTTTTGTGGTGTATTTTAGCTGTTTTGTATCCGGTTTCAAGAAATCCTCAGAGAATAAGTTATTACAAACAACATGAACATGATTTTGACGATGCAATGGAGGGTTTAGAATATCCAATGTCTGTTCAGAATATTGATAAATTTGAAAAAAAGGCCAGACATATCAATGGTAAACAATTATCTATTAATGTATTTATTTGTTCTACTGGCAATTGCCCGATAGAACCTCTCAGAATCAGTACAATTGATGATGAATCTGCTATTCCAATTGATCTGCTCTTAATTGAAGGGGATGGCACATATCATTACACTCTGATACATAATCTTGAAGCTTTAGTGAGAACACAACTAGACAAATCTAATAGAATATTTAAGTTGTGCAGAAGATGTTTAACTGTATTTGATGGTCAAAAAATGGTAAATAGGGTTCGGGA
Source organism: Lepisma saccharinum (assembly GCF_977018435.1). Taxonomy (NCBI): domain Eukaryota; kingdom Metazoa; phylum Arthropoda; class Insecta; order Zygentoma; family Lepismatidae; genus Lepisma; species Lepisma saccharinum. Next base: position 33,600,378 of record NC_139252.1, on the reverse strand, counting down.
AGAAAATGCAGAAATTGCAAAAAACAGGTTAATTGAGCATCTGAAATACTGTGGCAATCATAAACCTGTTCATATGGTGATGCCCAATCCAAGTGAAAATTGCAAATTCAAAAAGTTTGAAGCCTTGTTGGAACACCCAGTATATATTGTCTGTGATTTTGAATCAATCCTCAAATCTTTTGCATTCTGCAATCCAGATCCTGAAGAATCTTCAATTACACCATACCAGCTACATGAACCTTCCAGCTTTTATTATGTGGTTGTACAGGATGGTGTTGTTAGTAAAGAATATTCATACATGGGGCCAGATGCCATCAAAATATTTGCACATAAAATAGAAAATGAGTGCCGTGACATAGCATCTAACATCTTATTAAAATCAAAACCCATGTTGCCTTTAACAGAGAAACAGATTGAAGATTTCAACAAAGCAGAAAAATGTCCGATATGTGATTTTGAATTTTCAGATACAAATATCAAGGTGAAACACCATTCTCATACAGATGGTAAATTCTTAATGGCCCTGTGTAATAGCTGTAATATTAAGATCAAGAGACCAAGATTTGTCCCTATATTTTGCCATGGAGCATCCAATTATGATTTTCATCATTTGATCAGATATGAGGGGTTTGACAAGCAGAATTTAAATATTTTAGCTGAAAATGATGAGAAATATATTGCTATTAGCAAAATAATTAAAGTTAATGGTGTTCCTATTCACATAAGATTTCTTGATTCTTACAGAATTTTATCTGCTAGCCTGGCCACACTGGCCACTCAATTATCTGATGATCAATTCAAAATTACACGTGCATTGTTTCCAAATCAGGACCTGAAATTAATTAGGCGGAAGGGTGTATATCCATATGACTATGTTACAGATTTTTCTAAATTTGATGAGTGTTCCCTGCCACCACATGAAGAGTTTTACAGCAAAATCAGAGGATCTGGAATCACTGATGATGATTATCACCATGCCCAATTGATGTGGAACAATTTAAAATGCCAGACATTTGGTGATTATCACATGGCATATTTGAAACTTGATGTGACCCTCTTAGCTGATATAATGCAGGCATTCAGAAAATCTTCTATGCAAAATTATAGGCTGGACCCAGTGTATTTTTACAGTGCCCCGAGCCTAGCATGGGATGCAATGTTTTTAAACACTAAAAAGCAATTGGATTTGATCCAAGATCAAAATAAGTATCTGTTTATGGAGGAAGATATAAGAGGAGGTATGGTGCAATGTTCTCAGAGATATGCCAGAGCAAATAACAAATATATGCCTGATTATGATCCAGCACGGCCATCAAATTATATAGTGTATGTAGATGCAAACAGCCTCTATGGTCATGCCATGATGCAAAAACTGCCATATGCAGGGCTTGAATGGGTCGAAGATTTCAATAATGAAGATCTTCAGGACTTTGATGACAGTGACTATGGCCTCTTCTTAGAGGTTGATCTGACAATTCCTGATGATTTGCACAATAAATTTTCTGATCTGCCCCCAATTCCTGAGATTCAGTGCTCACCTGGCTCTAAACAGAAGAAGCTCATGATGACTCTGGAGCCGAAACAAGGCTATGTCATATATTACAAGAACCTCCAGTTCCTGATGAAACATGGTGTCCAAGTGACCAAAATTGGCAAAGTTTTGAGTGCCTGAACCTCAAAACTTTGCCAATTTTGGTCACTTGGACACCATGTTTCATCAGGAACTGGAGGTTCTTGTAATATATGACATAGCCTTGTTTCGGCTCCAGAGTCATCATGAGCTTCTTCTGTTTAGAGCCAGGTGAGCACTGAATCTCAGGAATTGGGGGCAGATCAGAAAATTTATTGTGCAAATCATCAGGAATTGTCAGATCAACCTCTAAGAAGAGGCCATAGTCACTGTCATCAAAGTCCTGAAGATCTTCATTATTGAAATCTTCGACCCATTCAAGCCCTGCATATGGCAGTTTTTGCATCATGGCATGACCATAGAGGCTGTTTGCATCTACATACACTATATAATTTGATGGCCGTGCTGGATCATAATCAGGCATATATTTGTTATTTGCTCTGGCATATCTCTGAGAACATTGCACCATACCTCCTCTTATATCTTCCTCCATAAACAGATACTTATTTTGATCTTGGATCAAATCCAATTGCTTTTTAGTGTTTAAAAACATTGCATCCCATGCTAGGCTCGGGGCACTGTAAAAATACACTGGGTCCAGCCTATAATTTTGCATAGAAGATTTTCTGAATGCCTGCATTATATCAGCTAAGAGGGTCACATCAAGTTTCAAATATGCCATGTGATAATCACCAAATGTCTGGCATTTTAAATTGTTCCACATCAATTGGGCATGGTGATAATCATCATCAGTGATTCCAGATCCTCTGATTTTGCTGTAAAACTCTTCTTGTGGTGGCAGGGAACACTCATCAAATTTAGAAAAATCTGTAACATAGTCATATGGATATACACCCTTCCGCCTAATTAATTTCAGGTCCTGATTTGGAAACAATGCACGTGTAATTTTGAATTGATCATCAGATAATTGAGTGGCCAGTGTGGCCAGGCTAGCAGATAAAATTCTGTAAGAATCAAGAAATCTTATGTGAATAGGAACACCATTAACTTTAATTATTTTGCTAATAGCAATATATTTCTCATCATTTTCAGCTAAAATATTTAAATTCTGCTTGTCAAACCCCTCATATCTGATCAAATGATGAAAATCATAATTGGATGCTCCATGGCAAAATATAGGGACAAATCTTGGTCTCTTGATCTTAATATTACAGCTATTACACAGGGCCATTAAGAATTTACCATCTGTATGAGAATGGTGTTTCACCTTGATATTTGTATCTGAAAATTCAAAATCACATATCGGACATTTTTCTGCTTTGTTGAAATCTTCAATCTGTTTCTCTGTTAAAGGCAACATGGGTTTTGATTTTAATAAGATGTTAGATGCTATGTCACGGCACTCATTTTCTATTTTATGTGCAAATATTTTGATGGCATCTGGCCCCATGTATGAATATTCTTTACTAACAACACCATCCTGTACAACCACATAATAAAAGCTGGAAGGTTCATGTAGCTGGTATGGTGTAATTGAAGATTCTTCAGGATCTGGATTGCAGAATGCAAAAGATTTGAGGATTGATTCAAAATCACAGACAATATATACTGAGTGTTCCAACAAGGCTTCAAACTTTTTGAATTTGCAATTTTCACTTGGATTGGGCATCACCATATGAACAGGTTTATGATTGCCACAGTATTTCAGATGCTCAATTAACTTGTTTTTTGCAATTTCTGCATTTTCTTCCCGAACCCTATTTACCATTTTTTGACCATCAAATACAGTTAAACATCTTCTGCACAACTTAAATATTCTATTAGATTTGTCTAGTTGTGTTCTCACTAAAGCTTCAAGATTATGTATCAGAGTGTAATGATATGTGCCATCCCCTTCAATTAAGAGCAGATCAATTGGAATAGCAGATTCATCATCAATTGTACTGATTCTGAGAGGTTCTATCGGGCAATTGCCAGTAGAACAAATAAATACATTAATAGATAATTGTTTACCATTGATATGTCTGGCCTTTTTTTCAAATTTATCAATATTCTGAACAGACATTGGATATTCTAAACCCTCCATTGCATCGTCAAAATCATGTTCATGTTGTTTGTAATAACTTATTCTCTGAGGATTTCTTGAAACCGGATACAAAACAGCTAAAATACACCACAAAAAGCATTTCTCATCATTATTTTCAATATTAACCACGGCTTGTTTGTTTTTAATATTGGCAGATATGTAGATCCTTGTAATGGGCTGAATTCAGAAATATTAACATATAACTTGTATGGAGAGCCGCATAGGCTCCATCCAGACTCTTTTGCCGCAAATTCAGAGTGTTTAATATTTAATTGATCTATCAATCTGCTTATTATTTTGTCTGAATTTGCATTTGAATATACCGGTACAGTTTCTGTTATGTGGGGCTGTGTAAATTTTGTGCCATTTTGCTTCTTATATTGTGTATACAATTTGAGGGACAGCTTATAAGAACCATTTTGTGCATTAAGAATTGCATGCAGATCAGAATTTATACTGTTCAAAAAATTCTCAATGCCACATCTTGGCTCTGATACAAACCGGTAATCCCTAAGTTGGGCATTAAAACTGCTATGGATGGGTTCATAGCGTGGCTGCTTTGCTGCTCTGGCATTAAGAGGTGCTTCATGCTTCCTTTTCAGACCAGATGTGGATGCTTGTAGGGGCAATGTTGATGACTGTGCAGAGCAAGTATCTCTATGTTTATATGTGAAATATTCCATGCTATATTTTCTATTGCATTTGGGGCATATTTTAATAGGAGTTCTGCATTTGTCTGGGTTACAATTCCTTTGGTGTCTGGCCCAATTGGGGCTGGATATATTCTTATTACACTGATTGCAATATTTTTGATTCGGCATTTTTTGTTATTGGTTTATTATATATATTTCCTGGGCTTCAATTCAAAACTCTATGCTGGATAAAAATATCAGTTGGGTTCAGCACTGTGCTTTGTGTGTGTGTATGTGTGTATGTGTGTGTGTGTGTGTGTTAATATTTTTGGCTTTGGTATTTATATAAAATTTCCTGGGTTTTAAATCTAATCTCTATGCTTATCTTATGACAGGTTGTAAAGCCAATAGCCCACAAGTGTAAAAAGAGAATAAATATTCATTCACACTGACCTTCCGCAAATACCTGCACGAACATGCATATCTTGAATGGCAATGACCCAGCACTGAGTATTATGTATTGATTTTTGTATAACAAACTGGGATAGATATATGCCTGGTCCTAAATAAGAGTGGATTACAACAAACAAGCTAGATGTAACAAATATCAGGCAAAATATTGTTCAATATATATTTAATATTCATATTAAATCAAACAGGCCTATAAATATGAGAAGCACTGTAACAACACATCTGTTCTCCTCAACCACTCTCACAATACTGGCTGATGCAATACTCGGGAATTTCTGTAAGTACTGGCGCTGAGGAGAACATGCAAAGCAAAAAATCAATACTACCGTCTCGGGAATTGCACACATTGCCACAGAGGAGAATTACTTGAAACATGCAAACATATAATATAAGAAATGAGAGAATCACGGAGCAATTCTAGAGAGTCTCTGCATATTACATTGTTTTAATATTGGATATGCAAGTTGAGGCTGGGGTCCAATTAAACTTAAACTGGAAGTAAATATGTGTGTATATGGGTGTGTGTGTGTGTGTATATAGCTTTTTGGCTTAATTTCTGGTGTGGCCAAAAAAAAATATCAATTTTTGACAAGTTTATGGACAACAATCTGGCTGATGCAATTTTTGTAAGTATGGGCACATCAATCTGAGGGGCTCATCATTTCACGGGAAATTCCCGAGGGCATTTTTACAAAAATCTTGGATTAGACAGGGTTCCACACTTGAGCAAAAAGCTCATATGCTCATGTTGAGCTTGTTTTAAGAGTAAGCAAATCTGCTGGAGGGGGGCTCATCATTTATCGAGCTGGTAATATCATCAATACAACTACTAATGTAAGGATAGAAAACCGACGCTCCACAAAAACTCATTCCTTTCGATTCCCGCGTGCTGTAGATGAACACATCACACCACCCCTTCCCGCTTTTTTTTTACTTCAAAACTTGCGCAATCGGTCATTGAAAGGTAAACATCAGCGGGGATAGAAATATCGCCAGAAGACTGCCTGTGACAGAAGTGTGGGGTGGGGCATCATCATGATGGAGGCTTGCGACCACCTGAGCACGAGGGGTAATTAGGCATAATCGGTGCGTCCTCCGACCCTTAGTTAATTGTAATCCATTACCGGTGCGGCGCAATACGACAGCAACAACTGCCGGAATGAAACTCTGGATCTCACACCACGCACAGTCCGACCGTCATCTCGTTCATTTCACCCCTCTCCCAGCCTTACCTCACCCTCCCACCGTCCCACCCTCTCTGGCATTTGGTTAATGACAGGTCGAAATTTGGCCAGATCGGTGACCCCATATTAGACCCTCGTTAAATTTGACCATGTGGGACTGTTGTGGTGAATGGGGGTGGGATTGGACGCGCGAAAAAGTTTCAACTCCCGCCTAACTAGTTCTATCCAACTGTTCTTGTCTTGAGCTTGATGAAAAGTTGAAGCTCCTTTTCAAATGAACCAATTTAGAAAAGTAACATGTTAAAATTACCATTGCCTTGTCATACGTTAAGGCAGGAGCCAGGCGCGTATATTCTAGGCTAGCTAGGCTCTCTGCAAAGCCTGAAGCCTAGAGAATAAAATACAGAAAAAAATGATCAGAAATTGTAAATCACCTCATTTCAGTGAAAGGATGGTGTTGATTCTGGAGTTGGCAACCTGATTCTTTGCGAGTTGGCAACCTGATTCTTTACGAGTTGGCAACCTGATTCTTTACGAGTTGGCAACATAATTCTATACGAGTTGGCAACCTGATTCTATACGAGTAGGCAACCTGATTCTTGAGTTGGCAACCTGATTCTTTACGAGTTGGCAACCTGATTCTTTACGAGTTGGCAACCTGATTCTATACGAGTTGGCAACCTGATTCTTTACGAGTTGGCAACCTGATTATTGAGTTGGGAACCTGATTCTTTACGAGTTGGCAACCTGATTCTTTACGAATTGGCAACCTGATTCTTTACCAGTTGGCAACCTGATTCTTCACGAGTTGGCAACCCGATTCTTTACGAGTTGGCAACCTGATTCTTTACGAGTTGGCAACCTGATTATTGAGTTGGCAACCTGATTATTGTGTTGGGAACCTGATTCTTTACGAGTTGGCAACCTGATTCTTTACGAATTGACAACCTGATTCTTTACCAGTTGGCAACCTGATTGTTTACGAGTTAGCAACCTGATTATTGAGTTGGGAACCTGATTCTTTACGAGTTGGCAACCTTATTCTTTACGAGTTGGCAACCTGATTCTTTACCAGTTGGCAACCTGATTCTTCACGAGTTGGCAACCCGATTCTTTACGAGTTGGCAACCTGATTCTTTACGAGTTGGCAACCTGATTATTGAGTTGGCAACCTGATTATTGTGTTGGGAACCTGATTCTTTACGAGTTGGCAACCTGATTCTTTACGAATTGACAACCTGATTCTTTACCAGTTGGCAACCTGATTGTTTACGAGTTAGCAACCTGATTATTGAGTTGGGAACCTGATTCTTTACGAGTTGACAACCTTATTCTTTACGAGTTGGCAACCTGATTCTTTACGAGTTGGCAACCTGATTCTTGAGTTGGCAACCTGATTCTTTACGAGTTGGCAACCTGATTCTTTACGAGTTGGCAACCTGATTCTTTACGAGTTGCCAACCTAATTTCTTACAAGTTGGCAACCTGGCTGCCACTTGCATGGCAAAGTGACTTCTTGAAGGAAACGATTAAATGGGTGTGTCTAACAAATTACGCACGGAGTTTACGCAAGCCTACTCTTCTCCCTTCCTCCAAAGCCTAGGACCACGTGACATATTTACATAGCCCAGATCTTGGATTCAGCATACGCCACTGCGTTAAGGATATAACTGTTTAGACAATATCACATATGTTTTGTGTAGTGCATGTTTTCCCAGCGTAACGTAACATGCACAAGTTGAAAACAACAAAACAAAGCATGTTTTGTCCTGGTAAATAAAATCCTCCAGTTCTGAATTTATCGAGGTAACGTCAGAAAACGAAGTACCATTGCAATTACTCTTGTAATTTGTGTAACGCATTACTACTTACGTTACGCTACTCTCAAAGCAAGAAAAAGAATACCCCCCAAGAAACATTGCTTCAGTTTGAAATTTTCGTGTTCCTATCTTCCTGTAGCGTCATTCCATGTGATATTTAATCGGTTGTATGGTCATATATTACGTAGATTACTAGTTATCTGAACCAATGTTTAAAGATATACTTCACTTAGTCGTTCCGGTACGATTTTTTTTCCACATGGCAGATGAAAGCTCACGTATACCTGTTTCCAAAAATCATTTGAGCTACATGCCTGAAATGAAAACCATGTTGTCTATTGAAGTGTATTTTCTAAGGAATTTGAGTACGTTTTGTCCAAAAACATTTCTTTACTTATTAAAATTGAGGTGGAAATGTGGGTAACAGTTAAAAACTGAATTTTTAAGCCAGATTTTTTTTTAAAAAATGAAGTGATTTAGTCCAGGGTTTGATTTTTTTACGTGTACACCTATCTACAGGGTGTTTGCAAATATAGAAGTAAAAATTAGAAATGTATGTACTCAGGGATCAGGCTACGAGAGGATTCCCTCTTGCAATGCTACAGTAGCACTGTTCGCTCTGCAGTCCACGCGTGCATACGAGAGCACTGTTGCACAGTTACAGCGTGTTACCAGTCCTACTTTAAATAAGATTTACAACAATGTACTGTATTAACTTTTGAACGCAGAGTTTAGGCGCAAGTGAGACATGTGTGTGTGTGGGTGTGTTTGTGTGTGTTAATCGATTTAATAATGGGACATAACTATAGGGCTATTATTTTGATGACCTTAAAATTGCCAAAAAAATGACCTTTAAAAAATGCATTTATGACCTAATACATGCAAGAAAATGCCCTATAAACTTAGAAAAATTACCTAGAAATTCTGCAAGATTTGTAAAACAAATTTATAAACTACCAAGAGAAATTCCAATTACAAATTAACGTTACAGTATCTATCACATGTTCATTGCATATGGTAGTACAAGTAAGAAAGTTCACTTTTTGTCATCTTTTACACTTTATGTACTGAGTTGCAGTACACAACGAAAATCATATGCAAATTTTCAAAAGTGAATGTTTGTCGGTTTTCGGACTAGAGAGCCTTGTACACGGAAAAATTTCTCTCGACTTCCACCGACACAAGAGGAGCGTACTTGAAATGAACAATATCACTTGCTGTCAGGGGCGGCGCCAGAACTTTTCGACCGGGTGGGCAGAAGCTGTATATTGATAAATTAGGGCGGGCAGTACAAACGTAAGGCATTATGTGTGTTTGACTAACATATATTCCTTTTGGTGTTTTGTGTCTCCGTTCTTGTTTGCGTTCGTCCCATCATGAGGTTTGTCTAATTACCATTCAACCTCACCGTCACCATTCGTCACAAAACTAGCAGAAAATCGACTTGAAATATAAGAATGAGTCAAATCAGTCTTGATTACTTTCCACAAATAGAGTATCAACAGTTCACAGCACTTCGAAAGTTGAGGTAGTAATTTCAACTCCACAAGACTTCATTTTTTATCAAAGCAGATAACTCCGCGAACAACGACGTTGCTTTATATACGTCTCAAATATTTTTGTCCGTACGTGAAAGAAATGGTTTAAATCTCAGGCTAATCCATGGGCGTCCGGAAGTGACATTTCCCCCCCTTGGAAAATGGATCTTACCATAAGCTTATACATTACACACATATATTGCATTTCATTCACAGTAATTTATGTTAATTATTGGAAGGGTGGGTGTTGTAGGAACATGAGAGCTTCAATTTTAATCAGTATTTCCTTGAAGGGGCAGCTTTTGCCCCTCCTTGGAAAAAAAAATTCTGCGGACGTCCATTGGCCAATCATAATAATAATGTAATCCACCTCTTAAATGGATGCATCTTATGTTATGATAAAATGATATGGCTGACGGAGTTATTTCTGGATGTCGTCTCTCCGATCGCATAACGCTCTCGTCTTATAAGTAGTCCTGTGTTCGATTTTCAGTGGAAGGCCAATGCACACTCGTTAGGACTACAGTTTAAGATGGAGATCTAGTGATAATTAGCCTATTTGAGCATGTGGATTTTAAAAAAATCACTACTGGATTATTTGCAATTTTTTTTCTTTAATTTGGCTGCCTCATTATAGGTCTCTGAGACCCTCGAATCAAGCTTTCTTTCCACCCCTTTCTTCCTCTTCTTTGAAATTCATGCAAGTTAATCATAAGAACTGCATAACTGATAGTGAAAATGTATATGTTGGAAGAGAACTTGTAAATAGTGCTAGCCACTAATAATATCCATTCAGTAATTCGATAGATTTTTTCCAAACGTACAAAACTGTTACATTAAAATTTGGTCACCTCGGTATTGTGATTGTGAATACTCGTTATTAATTAGAATAACTTAAAAATTGTTATTTCAGATTATGGCAGCTATGTAAAAAATGTGATAGAATAAAAAAATGGCACATCAAATTACCCATGGAGTGGTTATCGCAGTGCGCTATGATGCAGGGGTCCCGGGTTCGAATCCAGGTCTGAGCATGGGTGTTTTTGTGAGTGTCCATTCATCACTTTCATCATATCATCATTGATATTAGTCAAAAGTGAAGAAAAGCGAAATATTTTTTTAAAAATTTATCAATCAAACATAAAATTTCGCAAGTCTTCTTTCCTGGTATTGCAGTGTGGACCCACTTAAAAAGGTCGATATAATTTCGTGCGTATCTGGAGGAAGCAAGGCGAAGATGATATTTGATTTTTTTTATTGTTTATTACTTTGATCATACCCAGGCCGAGATTTATGTGGAGGGTCGGTGCTGACATCATAATTTATGCACAGTTTCAGTTAGTCTATAACCTTTAGCCCAAGTCATGTCAAATGGTTAGTTATAAATATTTTTTAATATTTTTCCACATTCCAAATATCTTTTTTCCTTCAAAATATGGCTGCTTTCGAATCAATTTTTCCCCATTGAAGGCTGGGAGCTGCAACCCTCCAAATCCTCCTAAATTCTGATTAACTCTTGATCATAAACCTTATAATTGTGAGTATCCCATAAAACTTACTAAGCCTGTTGATTGCTTCTGATCATAGCAGTGTTCACTAGATCACATTTTAAAAAAGAGTTCTGATAGTACCCTTAGCTTTCCAATGACAATGTTAAGAAACAAGAAAGAGAAGCTTAAATTGATTTCCTTCAACAGGATATTTGCTCAAATTTTCGTAAACTTACTTACTAGGCAAAAGTTTCGCCAAATGACATCAAAGCTTGTTATGGGATGAAGCTTGTGATCTTTCTAGTATCGACAATATTCACAAGTAAATATAAGAAGTGACGACCAGCCTATACTTACAGAACCATTTAATTTTTTTTTTTTTATATATTTATTGAATTTAATTGGGTGGGCAATCGGGTGGGCACAGGAATTTTTGGGTGGGCGCTTGCCCATCCGTGCCCACCCCTGTCGCCGTCCATGCTTGCTGTTAAGTCACTTTCAATTCCATGGAGTGCAAATTGCTTCCCTGACAAAATGCTCGATACAGAGCACAAAACTTTGTACCCCTTGTTTCTTAACAATAATCCGTCTGGCGACAATATATTTACTGATAGTGGGGGAAATCACATTGTTTGAGCTGAATTGTTACACAACAGCTTGTGTCAACAATACTGCACAGAATTTCTTTGTTTGTTTTTCAAACATAGTCAGAACTGCGCTGACGGCAATGAGACGAGAGTCGGGAACCTCTCTCCTTCAAAGGGTTGCATTTGCATGTAAAATGCCACCCTTTCACCAAAATGTAGAAAAATGCACAAAATGACTTTTAAAAGACCGAAAAATGACTTAAACGGTTTAGAATGTTTAAAAAATGACCTTTACTCCAAAAAGGGTAAAAATATGCAAGAAAAATGCCCCAACAAAGGCATCCTAATTAATTCACTTACGTGTAAAACACGTTCCTATCTACTTATGCAACGTTTCTGCCTTACCAAAAAAAGATGCATTTGCATCAAAATCCTAACTCTAGACATAACATTGTACAAACCAGTGTAGAACACGTTTTTTTTCATCTAAAAACCTTCGGTAACACTGATGGCTATTTCTAATGCCACGTCACACACTGAAATTCCCATGTAAGAACGGTATATCGTGGTCCTCTTTTAATATTGTATCATACATCCTATAAGCCCGTTTTTCATCACCGGCGATCCTCTTGTCCCAGGATGGCAGGCACCGTAAGTGAGACTGGCATGTGTCGCTGGGCAGGAGATACTGGAGATTTTCCTTGTCAACGTGTGCCTCTGGAGGCGGGGAGAAGGGTCTGGAAAAATGACGAGGTTATCGTGTGTTAGGGCGAAAATACGAAGAACGAGAGAATGGAAAATCATTTCATCAGATATGAACACGTTCCTGGTTTAAGCTGCATCTCTTTGTGTATTTTTCAAGTTGGAATCTGACCCCTTGTACCTCGTTTCCTGCTTCCATCTCTAAGTACACACAGAAAACTAAATGCATCATATCGATTGATGCACCAGAATGCTTCGATTGATGCACTAAAGTGTGCTTTATGGCTTCTTCAAAGAATCAGATTCACATTTGATGCATTTGGGTGCATTTTTGTATGTCGTGAGAGAAATACCAAAATGCATCAGTTGATGTTCCTTGATGCACCTTCCTGCATCTTTTTTGGACGATGCACTTTAAACGTTTTGTCTGTGCTACAGAGTTTATGTAGCTCAGACGAAACGTTTTAGTCCATAATCAAAAAAGAGGCAGGAAGGTGCATCAAAACGCATCAAAGTACATCAAAATAATGCATTGAAGTGCATCTCGACTGAAAGGAATCCTCACTTGAATCAAATGATGCACTTTGGTGTTTATTTCACGACATACAAAAATGCACCCAAATGCATCAAATGTGAATCTGATTCTTTGAAGAAGCCATAAAACACACTTTAGTGCATCAAATGATGCATTCTGGTACATCAGTCGATATGATGCATTTAGTTCTCTGAGTGTATAAATATATGGACCATTTTTGGAACTTAGGGAAAGCATCTCATCGGACCGTTAGAGTATTTCTCGCACTACTACACTCTGTCCCACCTATCTCTGGAGCCAGATAACAGAAACAAGTCTCTGCGCAAGTAGCGACTCGAGAAGGCTCGACCAATGACCGCCTGAGAGGGAAAGTGAGTGCTTGGAGGGGAAAACGCGGCCGTTTGCAGCAGCGCACACTGCTTTGCTCCGCCTACTCGTTTCCTCCCCTTCTCTGCCATTATGTCTGTTGTTTTAAGTCGACTTTATGCACAGAAAGGCTAATCAGCAATCAACAAAAAAAATCGGGGGGGGGGAATTTTTGTTACAACAAACAAAAGATAAACAATTACTTTTTATCTCAAGTATACTGTACTAAGAATAATATCGAATACATACACAAATTAGTGTACGTAGTTGTGAGTGTTCAATGCTTTTTCTCTCTCAAGAGATGATTAACAAATCTACATCATTCCGCACAATAAAAGTAAGACAAGAATGCAAAACAATAATAGCTATGAAATCTAATTTATTTATAATAACATAAAGCAAAAACTTAATAGAAACTTACACATAATAAAACCACTTCAACTATTTCATAATTTATTAACATCTTTAACCGTTTAGTAAAGGATGTTGTTTGCTACTTTATATCTGATATATTTAGAAGTAACAAATTTATTTATTTTTGGGTAATTAATAATAATAATATATTTTTAATTTAGTAATTTACTTTTACTTTTAATAACATTATAAATATGTATATCGTATAATTTATATGTACGTTTGTAGAATAGGATCTTTCTCCACCCGACCAGTCTTGAATGATTTCGCACCCTAACCACTGTGCCATGTGCCTATACCAGGTATCAAAGTGACGACGTTACCACTACGCCACCGTGGAGGCCAGACTGTATTTCACAATGAAACTTTTGAAATATAAAATAATGTTTTCTTATCAGAGAGTAGGAAGTCAATGGCACAAGTACCTAATTTTCTCATCACAAAAACTGCCTTAAATTTATAGGTTTTGATCAGGAGCGTATATTCCAGGCTATAGCTAGGCTATCTGCGAAGTCTGAAGCCTAGAAAGTTCAATACTGAATAAAAAATCGATTAGAGACTGTGAATTAATCTGATTCCAAAAAGAAGATAATGGCAATTCTGAAGTTGTTAGGAGTTGGCAACCTGATTTCTTAGGAGTTGGCAACCAGAATTCTTAGGAGTTGGCAACCTGAATTCTTAGGAGTTGGCAAACAGAATTCTTAGGAGTTGGCAATCTGAATTCTTAGAAGTTGGCAACCTGAATTTTTATAAGTTTGCAACCTGACTATCATTGGGATGGCAACGTTGCTTTTTTTGAAGCCTAGTCTTCTCCCTTCCTCCATAGCCTAGCACCAGGTGTCATAGTGAGCTAGTCCAGGTCATACGTCACTGGGTTTGACCTAAAATTGACATAGATACAGCAGTTGACTGATCTGGTATTGCATTTGAATGAAATCGGTTGAGACAAGAAATTCCGGTAATATTTGAAATATCTATCTACTTTAATATTTTCGGAACGAAACTCGCAGTAATATTAGGGTGTTGTGTGGTCTACAATTTAGTAATAAAATCTTTGAAGTATAACGCTTGGTTGAAGAAAGTAAAAAGAAAGGGGGGGAGTAGATCTCAAATTGTAATCACTCTACATTAGCATGCAATGTTAATTGAACATTACCATTCTCTAGTGCTTTAAAGTATACTAATTCTAAAACTACGTTTCGAGGAAGAATCTCTTCTCTCATCTTCAGACCAGGCCCGTAGCTAGAATTGATCTCCAGGGGGGACTCAAGGGTTATCAGGGGGGGGGGCTTTGCCCTTTGCAAACCAAGTCCATTTTTCCAAAGTTTAACAGTATTAAAAGAAGGCAAATTGTTTGTGTGTTGGGGGGGTCATTAAGTTACATACATTTTAGAAATATACAAATACTAAATTTTTCTATGTATTTTAAAATATCACTTGAAGTGTTAATTGAATGCTACTGAAATCGTCCCGTACTACACACTCCATACTAATTTTGATAATACAGATACGTATTTATATCATTCACCTCCGGCTGAAGCAATGAAACACCCCTTCATTCCCAAAACTTGGGAGCTGTTAACCTTTGACGCAGATGCGGATGGAATTTTCATGATGACGTCAAAGTCACAGATTTCTGTATAAACGGGAGGTCGCATCAGACGCGGCGAAGTCCTCCTATGAAGGAACTATCTAGTCTAGAGAAGAGAATCTTGTAAATACTTGCCGCTGCTGTTCATGCTCTGTGAATTTATCCTTCTCCAAAGTTGTGAGCAAATAATATCTGCTGTCTAGATTTTCACTCTTCACTGCAAATAAATTTCACAAAATGGTTTTACCTAATGTCAAGGGAGCTGACGGCAATGCCAGGGGGGCTCACAGCAGTTCCAGGGGGGCTCAGCCCCCCTGACCCCTGCCTGGCTACGGGCTTGCTTCAGGTGAAAGTTATTTTGACGGTTGTGAGATTCGAACCTAGGAAAGACCTGTGATTCTTACTACAAATCCGCTCCTCCAACTAGCTACTCCACGGCGCCCCCTTCCACAATTCTGTACTATTTTTTGCTAGTAGCATAAATGGAGCAAAGATTAGTAAATTATGTAGCTAACCTATGAAAATATCTAGGGGTGTGCGGGACGGGAATTTTTTTTAATTCCCGACATTCGGGACAAAGTCGGGAAATTTTCGGGACGGGAAATGTTTGAAATTTCCCGAAGCTCTGGAAATCTCGAATTCTACACGTCATTTCCACCTTAAGTGATTGTTTTTGCATTTCTGGAATAAGAACTAACAATTTCCAATAAGTTCCAGACATTTACGTTGCAGAAAATGCAGAGAATTAACGTTTTTTTTAAAAAAATGGCCATTCGGTATTTCCCTACTGCTCGGGATCCCGAAAAGTCGGGATCGGGACGGGATTTTTTTTTTCCGATCCCGACTTTTCGGGATCCCGCACACCCCTAAAAATATCAATGCCTGGTGGATTTTCGGCAGGATGTCATTGGAAGTCGGCGAAATGTTCTTGTGGCGAACGTTTCGCACTGAAGAACTGATACTTTCCCCGAAATTTGTATGAATCAGTTTTCCTCTCTTTTCATTAGAATTAAATAAGAACGATTTCTGCATTCCCAGCCCAGCCAGCATATCATCTCTCTTCCTCACCCCCTACCCTATTTTCTCCCCTGGTCCTCCGGGCAGGATCGGGAGAGACAAGGAGGAGAGTAAGTAACCATAAGGGGAAGGAGAAATGGTAGACCAAGAGAGAGAGGAGAGAGATGAGAAAGTGCTCTCAGCTGCTTATCTTGGATTCCTTCAATTTCCTCCTAGACACGGGGAGCTTTGGGGGGTGGCTTCGGAGGGGAGGGCTCGGGAAGGGATGAGGGCGCCAGCGTGCGTGCAGGTTGCCGAAGGAGGAGAGGAGAGAAATTAAATTCTTTGCATGAAATTTGCATTCCTGATTGGTTCATTACCATATTGATGAGATTCTACGGGGAGTCCACCTGATATGCCGATTTGCCCCCTATTTTCTTCTTCCCCCCTCCCCTCATTCCTCGTATCTGTCGTCTTTTGCCATCCCTCCTAGTCGACATTGCAGGCGCGACAGCTTACCTCACATTTCCTGCAATCCACTTCATTTTGAAATCCTCGAAACCATTTTTCTTCCATTGCAGAGCCTGCTGAAGTAGAATTTGACTCGGGATGGACACAAAATCCGGATTTCAAATTATCCGATATCCGTTTCGGATAATCTGAATAGAACAGATTTGATGAAAGATTTGTCGAAAATCCGTACAGTGAATTACGAGAATGATTTTTAGAAAAGTAAAAATTGTTGCCCTGTGCTTTGCACCACTCCATAAAGGCGTATGGGGGGGGGGGAGTGAGGAGTTAGGGCCCCACACTTTCTTGATCAAGGCCGAAGGTGTTTGTGATCAGCAACACGCCCTGGCCGCCTTTACCCCGCAGTCTCCTCCAGGTACCCACTTTATACAACAGGTGGAAAAAAACCCGGTTCTCGCCCGCCGGGAATCGAACCCTGGTCTAAAGCACACATTCAGATATCCGTAAATTTTCGGATAATTCCAATATGATAATTCGGATAATCCGTATATGAGATATACTATATCTGTATCTTTATAATCCGAATAGAAAATTATCCAATATCCCTAAATTAGACATTTCTTTTCTTCTCTTTGCACTGGTGTTAAATAAATATTGCGAAGTGTACGGTTTCAACTATTGAGATATGATGACACATGAGGTTCCTATTCAAGGTACTGTAACACCACTAGGGATGTGCAGTCGGAAAATTACAAGTGCTTATGTTTAAAAGTGGTTAATTCTCGATGTTTTCTGCATAGTAAGCGCACAACTTCTCTGAAGTTATTAATTTTTATTTCAGAAATAAAAGAGCAATCATGTTCTTAAAGAAAATTATATTTTTTATATCGAATCGGCAAAATATCGATTATCGTATCGATATTTGATCAGTACCGACACGGTATTCATACCGTTCCATCTGCAATATCTATGTGTGTAATATATATAGTCCAATTTTTACACTAAATAGTAAATAATACCCTGAACAGTTCTTTAAAAAAAACATAAAATTTCTACAAATATGTTTTATTATCTACATATTTCAATATATAAGAAAACATTCAAAAACATAATGTATTACCCTGTGTAGTCCATATAGGTACCAATATCAGACTAAAATTACATTTATATATTTCTGATATTTCACAATTTACGTAAAGATTCAGAAATGTAATGAATTACCCTGTTTAGTCCAAGCTTCAATTGTACAGGTACCACAAGCAAACAATAAAGACACACATCTATGTACACATATTACTTCCCTTTACTGGAAATATGAATATACACATAAAGACTTTTGCAGGCTCTTTGTAAACATGCTGTAGTTGCTACTCTTACAGCTCTGGCAATACATACATTTCTGGCATGCTGCCAAGTATGTGTGATAACCAAGCAAATCATTTCTACATCAAATAATTACACATTGCCCTATTTTGATCCTTTTTGTGCAACTATTTCCTTAATTAGATTATGAATTTTCTCTACATACACATGAAACATGTATGAATATTTGCTTATTAATTTAACAGTTGCAATTAATGGAAGATATGCATAAATATATTATTCTTAAAAATTGTTGCACATGAATATATTTCGTATTGCATACTAACGACAGTAAAAGCAATTAACCATCAGCATTAAAATATATAGGAATTTAGCTTGAAAATATTTATATTTAAGCCAAATTATTGTCTGCTTACTTGCTTTAGGTAGAATTTCCTAAATACCTTAAAATGGAATAGTCAAGAACTGCCGTTATACTTAATGCCTCATATACTATGTAAATTATGCCTCATCATATATATTTTAATTGTGTTTATCTTAAAACATTTTTGTGTACCATAACTCATTGACTTGTGTTCCATGAGAAGAATGCTTATGTTAATCTAGGATGATTTTTTTTTTCAGCTACCATAAACAATTGTGTACTAAAATCCCAAAATTGGTTACAATGTTTAAACACATAGTGATTTTTTCCCTAATGCACAACGTTTCTTTCGATATCCCAAACATGTTCTACACGATCAGGCAGCATGTTTATTTTTCAAAATCTCATTTATTGCATGTTACCGAATCGAAAATGACTACGGTACAACTCCCAAGATATTCCGAAATATTATTACCAACGCTTTCCCTCAATACATCTATAAACTATGTCGAATTGCACATAAAGCCTCGATTCAACAACACGTCATCTGCCGTCGCAATAAAACGCCTCCTTACCATGTTCAGGCGGACCTAAACGGACGATCACAGAGGATTGTAGGAGATTTCTACCATTTCCCCTTTGGAAATCTTCTCCATTTCAAAGTACCATAACAAAGGCACCTGTTACTCACGCCACAGACATAAATATGGACATAAATCTACCAATTCAAAATTATTTTATAGCACACTTGCCATGTAAAAAAAAATGCACAAAAAATATATATAATACAAAAATACAAGTGGTAGTAACTATATCTGCATTCACTAGTAAAAATACCCTGTTTGCTTTATTGCCACATAACTCAGCATAATATGAGTAGTTTGAACTATGCTATACCATCAGGTCTTCACCGAAGCTAGTTAAACCTTTATTTTTTTTTAAAAAAAAATGCTCTTAAACCCATCAATTTTCTGCATGAATATAGATTCACAATCCTATTCTACAACAAAATTTATATGTAAACAATGTTTCTAATGCATAAGAATAAACCTAAGTTTTCTCTACAGAATTATCTTAATTAATCTCACAAAATAGAAACACCACATAATTACTCACTAGCAATAATACCCTGTATGAGTTGTATTTACGTCATAGTTATTACTTATATTACTTAAGAGTAATAATAAACAAATGACTCAGTCATATATTCCATCATATTTACATTTAGTATATCTGGAGCAAGTAAAATAGTGTCATAAAATATTTTTAAATAGCACATGCACACAATACATTTGCTTACGCAAAACACATAGGTTCAGATATTTATACATGTCAAATAAAATACTGTGGATCTCTCAACAAGAAGATTGGTTAACCATTTTGATTCGATAATATTGGATTTTCTATCCACATCGCCATTACCGATATAAAGCATATTTAAAAATTATACAAATTACACACCAGTTTTTTTTCCTTTTCAATCTCCTTTATACACCACGTTTTAAAAGAGCACTTCTCGTCCCGTCTTCAAACGAAATATTTCCATTTGCCCTGGCGAGGATTCGAAGCCTGAGTTTCAGCCATCGTCAGAGCAACCAATATTAAAAATAGTTTCTACGACGATGATAGAAATACAGTGTGTCGAAAAATTTACAAGAAAATTTGGAACCAAGATTAAGAAGTAACATAATACCGCTGCCACTAACATTTAGGTAACTATTAGTTTTCTCGAATCTCGAAATTGAACTTCCATTTAAAGCTGTAACTAAAAGTCATAACTTAGAGCGAATGATATCTGGGGAAGCTGTTACAAATGTAGCTAATATAAGCAAATTATACACTTATTGAATTGACTTCCTTACGATTGGAGTGTTTGAAATCAGAAGGTAGGGAGGGACAAATCTTGTAAAAAATATGCCAACCTGTCATGCTTTTTTCATAACCCTTTCGGAAAATAAAACATACAGTTGATTTAATTTTGATTATAGCTCTTGAATTTTAACTATTTGTCTTGATAGTTATCTGAGCATTATAACTACATAACGTTCCTTAGTGTCAGCGTTTAACATTATTATTAAGTGACTGTTTAGTAGAATTATGAGAGCATTTTCGGGGGAGAAGCAGCAAGTAGTCTAGCCTAGAGCATCGTAAACTCTTAACCATGTTTAGAACAAAATATTTCTTACAGTTAAACAGAGCGCGAGTATTTTCATAGCATTTGGTTGTTATGCATTAGAAGCTTGGAGGCGAGTCACGCTGCCACAGGCCTCCAATCACGTAGCGTGTTTCCCAGCGCGTCGCTGACATCATCTCGTCCCAGCACCTATCCCGTGCCTTTGCATCACGCTAAGCACCGTTGGTAGTCCGCTGGCTGGTTCGCGCGGTGAGCTAAAGATTTTGTGGACATAACTTGAGTCTACCTGACAATCTCCTTCTCGATACATAGCGAAAATATTTGAAAAGCGAAAAACAAAAGTAAGGAAAATACATGCAATGGTCATACTCAACATCAACAAATGAAAATTGTAGATTCTTATCTTACATTGTTACCATAGCACAACAGAAATCCTCAGACAATTTCTGCAGTCCCCCAATTGTGTAACCTCGCTTCTAAGGTGAGTAAATTTTAATATGTTACCCGTGCTGATATGAACACCCTGGGTTAGAGTAAAATATAATAAAAGTAGTACTTTGTTAGGAAAGTAAACATTCATCGTTGTTGTATTCCAGAACGCAAAGGGCTCAAAACACTGATAGAGTGGAATAAACATTGCAAGAAGGGTTAATATAAGGATAGGAGAGTTTTGTTCGTAAAAGTTCATTACGTTGGAAATGAATAAAACAAAAAAAAAACAATCATATCCTTTTGCCTCCAAAAATTATTTTTCCTACTAATTACATTTATATCAAGTAATCTAATTCCAGCTGTTCTATCCCTTTTGAAACACACGAACCGTAGAGAGAGACAGAAACTCAACAAGGGAAAACGGAAATGGAAAAACGCAACAAGAAAGTTTTCGAAAAAGAGATAGATGATAAATAAGAGGGAGAAGTTGAGAGAGGTTGGTGGAGGTGCAACATTAAATTTAAAAAAAAAAAAACTCCTCGAATTTATAGCCTTTTTCGTACAGCGCGCAACCTGCGGAGGGGCTGAAGGTTCCTTTGTTTTGCTAACCAGTGGGGACCATTACCTACAGACGATAAGCCTAGGATGACTGTAGATTCATCTCAAGTGGAGGCAGGGCGTCACAAAAGACGAGATGTGTAAAAGTATCAGACTGACTTCTCAGGAACGGATAAAGAGTGTGCAAAACGTGGGAGGGATTTTTTTTTTTTTACGAAGCAGAGGTGTAAAGTATAAAACGCTTGCTGCTGGTGATTTTTGGCTTGGATAAGGGTCCTCCGCCCCCCTTCCAGAAAGTCAAGTCTCCCCCCACCGGCCCCCTTTTAGTTTCCTCCGTCCTCCACTCCACATATAAATCTTCTCCTATAAAAGATGGCAAAGACAGAGAATTAGCATAATCACAATAATTCTAGCCAGCTGACAGAACCGTTTTTTCCCGAACTTATGGGAGGGGGCGTGCGGAAAGCTGTCAAATATTGAAATAAAATTCATCTTCTATCGCTAACATCTGGCCTCACCCGGTTTTAAGAATCCCACTCCATGCAGAAGAGGTGGCGAGGAAGAAGGGGGGTCGGGGGAGAAGAAAAATTTCTCTCGAAGAATTTTTCGTCTGGAGAAACTTAAGTCAGACGAGGAGGCGGCAAGTGCAATGGCGACATATTAAACTGAGGGCTGAGATTTTTAAAAGTGGTTGAAGCGTGCTTCCAGCACCAGGCGTTAAGTTGTAGGGGGTGGGGGGATTATAAAAAGCCTGGAAATGGTGGAAGTATTTGTTCCACCGAAAGTTTTGCTGTCTAAGATTCTTAGGAGCAAAGAACGCAACATATCCTAGAAAAATGTTAAATTGAATAACAAGTTCAGTAATACTTGATATACAATCAAATATTAATATCAAGCATACCAATTATAAGCTGCAGAAGACGAAAAATTCCAATCGGAGAGGCATTTAAAACATGTAAACTATTTTTATTTAGTAGTAAACGAAAAATTCTAATCAGAATCATATACACTATATTTTTTTGTTCAGTAGGCAATAAAATAAAAACATTCAGAACATATAAATTAAACTTATTGTTCGATAGTATGTTGGAAAATTCTAATCAGAAAAGAATTACATGCATATAAACTGCACGTTTTGTTCAGTAGGCAAAACTTCTTCACAGAACAATTCGAAACATAAATTACAAGCATTTTTCAGTAGTAAGCAGGAAATTATAATCAGAGAACAATTTGAAGGATACAGACTACACAAAACTGTTCACTAGCAGACGAAAAATTCTAATCAGAGATCAATTTTAAGCATATAAACCACGCGTACTGTTCAATAGCAGACGAAAAATTCTAATCAGAGATAAATTTGAAGCATATAATCCACGTGTACTGTTCAATAGCAGACGAAAAGTTTTAATCAGAGATCAATTTTAAGCATACAAACCGCATGTACTGTTCACTAGCAGACGAAAAATTCTAATCAGAGATCAGTTCGAAGCATAAAAACTCCACGTACTGTTTGCTAACAGATGAAAAATTCTAAACAGAGTTTAACTTGAACCATCTTTACATTGACTGTCAACAAAACTCTGCAATGGAGAACAAGATTTAAATCTGTTTTATTGAATTTGCGTTTACAATGAATACCTATTGACTGTGGTA
This sequence comes from Lepisma saccharinum, assembly GCF_977018435.1. NCBI lineage: Eukaryota > Metazoa > Arthropoda > Insecta > Zygentoma > Lepismatidae > Lepisma > Lepisma saccharinum. The sequence goes on along the minus strand of NC_139252.1, from coordinate 33,577,440 downwards.
ATAATATAATGATAATAATACGAATAATAAGAGAAAACGCATTATTGATATGTATAACGTGTTGCTTAGTAAATCACTGATAAAATTGATATTTCCGAAATTCAAATAAGTCTTACACACAGGGTGCGAAATCCTGAGGGGACGGGGAGATTCCCCCCCCCCCAAAAAAACGGGGGTAGAGTTTTGTTACAACAAACAAAAGATAAGCAATTAAAATTTAATTTAAAATAAACTATACTAAGAATAATATCGCATACATGCACAAATTAGTGTAGTTGTGAGTGTTCAATGCTTTTTCTCTCTCAAAAGATCCTTAACAAATCTACATCATTTCGCACAATAAAAGTAAAACAAGAATGCAATAATAAAACTCCTTCAACTATTTCATAATTTATTAACATATTTAACCAGTTAGTAAAGGACGTAGTTATCTGATATATTTAAAAGCAACAAATTTATTTATTTTTGTGTAATTTCAATATATTTTTAATTTAGCAATTTATTTTTTCTGTTAATAACATTATAAATATGTATATGGTATAATTTATGTGTAAGCCTATGTTTTATAGGGGGAGGGGGTTTGTTGATTAAGATCTTTCTCCCGCCACCAGTCTTAAATGATTTCACACCCTGCTTACACCCTTCGACTCTTGTCGGGTTCTTTGAACTCGCATATCACATCCTTGCGTGTCCATTACCTGACTGTTTACGAGTTTAGCAAAGCACTTGTATACCGTGCTAAATTCGCATGTTTTCATAAATATACACACGTCGCGGAACTATCCACGTCAGGGGTTGTAACTGGCATGGAACTTCAATCTTGTCGACCTCTCACCGAGTCATTACAGCAGTCAGTCAAGTTGGCCTCAGCCATCAACCCGTCAGCTCTCGCAAGCCAATAACTTCTGTCATCTTTGGGCAAACAAACAGTGCGGATCTGATTATGGAGCGGAGTAGGAACCATGGAACCCTATAGAGGACCCGATGAATTGAGCTTTGACAATTTTTTTAGCACTTAAAAAGTCACAATTTTCATTTTTTTTTTTTTTGTTGTTTTATTTTTAATGAAATTTTGCAAGTTATAGCATTTTAGGGACGAGGGGGTTACATGTTGCTTCATCGAACCAAATGAAAGAGATCTGCATGAGGGGACAGGGTGGCTCCCCCTAGAGTAGTTCCAAAACCTTATTTCTGATTGAATAACAGTGGCTACTGTTTTTTTTTAAGAGTGGGAGTTGTTAGTTGAATTATTGTTGTAAGTCCACTTTATGCACAGATAGGCTAATCGGGACTGGGCCTACAGTTTAGTGGAATCCGAACCACTGTGGAATGTGCCTCCACCGGGTATCGAACCCGGGACACCTTGCTTACAAGACGGCGACGGTGTTGTTGTGCAGGCAAAAATTAATTCGAATTTACTGCTGCATAACATAATAAGTATATTGCAATATCATGTAACAATTTAAGCTAAGAAATTATGCATATACATATCTAAAATAACATTAACACTTAAGGTATTTAAGAAATAAGGGTATTATTGTTCCTCGTTAAAATTGTAAATATATAACATGTTAATGTTTTTTTTTTATTAAGGGGTGGTGGAAAGTAAGGGAACTAGGGTGGAAAGTTAGAAAACATTATCTTGAGCCGTCCCTGTGACTTAAATTGTGCACACAAAAGGTGCACATCTGATTATTTCTGCCGAAATGGTTGCATACATACAGGATAGAAATTTCCAAACAATTATAAAAATACTTATTAAAACAAAGTAATAAACAAAGTTTGTTTATTTTTTGTTTTAATAAGTGTTTTATACATTTTTGAAACTATAACTTTGAGAATTGAGATGTAATTGAGATTTTCCTTGGGTATAGAGTCAGAAACGAGACAGGCATTTTCAGGTCGAGACGAAATCGACAACCAAGAACGAGGCATGCTTTCTCGTTCACGAGACGAGGCGATATTGTGCCAAGTCTCGGCTCATCTCGGTACCATCCCTACGATCCAACAGATCGGTAATTCTTGAAACGCAACTTTTCGTCACCCGCAGAGCGAGCGGTTAGCGACTCTGTCAATGGTTGAAATAATCCTTTTAGATCTGGGCGATGCGTCTGGGATTGAGGCTCAACTTCTGAATGGCCCCTTGCATCTTTCAAAGATCAAAAACGCAAGATGAAAAAAAAAACGTGAGGGGAGGCAACATTTGGATCGCAAGGGGGGTGAGATTCGCAGAAGAATGGATGGAAGTATTCGACTCCGGAGGGTTGATGAGGGACAAGGCAGAAGGGGTGCATGCATAAGAGAGCGTGGGGTGATGTTGCAAAGAGAAGTTTTGTGGGGTGGAAACTTACTGTCACGCGCAAACAGTGTTGCCAACGTAGTGATTTTGTCGCCAAATCTGGTCTTACTCATTTCGTTTGTTTTTACATGGAAAACGTAGATCTATCACGTTGTATCTCGACAACAACAGTCAAACTGACCCTTGGGGCTGGTGGCGGCGTTATATTAGGGGACTGTAACAGACAGTGAGGAAGGGGCCTGGACTGCAGCTGGAGCGTGGTGCTGTCGACAACACCTCCACTATGGCAAAGGTCAAATCCCGTCCGTGTTTCCAATGCATTCGGATAATTTTTCTATTTTACGGGTGTGCTGGGAATTTAAATAGGGAAACAATGGCTAGTGCGGGAGAGGGGACTTATGGAAGTAGCTTGACCGAGTTTGTAGGAATCTATCCACGCTCTCCCAACACCCCCCCCCCCCCCCAAGATTTTCTCAACCTTTTTTTTTTTCAGAAGGGCTCAATTTTTTGCCATTCTGGCTCTATATTTACTCTTACCCCCCCCCCCCCCCACCCGGACGGATAAATACCTGCAAGTTTGGTAACCACTGCACTATATCCAGTGCCGGATCAACAACTTTCTCTCGAGGGAGTGACTTGTTTTAATGCCGCCCGCTAGGTTCGTTGGTGGTTTTAGAGATAATTTCTGAACACGATTGATTATATTTCAAGATTAGACATGTCACTATTTAATTGGCAATACTTTTTTCAGATATCCTAAAAGGGGGGGGGGGTTATTATTGCCCCATTAATTCGTCCATAAAGAACGACGTCCCATATTCATCTTATTCCAAGCCTCAGAAGTTTATAAATGTAACTTAATTGGAAATTAAAACACGTGGTGGATGTGCCCCGTGGTATCCAGTAACATAGTGTTGCTGCATTGATACTGCGGTTTTATGTAGATATATATAATATATATTTTCTTAACGCTGGGGCGGGCTTTAAATATTTTTTTTCTCTAAAATATCTGAAATTGAAGAACCGTGCCCATATGGAATTTGGAATATCACACTGGTTCATTCAGTAAAATCATGCTGCAAACAACAAGGGTATGAACTAAAACTATTCAGTAAATAACGTTGGCTTTTTCATAACTAACACTATCACAAATACTCATACGATGGAACATGTGATGTACCTGTACGCGCTCTATGAATACTTTTGAATATACTTTTAAATTTCAAAATATTGAAATACTTCTGCAATCCGAAAAACATTCCTTGATCCGACGCAATATATTGTCACGTTCTCTCTCTTTGGGAATTCGAGACTAATGATTAATTGTTGTCCTGCATAGCTAATTGTTATGACTAGGACCTGCATTGTAAGTAATCTACTTTTCATCCTTGGTAGCCACGATAAAATGTCGACGAATTACAATGTTAGAAACGTTACATGAATTTCACGTTTCATATTTTTATATATTTTGGGTATATTACATAACGTGAGGTATTTGGACCACTTCTATATTTTCCATTTAGTAATGGAGATATACTGTATTTGAGGGGAAAATCTTCAAAATATGTTTTCTTTTTGAATGAGGTATTTTTGTATATTCTGGAAATTTCAATGCACGAGGCTACTGAACTCTGCCCAAACCCGTTATCATTCACTTTATCAATTTAAGACAATCACACATTTTTCATTGATGTTTAGAATATTAGAATTCTGTTCATAACTTATACCATTGATTAAACATATTGATAAATTAATTTGGTGTACTTATTTTGGATGCTTTGACTACATTTAAAACCCAGCCTTAGTTATGGCATAGCCTTGCAATGGAAAATTCAGCCAGTAATGGGTATATTTGTGTTCTCACGGATGGCAACACTGCCCGCAGTCTCCCTGTGATAGTCTTGTGGAGTTCCCACCCTCCGTGCCGTGTCCTACGCCTAACCCCCTATTCTGTTACCCTTCTCATCTCAGTCATCGCCAACAGACATAGCATCCCGTTGACAGCCGCTAGCTTGTCAACCAAACAAGATGGATGGAGGGCCAATGGAAATCAGGGGCTCCGCCTCCCCACCCCCCTTGCGGAACTTTGAGTTTTAGGGGGTGAGGAGACAAGGGGATGCATTCATGTGCGGTTCTGCACATACCCTACATAACAATTGCAGCGTCGAATCTTTGTTGATGGGTTCTGGATTGAGGAATCAAAAATGGCTGAAGGATGTCTATTGTTTGATCGTAGAAATGTATTCAAAGAGTAAAGATCTAATTTTGACATAGATGTTGTTAGAAAGCAATAGGCTGTGAAACCAGTAGAGTTTTGAATGCACCAAAAAAAAATAAAAAAATATGTTACTAAAGTTCAAAATAAACACTTCTTTTTGTTAGCCCAAAATATATTTATTTCTATGTATCTTGTATTTAAGAATTATCATTCTGCATAGCTGGATTTTCTTGCACCATATGATTAATAAGTTAGCTCTTTCTTTCATTTTTAGAAAAAAATATTGTATTTCCAAGAACTTTACCCACGTTTGTAAATCCAAAGAGAAAAATCTAATTTGTCTTGCAACATTCAGGCGAATCTATTAGTGAATTACGTTCGATTCTGTTTAGTTATCGGTATTGGAAACTCAGCTTTGGATACAAAGAAACTACACGTTTCAAGAACGTGCGACAGAAGTGCTATCTAGCGGTTGTAAATGGAAATATCACTCATGAGGTTCTGCCGTTAATGTTCTTAACACGCTTAACTTTTTTAGACATGAACAATATTTGCGTGATTCTTAGAAAGTGGACTTGGGGGGGGGGGGGGGGAGTCTCCGTTTTGGCAGGTATACGGTATATACTATGCAGGCGGAAATAAATACTTCTTTCATAGGGCTCTAGCCTTATGGGAGAAATATTTATTTCCATAGTGGACCGACAATACAAGTCGTTCTAAGAAGTTGATGTTTTTAATCAGATCAGGGAAGGGCATTGGCTTCGGAGAGGGGAGGGGTGGGGGAGAGAAGACCCTCCCTGGGAAGTTTGTCAGGTGAAAATTTAATGGCAACTCATTCTACTAATTCATATAGTGAAATGATAAACGGGTTTGTCCCAAATTCAGTGCTTTTTGGTGAGGAAGGTGCCTGGCAACATTGCGCATATCCTTATATTTTCGATTTTAAAACTGAAGTTAAAGAGACTAACAATTCAAGGTCGTTGCATGGTTGCAATAGTAATGCTATTGCAGAGAAGCGGAACGGCTTATACAGTTTCAGCAAAATTCATACACGCTGTTGAAAATATTGTGACCAGAAGTGCATCTTTGATATTAATGCGAGAGACCACCTTTTTAAAATGTGAATCTTTTTTCTTCGCAATTCAAAATGGAAGATATAAAGTATATAATTTAGCGCCAAAATATATAATTTTATTTTGAGAAATTTTATCCTTGATGTTAATATAATGTAATATGGTCCAGGACCAATTGTATAAATACAGGGTCCGGCAATTAAACCTGACGGTTTTTAATTACAAATAAAAACGAAACGCTTTCATTCAACGAAGTCAATTTAATACATGTTGTACTACATCACAAAGCATTTTAGGAAAATGGCATGAGTGACAGTTTCATGCAATTTCTTGACAATGACAGTTCATGTTTTGAGTAGCACACCTGTGACGCGCGGCAACTGAATCTGACGGTTTTTAAATCAACACTGAACGGAAGTTGCTCGAGGTAACGACGTTCACCGTGATCTGCATGTTCCCAGTCGGAATACCATTTTACTGTAGGTAAGGAACTTCAAGGAGACGACATCAGCAATAAAAAGAACACATGGTGGACATCGTAAGGTTCGAAATCCCGAGAACATCGAACGAGTTCGGGTGTCATTAAAAAGAAGTCATTAAAAATGTACTGTCCTTGTCAAGAAATTGCATGAAACTGCCACTCATAACATTTTCCTAAAATTCTTTGAGATGCAGTGCAACATGTACTAAATTGACTTCGTTGCATGAAAGAGTCTTGATTTTACTTGTAATTATAAAAAAGTTCAGTACTTAAATTAACACTAAGACATTGGTCGAACTTCCAATTACTTTTAAATGTTAAGTGGCAATGATATTATATCGGGTGATCCGTTTGAGATGTCAGAAAAGTAGGTTAATGTACGTATCACTGAGCAGTTTGTTGTAATGTATGCAGAAAGGATGTAAGTTTAGAGTAAGTGGAGGTTTATAGACTTCAGCCGCGTGGCGCTAGCGTTCATGGTAGATAAAGACAGTGGTCACGCCACAACAGCGCACAATGTCTCGTATGGGATGTGAAATTTTCGAGTGTTATATTCACACTATACCGCGTTTGGTAGAACCTGTCCCGGTTCCCGCGCTAGTTGCTCCCTGGCTTTTCTCGGTGTTGGGGAAAGTCAAAGCCAGGCAGCCAATTAAAATACGCAACGTCGCAACAGCGTCTACGCAAGCGCCTCTCTTCTGGCTTCCATTCGCTCCTCGCTGCCCAGCAGACGATTTTTTCCTCGTTTCTCATTGGCACCGAAACTGTCGAGCGCTCCCTAGCGCGGGAAGCGGGACAGGTTCTACCAAACGCGGTATAGTACAGCCACATGGCTGAAGTCTGTAATCCTGCACTCACTCAAAACTTACATCCTTTCTGCATACATTACAACAAACTGCTCAGAGATACTGACATCTCAAACGGATCACTCGGTACATTTCTAAAAGTATTTTTGTTAACATTTCTTGGTCAACTCAATATCAAATAGAGGTGAGATCATGATACTTCATGTGAAGACGAGAGAAGATATACATTTCTCCCAAAAGTGAACGAAAAAAGGAGATAACAGACAATGCCAACTAGGATTGAAATCATACCATTTGTTCCTCTATCTCCTTTCATTGTTATGAGAACCAGACAGGTGTAACTCCAATGCATCAAATTTACAGGAGTGAGGAAATAACGTATTCTTAGGGATATGTATGACTCTTGTCAGTATTTTGGAGATATGTGACTCTACATTACTGCTAAGGGTTAGAACTCCAAATAGAGCTCTTCAGAAGAGCTAATTTAAACAAAACAGAAAACCGTATTTTTGGAGTTATGGTCCTCTGATTCTCATACGGCGTTTTTTTGTGTACCTAACATGGATATATATTGCACAAGTACTCGTAGTTAAAGTTGAAAGTCTTAGTGGAAAACCTCTAACATTTCTTAATGTGGTGGCATGGGAAGAAGTACGTGCCTTTTCCAAAGGGAGTTTTTGTAGTCATTCTGAGATCACAATTCTGTAAGACTTACGTCTATGCTGTTCCTGCTGTACTCCAGCGCTTCGGGTTTATCTGGGAACTGGCTGCTGGATGCAGGATGCCACGTTTGATCCTCGGAGGTGGACGATATGTCATTGCTGCAGCTAGTGGTGGGATTCCCAGTGTGTACATCCACGGAAGAGGCAGTTGGGAAGTTTCCTTGGTCTGCGAACGATGGCGACTCGGAGGAACTCGAGGAACCGGACGGAGAGTTGACGGAGAATTTCTCTACAAACGACGGGAGAGTCGTCCTCTCCTCTTGGAATCTTGGTTGACCTTCGGGAAGTTTGGCTGAAGGGAACTCCAAAGATTGATAACTCTCCGCCATGAGATGAGCCATTGAGTTGAACACGTCATCCGTTTGGGCATCCATCACCTGATCAGTGGTTGTGGTAGAAACGCCACAGGAGCCAGAACCATACTGGTACATCCTGGAGAAGTCTGGAGCGTTCTGGAACCCTGAGGAAGCATCAGCAAAGTTGAAGTAGCCAGAATCGCTCCTGGGAGCTCTAGGTGCCGGTTCTGGATTCAGAGACTCCAGTGGCGACCTCATCCCGACATAATTGTCCAGACTTGCCTTCACAGCCTCCTCGAAGTTGAACTTGGTGGTGGTTGTCGACGATGGCTGCCTCTGGTGGTAAGCTATCACGCCCTGGTGGACGCTGTGGGTGTCGGACTGCGACGGCGATGCCGAGCTGGACACCGTCGTCGGTGGTGACGTCGAGGAGCACGATGACGGACTTGGAGATTTCTCAGCGGGAACGCCTTTCGATTTCTGCTCCTTCTTGTACTTCATCCGGCGGTTCTGAAACCAGATCTTGATCTGCCTCTCCGTGAGGTTGAGGAGCGCCGCCATCTCGATCCTCCGCGGTCTGCAGAGGTACCTGTTGAAGTGGAACTCCTTCTCCAACTCCACCAGCTGGGCGCTGGTGTATGCAGTCCTTGCTCTCTTTGCTGGTTGGTCGTGGTTAAACTCTGCAAAGAAAAGAATACAAGTCTTAGCGAAATGGAGGCATAACTTTTACTTTCAAGACATAGATGTAACTTGGCAGGGCAATGGGGCACTCCCCCCCCCCCAATTTCCAAGTGTTAAAATTTACGTGTTAGCAGTATTTAATTTAACCTTCCAGAACATGGGATTCGTGCCCCTTCCCCCTTCCGTAGTTAGTCCCCAGGTTTTGCTGCTTCTCGGAGGGTTAATTTTCCACACCGTAAAAATTGACTGAAAAATTGACGGTTACACAGGAAGATTTGATTAAACTAATAAGACACGTTTGGTTAAGCGTTTAGATACCCATAAACAAGAGATTTGATAACTTTTACTAAATATTGAAATTTTCACCAACATTTTTTGTAACTCTAAACAATGTGCATGATTACTGAAACGATTGGTTCTGGTAAACAATCATTTGTGTGCACGATTAATAAAATAATTTGGTTCTGGTGAACAATCATTGTGTGCACAATTACTGAAAGAATTCGGTTCTGTTGAACCATCATTTGTGTGTACGTTTGCAAAAAGAATTGGTTCTGGTAAACAATCATTGGGTGTACAATTGCTGAAAGAATTCGGTTCTGGTGAACAATCATTATGTGCACAATTACTGAATGAATTCGGTTGTGTTGAACAATCATTTGTGTGTACTATTACAAAAAGAATTGGTTCTGATGAACAATCATTGGGTGCACAATTGGTGAAAGAATTCTGTCCTGGTGAACAATCATTGTGTGCACAATTACTGAAAGAATTCGGTTCTGTTGAACAATCATTTGTGTGTACGATTACAAGAAGAATTGGTTCTGGTAAACAATCATCGGGTGCACAATTGCTGAAAGAATTCGGTTCTGATGAACAATCATTGTGTGCACAATTACAAATAGAATTCGGTTCTGTTGAACAATCATTTGTGTGTACGATTACAAAAAGAATTGGTTGTGGTGAACAATCATTGGGTGCACAATTGCTGAAAGAATTCTGTCCTGGTGAACAATCATTGTGTGCACAATTACTGAAAGAATTCGGTTCTGTTGAACAATCATTTTTGTGTACGATTACAAAAAGAATTGATTCTGGTGAACAATCATTGGGTGCACAATTGCTGAAAGAATTCTGTTTTGTCGAACTATCATTTGTGTGTAAGATTGCTAAATGAATTTGGTCCTTGTGAACAATTATTGGTTCGCATAAGGATAGACCTGTGATATTACTACAAATCCGGTGCGCTAATCAACTACTCGTTCGTCGACTATTTATACAAATGTTTGGTTACCAGAAACTATTTTTTGGTTATTCCAAACTAACTTTATTTTCGAACAAGTGTTCTCGGGAAATGGAGACCAGTGTAGGTTAATATCAGTGATGTGCGTCTACGCGTAAACAACGATAGTCTACATTCTACACGTAGATGACGTAATCTATGTAAACAACATGGCGAAGGGTGATAACTTAGCAAAGGGCGCCGTGCAATTAAAAGATAATTATACTGCGTATCAGTTTCTGATGTGTAAGGATAACCTTTCATACTCTTTCTTCCAAATTCAAACAATTTCTAGTGTTTTATGGGGAAAAGACCACTCTTGGCTCACGACTGCCATCTGTTGTTTTTTGCATACTATTATCTTCTTCCATAGTTGATAATAGAAGAGATGAGAAATTTTGTTGTAAATAGGGTTCTTTTCATTTCGTTAGGAACCAATATAGTTGAGAGTGTCACTTTCCTTTCATGAAACCCTTGAAAATTAATTTTAATGCACTTTAGATTGTCTACGTAGTCTATGTAAACTACAACCCAATGTAATCTACGCGTAGATTACGTGTAGACAACGCATGTAGAAGTAAACGTATAGTCTACGGCACATCACTGGTTAATATACATGACTATATGCATTATAGTAGAAACATAGGAGACATTTCTACATTCCCTGAAGACCAGAGCAATGTATGCCCTCGAAACGTTGGAAGGAAACTCCAATTTAACCTGGCTGGTAACCCGAGAACACTTGTTCGAATCACGTCGTCAGGAAAGCTACAATTCCTATAACTTTATTTTATCTATGCAAGACCGTCAATTTCTGTTGCTATCTAACTACCGTAAAACAAATGATCATGACCGTTTTTAAAGTATTGACTGCCATTATTTAGGTAACCTAATTAATGTAATTTCAACGATTCAGTTGTTAAAAATAAATTTTTGGTGCACACAACTGTAATTTATAATCATTATCTAACCTTCCACATGTTCAAATATTCAAATTTAAATAAAAAAAACTTTTATTAACATGCAGAATGCTCATTTTTAACGGCAGAATATTGTAAATTTTAATTTCTAACATAGTAAATGTTGGATTTATATTTTTAGAGTCAAAATTGAAACGCATACAAGATCTTTATGAATGTTGACAAGTTTCAACAAGCTTCTTCGAGCTGAAGAACTGTGACATTTTTAATCCTTTGTTTCACTACTTGACCAACGAACCGAAAGAGGAGAAGGGTAAGATTACATCGAAGGAGGTGATAATATGCTGAGAAACCTTTAGCAATCGCTTGTCCTTTTTTTTGCTTTCCTCGTTCCAAAGGTTAGGGAGAAATTGTCGCAATATGGTCCTCCGTTTGACATTTTGAAAAGAAGGGTGAAAGAATGTGAGGGTCTTTCTTCGACTGACACCCTTCTTCTAAGTCAGAAAGTGTGGCGAAATGGGGAGTCTCAGATGATACAATCAAAAGCGACGGGGTGTACGAGTGAGTTAAAAAGATCTGCAAAATTAATTAGACAAAGCATTTGCTATTTTCTCCCAAAACACCTTGCTCATAGAAACCGTGTTTTTTTTTCGAATTTTAAAAAATCATATCGGTTTTTAAGATTTCCAGATAGTTCAAGAAAACCTGCATTCACAGTTTTCATTTGTGCAAAATATTGCCAGAGTTTTAGCACGTATTATGGACAGATAGACTAATCGAGACTGGACCTATATAGATCTCTCTTTCTTCTTTACCTTGCTCTTCTGCTACTTTTGACCAATCGCGACGACGAGGATGAATAGTGATTAGATTGATGAGAAGACACTAATGGGAAGGTCAGAGGTCGATCCTGATATATTCTATGTATGCTGATCAGACAATCAGTCACAGAAATACTGGCCAATGTTGGCAAATAACGTAAAATAATGGATATGATTGCATTAATTACATGGTAAATTACAGCATTCTTCATCGTTGACTGTCCTTTTTTTTTATAAAGAAAATTAAAATGTAGTCCTCCTCCTCCTCAAGGACGTATTTAACGGGTGTCCAGAGGTTCCGGACTCCCCCGAAAGGTAAAGTGCTCCCCTGTGCTATGCACCACGCCATGAAGGCGTATAGGGGTATGGGGTTAGGGGCCCACACTTTCTTGATCAAGACCGAAGGTGGGGGTGATGTGATTAGCATCACGCCCCTGCCACGGGAAAAAATCCGGTTCTCCTCCGCCGGGAATCGAACCCGAGTACTAAAATTAAACAATGAAAAATATATTCTTTTAGCCTTTGTTGTGTAATTTCCTCTGAACTTATTGGAAGCCATGGATTATATTGGGATCATACGGCTTTGAATGACATTTCAAAGAAGATTTGTGTACACTAATACTCAATATGCATAACATATTAATCAGAAACTTACTTTTCTCCAACTACATGTAACACCATTTCTGTTATTCGATAAATATTCAATTATTTATCTATTTGACATAATTTCATTGCCAGGTCACTTGTTTTTATGTAAATTATTCCGATCTTATCTACATGTAAGCTACGTAATGAATATGAGCTGTTATATCTTTATTCTTATACGGTATTTTTACCTATGCGTGTAATAATACGAGAATGTCTAAATATGGGCGAAGGTTTAAATATGGGTTTTGGAGTTATCAGCGCTCCCCGGTGCTGCAGCCTGGCAGAGGCTATTGGAACTGGTTATCTGTCAAGGACAAAGGTTGCGGCGCCAATTCGCAAGAGAATGTGGTGGTTAGTTTCGGCCTTCGACGCTGTTATAGAATTGCGACCTCCGAAAACTTTTTGCAGGTATGTTTTAACTCAGCGTTTTCTCAATTCTCATCTGCTCTGTATAGGTTATGATATTAGCGGGACATAAAACAAATGTGGGCTTTTATAATGCCATGATTTGTTTGTGAAATATGTACCACAGAGAGCGAAAATAAATTGAAGAAGAAAAATAGCATGATGGTCTAAATATGGGCTATGACATGAGGTCTAATGTTGAGATCACATTTTCAACAAATATTTGGATGGTTTTCTTAATTTCAATTTTTCCCATTCCGCGTGATATTCAAAACAACAGATTATTCATAAATATGAATTTTATAATGTTTTAGCGATAAATGACTGTCTTTTTAAAATTTTAATTGTTTTTTGTGATATTGCCACTAGTAGCCCATATTTAGATCACAATTTTGAAATACATCATTTTACCATTTTTTTGGAAATTGTTTTTTTTTTTTTTTTAAAATGGAGACCTTCTATACTTTAGCATGCTATTACATTTAAGTATATATTTCATAGATATGCATTTTAAAGGCATGATATATTAATTTTTTTCCTCCGAAAATGACAACATAAAAAGGGTGCCTCATATTTAGACCTTTTCCTCTAATAGTAATTTATGTATTGTAATTAGTCTTAATTTTATTTAATATAATTATTTTAATTTAAACATTATTATTATTCCTGAGACACTTGGTTCGGACCCCCCCCCCCCCCAAATATATTTCTAGATACGTGCCTGCTCCTCCTACTTTGTCTTGTATGTGCCAGAGTACAGCGTATTAAATTATCTCAGGAGATAAATAGGAACTGCACCAAGCGTAGGCTCAATGCAGTTTGTCTAACGGCAGACTAGACAAGAGTCGGTCCTCTCTGCACGACAAGACTTTCCCATGATCGGAAGAAGGCCAATGGACCCCCTCTTGGGCCGCTGCCAGGGGTCAGCCCTGGAGGTCGCGTCCTCTTGTCCATCTGGGAGGTCAAACCAGATGGACTGTGCTGGGAAGGCCGTCGGGAGGATTAGTGGGTGAAAGTCGCCGCCTAGTAAATTCAGACCTGTAAAAGGGCGGATATTTTCCACGTATGCTAATATTCCAACCGCAGAGCAAATCGCCCGTTATATCATAAAGTTAGCCCAACAAATTGAAGTCGCTAAAATCTTGTATGGGATCACGCTGCAAACATATTACTGTTCAGTAACAGTGGTAGCGACATGATTAGATTGATTTTGTTATTTTACGTCGCTTTTCTGCCACTTTTGGCTAATCGCGGCGATGAGGACGAGTGATGATATTAAATTGATGAAGGGACACTCACAATGACCGCACCAGGTATCGATCCTCTGGCGCCCTATCGTGCTGTGATAACAACTCCGTCAAGGAGGTCGTCGGCAAGTGGAAACTAAAGAATAATTTCTCCAAGTACATTTGCATGAATGTGGGAACAAGAATTCGCCTATGCCAGCACAGTCTTTCACGAAAATTATTTCCCTTTCAAAAAAGAAAAGGTATGAAATAGCAAATTTTGCAAGTATTGATTAAATAATAATAAAAAAATAAAGACTATACTCTGTACCCCGCGCATAACGGTAGAGGAGGTGGGAGAGCGAGGGGGCGGACCGAACCAGTGCGCGCATTTGGCTAATCGCGAAGATGAGGGTGAGTGGTTATATGGTGAAATTGATGAAGTGGTCACCCACAGACCACACACATGCCTAGGCCGGGATTCGAACCCGCGACTTCTGGCGTCGTAGCGTGTTGTGAGAATCGACTCGAGACGAGAACAACACGATACCATGTCTTCTCATCAACTAAATATCACTTTTGGTGAAGATGCGGATAATTTACAATCAACTAATTCTCACTTTAGGTGAAAATGTGCATAATTTACAATCAACTAAATCTCACTTTTCGTGAAGATGTGGATAATTTAAAATCAACTAAATATCACTTTTCGTGAAGATGTGAATAATTTACAATCAACTAAATCTCACTTTTAGTGAAGATGAGGATAATTTACAATCAACTAAATATCATTTTTGGTGAAAATGTGCATAATTTACAGTCAATTAATTCCCACTTCGACTTTCTATGGTCAAGATCTGGATAAGAACTAGCAAATGAATTCCCATTTTGTTTATCCTGAAGTTACGGATAAGCAAAAGTCATTTTATTCCCTATTTGACGGATTACTTAGGGAGAATCCAAGCGAATCTTTGTGTGGTTTGACCCCGTTGGGGTCTAGATATCTATAATAGCTTTGTGATACCGTAAACCCATTTTCAAAAAAACATTTCCTAAGATGCAGATACAGTTTGTAGACATGTGCAAAAGGAAAAAGAAAGGAAACCCTTTTTACAGGAGCAAGTACAGACATGATCAGCGTCCCTGGCGCTATCGTAAATCCGTCAAAGGATATTCAAATACTTTCCCACAGTTTCCCCCCAGAGTTGCTGACAATTACCCCCGGGGACCACCCGCCGACCAGGGACATCCGAGGGGCTGTCCACCGCAGCACGTAGAGTGGAGGGTTGAGGATGGTCCACAGATATGCTTGCAATGTCCGCCTCGGCTTTGTTACCTCTGGAAGAAATTTGAGTGTCCAGTAGCTTCCTACAAGGATCCCTGTGGCTAAGCCAGCATGAGGTAGCTAAAGACACTTCGCGTATCTACCCGTTCCCACGTTCCGAATTTCAGCAAAGAGTGGAGTTGAGACAAGACAGGTCCTGGGAAATGTTTTGACGTTTACATTCCAGTGGGTTTGCTGGTCATGTGCTGCAGAGGATTGACCAAAGTCAAAAAAGGGAATAATATGACTTTTGTTTATCCGTATCTTCATAATAGTTGAAGTGGGAATTGATTAGCTAGTTCTTATCCACATCTTCAAAAAGTGAGAATTAGTTGACTGTAATTTATCCGTATCTTCACCAAAAGTGAGAATTAGTTGATTGTAAATTATTCGCATCTTCACTAAATGGGAGAATTAGTTCTTTATAAATTATCCGTGCGTTCAACAAAAGTGAGAATTAATTGCCTGTAAATTATCGGCATCTTCACCAAAAGTGAGAATTAGTTGTTTGTAAATTATCCGTATCTTCATGAAAAGTAAGAATTAGTTGACTATAAATTATCCACCTCTGCACCAAAAGTGAAAATTAGTTGACCGTAAACTATCCTTATCTTCACCAAAGTCAAAGTGGGAATTCATTGATTGTAACTTATCCATATCGAAATGAAAATTCGAAAGTAAAATTTGCTCGAATATAGTACAGAAGTAGAAGTATATAATCGAATCTTGATCTAGAGAAAAGTAAGTACCGATATCTTCCCTAAAGTCGCAATGGGAATTAACTTACTCACTTATCTACACCATCGAAGTAAAAATGACAATTTAACAATAGTGTGACTTAAACGTATCTTTAGGATGAGTAGTTATAGGATGATTTTTGAAGAGACACTCACAAAGACTCACATGCCCAGGCTGGGATTCGGACCTGGTGCCGTCGGGCGTTGTAGCCAGTGATGAGCGTCTACGTGTAAACAACGATAGTGTACATTCTACACGTAGACTATGTTATACACGTAGAGTACGTAATCTATGTAAACAACATGGCAAAAGGTGATAACTTAGCAAAGAGCACCGTGAAATTAAAAGAAAATTATACTGCGTATCAGTTGTTGATTTGTGAAGAGAAATTTTCATACTCTTTCTTCCAAATTCGAACAATTTCTCACCTAGGAAGAAATCTAATATAGGAAATATTCTAGTGTTTTATGGGGAAAAGACCACTCTCGTCTCACGACTGCCATCTGTTGTTGTTTTTGCATACTATTTATCTTCTTCCATAGTTGATAATAGAAGAGGAGAGAAATTTTGGTGTAAATAGGATTGATTTCATTTCGTTAGGAACCAATATAGTTGAAAATGTCACTTTCCTTTCATGAAACCCTTGAAAATTAATTTTAATGCACTTTAGATTGTCTACGTAGTTTATGTAAACTACAACCCAATGTAATCTGCGCGTAGATTACGTGTAGACAACGCATGTAGACGTAAACTTATAGTCTACGGCACATCACTGGTTGTAGCGCGTTGTGATAGCCACTCCGCTACGGGGGCGGTATAGAGAGCGACGAAGGTAGTATTCCCCCGTACATCGTCGAAGCATGACCCTCCAGGTATTTTCGTCGCCCACTAAGTGCGTATGTCCAGAATTCCATGCGTACCTTCATCCCAATCGCCTACGGCTGCTTCAGGAATTCAGGGAACGCGAGCGTGGGAACAATTTTTGGTGGGAACTTCCGCTCTCAACGGGTGAAAACAAATGCAGCCAGTCCACAGGAGTGCCAAGGTAGATAGGCGCATGACATCCGTGCGGGCGGTCAAGTTTCGATTCTCGGGCAGCTACCGCGTAACAGTGTTGCCAAGTGAAGATAAATTTCAAAACACCATCGTTTTCTTTTAGAAAGCCACGTCAACAAAAACAATAATTTAACCTGTATATTATTATGTTTTACATGAAAATAATCTGAATTTCTTGTTCACAGATGGCGCAGCATACGTATGCAAACAATTGACTGCGATGTGTTGAAATGTAAGCTTTCATGAACTCTAAAATTACCCACATAATAAGATCACAAATCGGAAAGTCCACCTGCTTTCATATAAAGTAAGTAAAAACTACTAAAAACTCGTAATTTGATCTCTAACTTGCAAGTGACAGAGAAAGTTTCGTAACACATTTCATGATTTTTACAAATCAGTAGGGATTGTGCAGAATTCCAAAATGTATCTACTTTGATGCGGTAGAAAAAATCCCCTTTCTATCCAGATTTCGGGAACCCGAGCAGGTGAAAAATGTCAGTTAATAATAGTTCCCTTCACTGTAAAGGTGAGAAATGGCGTTTTGGATTCCAGAAATGCAAAAACATAGAGATATAATGTGCATAAATGTATACCGTTTACAATAGCGGCGATTAGGGGGCCGTTGGGGTCAGTAGCCCCTCCCCACTTTTTGCAAATTTTGCACCCCACATTATGCTAAACCTTATTTACCAAGGGAAAGTAAAGTTCCCTTTGCCCCCCCCCCCCCCAGTTTTAGAAACAAATCGCCGCCCCTGATCGTTTATGAAATTTATGATCCTGTCAAAATCCCTACATTTTTGGGGGGGGGTGCACTTTTATTCTATCATCCACACGGTTTCACCTATATCCATCTATGAAACGACATTCATGCAGTTAAGTGAGTGTTAGGTCATGGGAAATACCGATGTATGTGTTGAATTGAACAGATAAATATATCTTGGTTGGTGAAGGATGAAATGGGAAATATTGTATGGGCTGAATTGGGAAAAGGGAAATAAGATATTGGTGAAGAAAGAAATGGAAAATATTGTATGGGCTGAATTGGGAAATATTGTTCGGGCTGAAATGGGAAAAGGGAAATAAGATATTGTAGAAGGATGAAATGGGAAATATTGTATGGGCTGAAATGGAGAAACAGAAATAAGATGTTGGTGAAGGATGAAATGGGAAATATTGTATGGGCTGAAATGGAGAAACAGAAATAAGAAATAAGATGTTGGTGAAGGAAGAAATGGGAAATATTGTATGGGCTTAAATGAGTAAAAGAAAATAAGATATTGGCGATGGAAGAAATGGGAAATTTTGTATGGGCTGAATTGGGAAATATTGTCCGGGCTGAAATGGGAAAAGGGAAATAAGATATTGTAGAAGGATGAAATGGGAAATATTGTATGGGCTGAAATGAAGAAACAGAAATAAGATATTGGTGAAGGATGAAATGGGAATATTGTGTGGACTGAAATGGAGAAACAGAAATAAGATGTTAGTGAAGAATGAAATGGGAAATATTGTTTGGGGTGAAATGGGGAAACAGAAATAAGATATTGGTGAAGGATGAAATGGGAAATATTGTATGGGCTGAAATGGAGAAACAGAAATAAGATGTTGGTGAAGGATGAAATGGGAAATATTGTATTGGCTGAAATGGGAAATAAGCTTTTTGTGAAGGAAGAAATGGAAATATTGCATGGACTGAAATTGGGAAAGGGGATTTAATATTGGCAATGGAAGAAATGGTGTTACATATAACATGACATTTCAAATATGTTATTACTATTTTTCATGCCAATTGTAATAGACTGTGCATAGCAATTATTATGGACTCTGTTCATGTGTGATTTTGTATCCATCTTTTTTGTTTTAGAACATAAATCCACCTTCTTATAAGTTCTAATAGGCCTATATTTATTTATGAAGTTCCACTCTTGACATGAGTATTTCTGTTATGTTATGAAAATTAAGACACAAAGAATTGGAAATACCATAAGTATGTAATGAAATGGGAATACGGAATAGGTATCAGTGTGTATATGTGCTGAAACGCAGGAGGGAAATACTATACTTTGTAATAATAAAGGATAAAAGAAAATATAATATTGGTGAAGAGAATGAGGTGAATATTTATTTACAGGTTAAGGAAAAAGGTTTTTTTCTGCGGAAATACTGAAGTAAAAGTTATTATGTGTCGGAAATAATGTATTTGTATTTTTATGTACTTTCCATATTTTTTCTGAAATGTTAGCTAATCTTGATGGCGAAAATAACTAACTCAGCTGGGACTCGATTCAGGAACCTTCGATGACGAGATCGTAACAATAAGAAGAAATGTTTATTGTTGCTGAAAATTGGAAATATTGTATGTGCTGAAAGGTGGGAACAGAGTATTCTGTGAATTAAGGGGCTGAAAAAACAAAATCTGATATGGAATTTTTGTACTACAAGGGGTAATATGTTTGTGAGAAGTTGCAATAGAGTCAACTGCATTGTGGGAGGACAAGGTGGGAAGTGTTGAAAGCAAAGGTGAAGCAAAGCACTCAGAAGTCCGTCAACACAAACCGTAAAATATGAAAGGTGTTGGGGTCGAGAGCGGTTTGGAGCGAACAAGAGTACTCATTTCTTCTGCGGCAGTGTTTCCAGCTAGGCGAATAAGTTGCAAACACGGAACTTTACTGCATTTATAAAACTAAATCTGTGGAATCTTGTACACCGTGTCGTTGATGTTCGCAAAATGCATGGAAAAAGTACAAAAAGGAGGACCAATCAATCATGGTGCCTCCCTGAGATTTCTGGAAAGAGTTAAAGTACGTAATTCGAGTGTTGAAATTGTAGAGATATTTTATAACAAAAAGTATTGTTCTCTGTGACTAACAGGACGTAAATATCAGCAACTATTATTATTATTATTTGAAGTAAGGTTACGTTTAAGCTATTTTACACTGATTATATAACTATAAAAAAAGGCTTTTTGTCCTACATGAGTTAATGTTAAGTATACAGTTATGCAAATTGTACAGGGTGTCCGAAAAGTCTTTCCCTATTACAAACTTTATTCATATCCGCTATATGTAAGGTAGAGACGTGAAAGTCGTGCCAAAATGTTGGAAAACTAACCAATTTTTTTTTGTTGCAGGTTTGAGTAACGTGGCTGTAGTGTAGCAGTGTCAGTGCCCAGAAAACCGGAAATGTTCACAAATCAGGAAAAAGCTCAGTGTGTCCTCTGGTATCACGAGACCCGGTCACCAATAACAGTGCAGAGCAACTTTCAAACAATGTATGGAAAGATGCCGCCCGATGTCAAGAGCATTAAATTGTGATATGACAAGTTCAAGACCACAGGATCTGTTGCTGACGTACCGAGAAGTGGCCGACCACCAACGGGGTGGAAGCAGTGAGACAATATTTTGTGCGAAGTCCCAAGAAATCAGTGCGTAGGGCATCACGTGAATTACAGTTGCCAAAAGGTTCTCTTCATGATATCTTACAGAAACGTTTATTGTTTCGTTCACTGTTATTGGTGAGCGGGCACTGACACTGCTGTACTACAGCCACGTTACTGAAACCTGGAACAAAAAAAACTTGGTTAGTTTTCCAACATTTTGGCACCACTTTCACATCTCTACCTTAAATATAGCGGATATGAATAAAGTTTGTAATCAGGGAAAGACTTTTCGGACACCCATAGATATACAGAATATGGAAATTACAAATGTATGTAATTTTTTAAAAAAAACATAAGTAGTAGTAGTAGTAACAGTAATAAAAATAATAATAATAACAACAGCAGCAGCAAAAATAAAAACAATAATAGCAGCAATAATAATAATAGGTTCTATGACTCTGCCGCCCCTGACAAAAAACCCTGCGGGTGTCTTTGCAATCAATGTGATTCCAATATTCTACTGTGATAGGTACTTTTTTCAAGCTTCCAGATTTTCAAAAATTCTCGTTTTCTAAATCCCAAGATTGTTTTCCCCTTTATTACCAGTTCTCTCCAGCATAGCCCAAGTGTATATGTATTCTATGTTTCTGCAATTCTCTCTGACTCATATCTTGTCTCCTTCACTTCATCTATGCTGCCTCCTACATGTCACTCTGTTTCTTTATGCCTCTGTGTCTTCCTATGATCTTCCTCCTTACTGGCCTTCATTCTTACAATCTCTTTTTTTCCATTCTCCGCTACCTCTATTTCTCCCCATGTCCTCCCTCTCCCTTTCTACATATTTCTCTCCCTCCATCTATTTACCCCTCTTTCTATTCTAATCTTTCTCTCTATCCATTTTACTCCCCTACTCTTTTTGTCCGTTTCTTCCTATCTCTGCGTCCTTTTAAATCCTTAACCTCCCTTTTCCTCTCTATTTCTATTTCTGTTCTCTATTCTCTCGGTATGCGTTTACCTTTTCTGTGTTGTTAATGTTCTTCAATATCTGATAATAAACACTAATATGGCAACCATGAGCGTATCTTCTAGGCTAGCTAGGCTATCTGCGAACCCTGAAGTCTAGAGAATAAAATACAGGAAAAAAATCGATCGGAAATTGTAAATAATATTATTCATATCAGTGAGATGATGATGCTGATTCTGGAGTTGGCAACCTGATTTCTTATGAGTTGGTATCCTGATTTCCTGTGAGTTGGTAACCTGATTTCTTATGAGTTGGCAACCTGATTTCCTATGAGTTGGCAACCTGATTTCTTATTAGTTGGCAACCTGATTTTTTATGAGTTGGCAACCTGATTTCTTATTAGTTGGTAACCTGATTTCTTATGAGTTGGCAACCTGATTTCCTATGAGTTGGCAACATGATTTCTTATGAGTTGACAACCTGATTTCTTATTAGTTGGTAACCTGATTTCTTATGAGTTGGCAACCTGATTTCTTATGAGTTGGCAACCTGATTTCCTATGAGTTGGCAACCTGATTTCTTATGAGTTGACAACCTGATTTCTTAGGAGTTGGCAACCTGATTTCTTAGGAATTGGTAAATGTATTTCTATTCATAGCCTAGGACCACGTGACATAGTGAGATAGCCCCGATCATGGACACAGTATACGCCAGATGGCAACCCTAATTGATTCGGTATATTTTACTTGGTTTTCCTGCCACTTTTGGCTAATCGCGACGATGAGGTCATGATGACGATGAAGGGACACTCACAAAGAACACCCATTCCCAGGACGAGATTCGAACCCGTGACCTCCGGATCGTAGCGGGCTACGCTAACCACTCCGCTACAGACGTCGGCAAATTCATGGAGTCTACTATCGATGTCCACTAATATGCCACAACCAAAGTATGCTAAATGACTGAAAAAAATTATTTTTGTAACTAGATTCGGTAACGAAATAGGAGCACGAGATTGCAACACTGCCTCGGTTTGCATTTACCTCTCCATCTCGAGTATGTAGGTCCACAATGGGCCTTTGGCGACGGCTTAGGTCACCGGTATCTGTTTACACACCTTTCTCCACGTAGCCCCGTGTACATAGTGGGAAACTTGGAAAAATATTTTCGCTGCCCGTGGGAAGACGAGTGCTGGCTGGCGCTGTGTTTTGCAATCGGGAATCACGTCATTTCGTCTCAGTGTGGCAGAATCATCTGCTTTCGTAACGAGTATGTTTCTTGCGCCTTTCGCAAACGTATGAAGGTGGGAGGAACATTTTTTTTACATTCTTTAAAATTTGGCCTCACTTGCATCATTGTTAAATAGGCTGTGGGAATTTTCAACATTTCAAAAAATTGATTACATTTTTTTTATATATAGGGGCTACAGTTTAAGAAAAGTCTCACACATTGGTCCTACGGTCTAAAGTACAAGCTGTCTATGACGATAATTGAGGACTCACAGTGGTAAACGTTGTAAGTGCCAAAAGCGAAAGTGTTGGGAAATCGCATCGTTCCGCACATCAGCCCGTAAGAACGTTCACACTAGTGACCTCTTTACACGCCCTTTGAACTACTTAGAGGGCTACCAGCCACGTTTCACGTTTACCACATTATAAAGCATGGCACATTGCACAGTTTAACGTGGAAAACGGTGTTTGAATTATTGTGGCACTTACAGCGTTTACCAATTTTAGTCTTCAATTTCTTAACGATATATCGCGATATCAAATTTCCGATATCGTCCATCCCTGCCACCCATCATCGTGATCAAATTTGGGAGCTACGATTGAGTAGCGTAACCCGGTCACGGAAACCTACAACAACGACTGGGGGTTCGTGGTGCTGACCACACGTCACTTCGTAACTGGGATTAGCCAAAAGTGGCAGAAAAGCACACTAGAATAAACTATCGACGTGATCATTATCATGCATTAGTTAATCACATTCAAGAATAGCATGTCTCGATAACCGGAAAATTTTGTACGAATTTATTTTGTGCATTGCTACGATTACAATAAGATGGCGCTGCTCTTTTTGTTTTGTAATGACATCATGAAATCTAAGTACGTGTGTAAGTATAGTAAGCTGATTTAGTGAAAAATTCAGAATATTTTTTAGTGAAAAGTATTAAAAATTGGCAACACTTTTCACGCGTTTTTATCTTTGTTATTGAATTTATATAAAAAGATCAAAGATGATGTAAGGTATTAAGTTAATAAGAATAACTAGCCTATACAAACTAACAATATTTTGAGTATTCTTTATGGTATTAGATTTTAGATTTAGATTTAGATTTATTTTCTTTTTGTGCGAGCCATAGGCTGTGCGCACTACATATTTTTGATTTTTCTACACTATTTTGTTACATTTAGTTTTCGTTTAAGCTGTCTCTTACTTTGTTCCCTATATACACATTCTTCCCCTCCCTCGGCAGTTCTTCTTCCAGTCTTTCTCCTCACTTCTCTTTTCCTGCACTCTCACCAAAAAACGCATACATTTTACTTTACACACACTTACACTATAAAGATGGCTCGTCTGGAGCATGATCACTCATTTCGCTGCCTTCTCTAATAGCTTTCCCCCGCCGTTCTCTTACCTCTCCCAGGTATTTCCCCACTTGCTGCCCCGCTTCCTTTATCTTTATTCTGTCGTCTACCACTTCTATCATCTCCCTGCCTGTTAAGTTTGTCATCCATTTGTCCCTTAGGTCACGTGCAGAAGGGCAGTTCAGTAGGATATGCTCGTCCGTCTCCTCCCCATCGCACAAAGGACATATCGTTTCCCCTGATTCGTTTCTCTCTCTTAGTTGTTTCCATCCCCCTAATCTGAACCATGCCAGCGTGCCTCTTTCATTTTTTGCCACCACCTGGATATATTTCGCTTCCCCCCATTCTCTTACTCTTAGCTGTTCCCTGATTGAGGTCTTTGTTTGGCAGTCTGCTATTATTTCTTGTCTGTCTATGTCGAGTAACCTGTCCCTGATTTGATTTTCTGTTGAGATGCCCCCCCTTCCTCCCTCTTCCCATACCCAACCCATTCCGCTATTATATAAGAGATTTTTCACTTCCCGGCCCCAGCTGTAAACGTTATCCTCTCTTGTCTGTATTTCCAAACATTGTCCCCTCAGCGTAGTTTGGCCCTCTTGTGATAATCGCATCCAATATTTAACAACCCTCATCCGTGCTTGTACCGCGTCTCTGTTCAGTCCCAATTCCTTAAGAATCCCACAGTTGGCCGTGCCTCTGCTTACGCCCATTACTCTCTTATAAAATTCTGTTTGTATGCCAATTATTGTGATGTCCCCCCTTAACCCCCACAGTTCTATTCCATAGTTTAATGTACCTAATACTATTGATGAATAGAGGTTTTGAATGACCGGGAAAGGCATTTGAGGTGCCTTATTTATTGTCCTTATGACTTGTTCTATTGCAAATTTATGGTATTACAAACATTCTGTGCTTTAGGTAATTTTTCGTCGCTTTTTCTACCCCTCTGACTTAAGAAGAAACGAACACAATGAAATATCTGTCCTTAGAAAGGTTTGAAACAAGAGTTCCTGCCTTCGAAGCACGCTACGTTAACCACTTCGTCACGGAAGATGTATTCCTTCAGTTAGAGTAAATAATAACACAGCCCTGCATTTTGGGTAGAAATAATTCGGATGATTTCAAATCAATAGATGATTCTGGAAGTATGTTGAATGCTGATGACGGATATGACATAAATTTCTTCCCATCACGTGACGAACCCTAGATCAGGATTTTTCTTATTAAGTTCAACCCATTACAAGTTTTGAATTTTAGACATTTTGTGAAGGAAATTTTTATGACGAATTTCGAAAATGAAACTTACGCAATCAAAGTTTACAATTTTCATGTCAATGTGTCCTGTGAAAATATAAGGTGGATTAAATGCTTATTATTCTATGTGCATTTATAGTTCAAAATTGGAGGATGTGTATTGTAGAAAACCAATATTTTGCCATCATCTAAACAGAGCCATCTATTGAGGAAGTGATGAAACTACACATTTTATCATTTTTTTTAGAATCAGCATGCTGAAATTATTCGAAGCCAACAGTCATCTACGAGTCATCCAATCCCATGCATGCCGGTGTATGTAATAGAAGATACAACTTTTAAATATAACAACACATTAAATATTCCCTTCAATCTCCTGTGCGATACTAGCGCCGCGCCATTGCTAACGGAAATGAGAGAAACAACTCCCTCCCATAGGGCGGTTAATCTGAATGGCAGAAAAAAAAAGATCTGTCAATCACACTCGCTCTTCCCATCCACTCACATGAGTCTCTAACCAGATGCTACCCTCTTACCACCCCATTGTGTCCTCTCGCACCCCAATTCGCCAATTCCAAGCCAACTGATTTTCTCCATGGCTCATGAATTTGTAAAATGCGTCCTTTTGTGATATGCAATGGCCGAGTCTTGGTTACGTTAAAATAATATAAAATTACTGCAAGTCTACGTCAGCTGGTATTGACTACATGTAATCTAAAAGTTTGTAAGGAGGAACAGAAGGAGCTAGTGTGGATTAGAGATGGGCGGATCCGAATCTTTATCGGATCTAGGATTCAGATGTCTTATCCAGAGTACGGATATAGGGATTGGAATTAAGGATTCGGACATCTGATCTTGAATTAAGATCTAGGATTCGGATACCGAATACAGGATTCGTATATCTTATCTGTGATTCGGAGATCTGGTCTAGAACTGAGATTCAGGATTCGAATATAATATCCAAAATTCATATATCTGATCTATGATTGCGATTTAGGATTCGGATATCAGATCTAGGATTCGGATATCTGATTTAGGATTCCGATATCAGATCTAGGATTCGGATTCCGATATCAGATCTAGGATTCAGATACCGGATCCAAGATTCAGATATCTTATCCAGAGTTCGGATATCGGATCCAGGATGCGTATATCATATCTGTGATTCGGATATCTGGTCTAGAACTGGGATTCAGGATTCGAATATCATATCCAAAATTCAGATACCTGATCTATGATTGTGATTTAGGATTCGGATATCTGATCTAGGATTCGGATATCAGATCTAGGATTCAGATAGCGGATCCAAGATTCAGATATCTTATCCAGAATTCGGATATCGGATCCAGGATGCGTATATCATATCTGTGATTCGGATATCTGGTCTAGAACTGGGATTCAGGATTCGAATATAATATCCAAAATTCAGATACCTGATCTATGATTGTGATTTAGGATTCGGATATCTGAACTAGGATTCGGATATCAGATCTAGGATTCAGATACCGGATCCAAGATTCAGTTATCTTATCCAGAGTTCGGATATCGGATCCAGGATGCGTATATCTTATCTGTGATTCGGATATCTGGTCTAGAACTGGGATTCAGGATTCGAATATCATATCCAAAATTCAGATACCTGATCTATGATTGCGATTTAGGATTCGGATATCTGATCTAGGATTCGGATATCAGATCTAGGATTCAGATACCGGATCCAAGATTCAGATATCTTATCCAGAGTTCGGATATCGGGATTGGAATCAAGGATTCGGACATCTGATCTAGAATTGAGATCTAGGATTCGGATACCGGATCCAGGATGCGTATATCTTATCTGTGATTCGGATATCTGGTCTAGAACTGGGATTCAAGATTCGAATATCATATCCGAGATTCAGATATCTGATCTATGATTGCGATTTAGGATTCGGATATGTGATCTGGAACTGAGATGTAGGATTTGGATATCGAATGAAGGATTCAGATAAGTCGTATTCGAACGCCAGTCCCTAGTCTGAAAACGACAGTAATACTGTATTAGTTCAGTCATACGTGCCCATAATGACATGTTATTTCCAAAACTGTAATGAAACCATTGCCCTTATTGTTTACAGGAAACATTAGACTACAAATACACAAGGCCCTCTCACTATCCGCAGGGACTGCAGGGGACAAAATTTCAAGACCAATCGAGAATACTGGAACACTTGGACAATAGTGTAGAGATATGGAGACCATTAAACCGAGAAAACCTCGTCATGTTAATATTCACACTTGTTCATTTCCTGAACTTGTCCGACCAGCGAGTGATCCCAAGAATGCGCTAGCTTGTAACTTCCGTAAAACAAGGAACTGGAAAGGCAAACGCGTGGATCTAAACAGGATCTACCGCGTTTGAAAGGTTTAACAACCTTTCGACGCCTAGAATGATAAAAGCAAGCTCCTACCCGGAGCTAGCTCTCTTTTTGATTCTGACACTCATCGACGCTACATGGATAACTAGTCCGATTACTCTACAACACGTTACACTGCTAACTACGACGATGGAACACGGAGTTACCGCTGCCTAGCATGCTACAAGGCGCAAGGGATCGCTTGGCTTGGTGAACTGAGGGTCGCTGGATAGAACCTTGGAACTTTCACGATTCGGTCTGCGAGAAGCATTAGGACAAGACATCACACACAACTACCAGGTATGAACAAGCGTGAATAACCTTTTACACCAACTTTCCATATCTCTACCCTCCTACGGAGCAGGTTCAGCCATCAAATATTATTAAGCTCTACCTAAATGTTTAAATGAAACTTCCCTGTGACCTCAGAGCCCAGGTAAAACGGGCTTACAACAATATCTGCCGTTTTACATAAGCATGTTGCTAACGATAAATATTTGATGTATTATGCATAATTAGACTCTAAATTGCATGAGGACCGCACCTTACATTTCTGGACAACACTTGGAATTAGCTACAGAGTTGAAAAACAACTGTGTTTTCTGGTTAAGGGTCGTAGTAAGATTAAGCAGAAAATCTAGTTTCGCGGGCATAATAGGCCTTTTCTTTCCACGGCCCCATCTTGTTCTCTCTCTCTCTCTCTCTTTCTCTCTCCATTTCTCCATCTGATTTTATCTTTCTTTCTGTAATTCCCTCTCATTCCTTCAATATATTTATCTTTCTCTATGCCTCTTCTCTCTCTCTCTTTCTGTTTCTATACTTCTCCCTCTATCTTCGTCTCTCTTTATCTTCTCTCTGCCTCGTTCTCTGTCCCTCGCATTCTCCCCTTTTTCTTCAATCTCCTTATCTTTTTTTTCACTCTCTCTCTTTCTAGTTCTACTTCTCCCATTCTCCTTCTCTCTCACTATATTTCTCTCTCTATCCTTTTTTCTCTTTCTCTGCTTCTCCATCTTTCTCTTTACCTTACTCTCTCTTCTCTGTCTCATTCTCTGTACCTCACAAACTTCCAATTTCCTTCGATCTTTCTTTCTTAACTTCTAGTTCTCCCTTCATCCTTCTCCCTTTCAATATTTCTGCCCTCCTTTCTTCTCTCTTCTTCTTTCTTTCTTTTCTCTTTGTTTACTTCTCCCTCTATCTTTCCCGTTGGCTTATTTCTTTCTCTCTCTCTCTCTGTGTCTGAGATCGAGTTGTGTAAGACGAGGGGTTACAGAGGGTATATTTTTCTTTCGTTTTACACAGAGGTAAAACCCCCTTTGAGTATAATTGTATGTCAACAGAGAAAGGAAATGGCGTGAATGTTTGTCTCAAGTAGCGGTAAGACCTTCTGAAGATAAATCAAAATCTCGTATTGTTTCGAAAAATCGTTGAGTGCTTCGTCCCAAGGCTGCAGGAATCGTGGAGCCCGCCAAGTAAGGACCACTCGGAGGGGGGCTGGTGCCGACGAGCCCCCGGAAACGCCAGCCTTGTTTCGGTGTCCACCATCTCCACTCACATCTCGAGGAGTGTCGCCGTCCAGTTTCAGCACGCGAGTCCTCAAGGTTGCAGTTTGGTAATAGCCCCAGCAGGTCTTCTGTTTGTACGATGTAAACACGGCGAGGTAACGGTACGCCTGCCTCCGTGACGGAGTGGTTAGCACAGCGCGCTGTGGCGCCAGAGGTCCCGAGTACGACTCCCGGCCTCAGCATGGGTGTTCTTTGTGATTGCACCTTCGTCATTTTTATCATCTTTATCACTCGCTTCATCTTCACGATTAGCCGAAATTGACCTGCCTCTGGGATTGGTAGAGTCCGGTTACTTTCAGAACATCCTCACCGACTACGCGAGTCTAGCTACAGGGTGGCTTCTCACCGGGAATTCTTTGACTTCCGGGATTCCTTGAATTCCGGGAATTCTGCGTGAATTTGTGGCTCTGGGAATTCTGCGTGAATTTTTGCCCCGTAGACGTGCAAAATTGCAACTTTTATTAATACAAATCTAATTGAATCTAATTGAAATAAATGTGCATCGACCCTTCCCCCCCCCCTCCCCAAGAAATCACTGTATTGCCCCTTCACCTCCACTCCCCATTTCTCTTACGTTGCATATTCTTCAAATACCGCTATGGGTAGAATATCCATTGCCTGGAGTTTTCAAAGTAGAGTTAAAGCTCCCGGGTTCGACCGTCGAGTTAAAGCTTCCGGGTTCGACTGTGGAGTTAAAGCTTCCGGGATTAACCGTGGAGTTAAAGCTTCCGGGATCGATCGTGGAGTTAAAGCTTCCGGGATCGACCGTCGAGTTAAACCTCCCGGGTTAAACCGTGGAGTTAAAGTTTCCGGGTTCAACCGTGGAGTTAAAGCTTCCGGGATCGATCGTGGAGTTAAAGCTTCCGGGATGGACCGTCGAATTAAAACTTCCGGGTTCAACCGTCGAGTTAAAGCTTCCGGGTTCAACCGTGGAGTTAAAGTTTCCGGGATTAACCGTGGAGTTAAAGCTTCCGGGTTCAACCGTGGAGTTAAAGCTTCCGGGGTCGACCGTCGAGTTAAACCTTTCGGGATCGACCGTCGAGTTAAAGATCCCGGGATCGACCGTCGAGTTAAGGCTTCCGGGATCGACCGTCGAGTTAAAGCTTCCGGGTTCAACCGTCTTGCTACTTTCATATATAAAATGGGAAACTAATTTTTCCAACAGGTTAAAATGTCAATAAATTACAAACTCTAACTACTAAATTATAGTGTGCACCGAGTGTAAAACTGCGGAGAAATTTTCTTTGTAAAGGAAAGAGTTTTCAACCAAATTGTAAACTGTGTCTTCCGCCTACACCCCTTAATTGGTTGCGCGAATAATACAAGATATAAACGTTTCAAAAATAGGTTTCATGAACGACCTGTTTGCGCCATAAAAAGGCTGTATAAACTCTGGAGTACGGACGTTTCATAAACTGTCTGTGCAAAAGAAAGGAGTACCATTTTCTCTCCTGCTGCTCGCTTCTGTGAATTGCTGTTAATTTTCCCTTTACCGTCTTCGTAACTACCTTGAAGGAGTTGAGAAAGTCTTCTCTTTATGTCTTCAGTGACAAGATAAACAGAAAATGCTGTGTATACGAAAATATTTATAAAGCAGTTTAATGGTTTGTGTTACCTGTTGCATTGCTTTGTAGGTTGTATCGAATGTAGTTGTACAGATATTATACTGACCGCATTCCAAGCTAGCGGCTGGGAGACAGCCAATCAGCGATCAGTTTAATTTTATTCGAATGAGATCGGGCATTTTCGAGTCACGAGGCACCGAACGGTGTTTGCGGGACGAAACAAAAGAACGTCCGATGCACCACATATTGCCGAACACACTGTAAAGCGAAAGAGTTCTCCGAGGACGATATCGTCAGCACCAGATATCAACACACAGAAAACGAAATGCATCATATCGATTGATGCACAAGAATGCATCGATTGATGCACTAAAGTGTGTCTTATGGCTTCTTCAAAGAATCAGATTCACATTTGATGCATTTGGGTGCATTTTTGTATGTTGTGAAAGAAACACCAAAGTGCATCATTTGATTCAAGTCAGGATTTCTAGTTATCAGTCGAGATGCACTTCAATGCATCAGTTGATGTTCCTTCATGCACCAGTATGCATCTTTTTGGATGATGCACTTAAACGTTTGGTCTGAGCTACAGAGTGTATGTAGCTCAGACGAAACATTTAAGTGCATCATCAAAAAAATATGCATTCTGGTGCATCAAAACGCATCAAGGTGCATCAAAACGCATCAACTGATGCATTGAACTGTATGTCGACGGAGAGAAATCCTCACTTGAACAAATGATGCACTTTCGTGATTCTTTCACGACATACAAAAATGCATCCAAATGCATCAATCAATGCATTTAGTTCTCTGAGTGATCGGGGGTTACTTATACAACTTCACACGTGGTCCTGCGCAATGGAGTTCACGGAACGACAACCCAAACTGGTGGGGGGAAGTACGCTTGGCAACGGTGCTTCCGGAGAGTGATGTTACCCCTACAGCTTTTCTTCGCAACTGAGTTAGAGCCATAGAGCTCCACATCACCGAAGGCAATTGGGGGACATAGAGAGCCACAAATAGCCATGAAGGTCAGTCGCCGGCTCGAAATGCGACCAATACAATAGGTAAATTGTCAATGAATATTTTCCTCCAATCTGTTATCCACTATATCATGAGCCGACGTCTGTGGTGAAGTGGTAAACACAGGTCGCTACGAGGACAGGGATCCCGGGTTCGAATCCCGGTCTGAGCATTGGTGTTCTTTGTGAGTGTCCCTTCATCAATTTCATTATATCATCATCACTCATCATCATTGTCACGATTAGCCTAATGTGCCGGATATGGTGCGTAAAGTACCCAAATCAACCTAATTATGTCGTTGCAATTCTTATTGAATTGTAATGTTTCTGCATCATGATATATCTCATTCTCTCTCTCTCTCTCACACACACACACTCTCTTTCTTTCTCTCACTCTCTATCTTTCTTGCTATCTCTCTCTCACACTCTATCTTTCTTACTCTCTCTCTCTCTCACTCTCTATCTTTCTTTCTCTCTCTCTCACTCTCTATCTTTCTCTCACTCTCTATCTTTCTTTCTATCTCTCTCTCACTCTCTATCTTTCCTTCTCTCTCTCTCACTCTCTATCTTTCTCTCTCTCTCTCTCTCTCTCTCAATCTTTCTTTCTATCTCTCTCTCTCAATCTTTCTTTCTATCTCTCTCACTCTCTATCTTTCTTTCTCTCTCTCTATCTTTCTCTCTCTCTCTCTCACTCTCTATCTTTCTTTCTATCTCTCTCTCACTCTCTATCTTTCTCTCTCTCTCTCTCTCTCTCTCTCTCACTCTCTATCTTTCTTTCTATCTCTCTCTCACTCTCTATCTTTCTCTCTCTCTCTCTCTCTCACTCTCTATCTTTCTTTCTCTCTCTCTCTCACTCTCTCTATCTCTCTCTCTCACTCTCTATCTTTCTCTCTCTCTCTCTCTCACTCTCTATCTTTCTCTCTCTCTCACACTCTCTATCTTTCTTTCTTTCTCTCTCTCACTCCCTATCTTTCTTTCTTTTTCTCTCTCACTCTCTATCTTTCTTTCTCTCTCTCTCTCTCACTCTCTATCTTTCTATCTATCTTTCTCTCTCTCTCTCACTCTCTATCTTTCTTTCTATCTCTCTCTCACTCTCTATCTTTCTTTCTCTCTCTCTCTCACTCTCATTCTCACTCTCTCCATCTTTCTTTATCTCTCTCACTCTCATTCTCACTCTCTCTATCTTTCTTTATCTCTCTCTCTCACTCACTCTCTATCTTTCTTTCTCTCTCTCTCTCACACACACTCTCTCTCTCTCACTCACTCTCTATCTTTCTCTCACTCTCTATCTTTCTTTCTTTCTCTCTCTCTCTCTCTCACTCTCTATCTTTCTTTCTATCTCTCTCTCACTCTCTATCTTTCTTTCTCTCTCTCTCTCACTCTCATTCTCACTCTCTCCATCTTTCTTTATCTCTCTCACTCTCATTCTCACTCTCTCTATCTTTCTTTATCTCTCTCTCTCACTCACTCTCTATCTTTCTTTCTCTCTCTCTCACACACACTCTCTCTCTCTCACTCACTCTCTATCTTTCTCTCACTCTCTATCTTTCTTTCTTTCTCTCTCTCTCTCTCTCTCTCTCTCTCTCTCTCTCTCTCTCTCTCTCTCTATCCCAATTCCTATCTGAAACTTTGATGGACCTTGGGTACATAACGGCAAGGACTTCGGACTTCTTCAAAACTGCTTCTGTCGCATTGAAGATCTAAGAATTTTCAAGATATTTTATTTTAGCTCCAACCAAGTATTGACGCCAGAGAAATATAATTCTATACGAGACCTCTTTAGAATCCCTGCCAGAGCACAGAATAATTTCCATGTGTACTGAATATCTTATTGCACGTTGTAAATTCCATCATTTGCAGTTCACCTTTATGATTGAAATACCCCAATCCCTTCTTTCACGATAAGCTTTGGTCCAGACCGGAGACACCCAGCGGAATTATCGACCAGGGACTTCAGCCACAGAGGGCCCTTTTCCTGGCTCTTTAGCGACTCAATAGCCCTTCACAAACCTTATAAAAGCGTGCCATGGAAACTCCTAACGATAGTTCAACGTGATTAGTGCTTTCCTTACATGTGTAAGCAGGAGTTGAGATCTCTTCTTTCAACCCTTCACACACACACACTTCATCTAAGGCTGGGTCCACGCGAGTCTTTCTCAAGCAGTGTTCAAATCCCTTGAACTTACACTATTGGAGCTTGCTTGGGGGGTATTACCGAATGCCCAACAGAGCTGTCAGTAGATGTAGCTAATGGGACCTGTTTATGACCTCCTCGTGAATGCATAGGAGATCGTTAATCATGGTCAGAATTCAGAGAAAGGAATGAGGGGGTTGTGGAAGGGGGGTATAACCTTAAGTATGAACTCTCCACGTTACGCAAGAGATACCAGTTGTAGGTGATCTGAACTCATTTTTGAAAACCCACACATTTGAAATTACAGTGAAATTAACTATATTATTAAGAGCTATGCCATGGTATAGGGTGTTCCGTATAGGAGGCCGAATTTTAATCGAGTGCTAATGTTTCGTTTCGAGGTAGGCAGACCTTTTCTTACCAGTGTTGGCCTCAATTGTTTTGACTCGTTTCTTGTGGTTTCCTTCCGAGAATCCTCGAATAATCCAGGAGCGTGAAATCCATCCATCCGCTGAGAATGACTGTGTGGTGTGGGTTTTGGCAGGTGGAGTGTACTCTTACACCCTGTGATTTCTTCTTATGGGGGTTTGTGAAATCACAGATGTACGCCAACAAACCACGAACCCTTTTGGAACTGAAGGCGGAAATCATACGGGTGATTGGATTCATCGGGACAGACATCATCAATAATTTTGTGGAGCGTATAAATGCATGCAGACTCAGTAGGAGTGGACATATGCCTGACATTGTCTTTCATACGTAAATAGAAGATGTTACTGCTAATTCGGCGACCTATACGGAACACCCTATACCATGGCATAGCTCTTAAGGTGAGAGGGGACAATTTCGCACCAGTTATGCATTTATTTAAATATCGTGGGAATGGACATTGCTACTAAAGAAAATCCACGCATAATTTGAGAGTATGAATTTCTCCCCATGTTGCAAGTGGAAGTGGTTTTTAAAGTTGATTATTAAGGTAGATACCATGTTTGAAAAATGTGATGAATACGTATTTAGAGAATCCCATGTATTCCTTATGGAGATAAAACTTCAAATTGAAGTTACGGCTAAACAAATGGGAGTTTCGACTATTTCTAGCGCAAATATCATCTTCAATGGATCCTTTACCCGATCATATATTTTTTTCCGCCATCGGAAGTTTGATATCTCCAAGAAAACGAGTAAAATAATTCTCCTATAAGCGTAATGCATTTCTCCTTGACTCCTACAGCCATCCTGACAGTGTTGCCAAACCTGATGTGCATAAAATAGCTAAATTTCACCTTAAATTGAGCTAAGTCGACTTTCAAGGAGCTAGATTTACGAAGGCTGGATAAAGTGCCTCCCATGGTAATTTCAGTTGTCAAGAGGGTGGGGAGGGAGCGCTGCTATTACCGGTAACTTTAGAGTGATGACAATCTATTCTTAGTTTTCACCTTCTAGATCTGACGGCATCACCCATCTCAAAAATCTACCGATGGTTGTATGAATCGAAAATAAAGGATTACCGGATAACAATATTGTCATCTTCACCTCAGTCAAGGCGCTATATAAAGGTAGCTGGGGAGGTAAGGGGGGGGGGTGAGACGACGCAGCCAATATAATAATATGAAGTCATGTGCAAAATGTATACGCATGGCAAAAGTTGGTCTATGTCCGGGGCTAGTGATGCATAATGAGGCAGGGGGCAGGTGCCACAGTTCACAGAAAAGCGAGTGCAAGAAAGAGCCAGATCTGGCCTCAAAAGAGGTAAGTTGGCAACAGTGCTTCCAGCTGCCTCAGAGAGAAGGGCCTAGGGGAAATTGTCCCTCTCCCCCTTAATACAACTGACAGCTTAGTGACAGGCTGCCTACGACCAACACCTGTAAACCATCTCTACGAAAGATGAAAAGTACCCGCAGAAACATTGAAGAATAAAGCAAGTTCCTTGACATCGTACGTTCTAAAATATATGCAACCGAGTTCCCACCAAAAGTGGTGTTGGTGTTTAAGTCCACTTTATGCACATTAAGGCTAATCGGGACTGGACCTACAGTTTAAAGTGGAATCCGAACAACTATGCGCCTCCGCCGGGAATCGAACCCGGGACCCCTTGATTACAAGGCGACGACGCTTCCACTGCGCCATTGGGAGGCCGACACCAAAATGTGAACACTCCTTTTGGTATTAATGCGGATTCGGTGTTGTTTAGCACCGTCTTTGGTATCTTGTTGCACCATTTACTGGAGGGCTTTAACACTCGATTGGGTGCTGTGTTACACCAATTACGTGTTACACCACTTTTGGTGGCAGTTCAGTTGCATATTTTTTTACAGTGCCTTGACTGTAAATCAAAGAGCCGCGGTAGCTCAGTCGTCAAGGCGCCTGGCTACCATGCGATAGACCCAGGTTCGATCTCCGGCGGGATTTTATCCACCTGTTCAAGCGCCCAACCAGCGTCGTATAAAATGAGTACCTGGAGGAAACCCTGGGGGATAAAGGCGACCAGGGGCGAGATGCTGATCACATCAGCCCCCACCACCTTCGGCTGTAATCAAGAAAGTGTGGAGCCTTAACTCTATACTCCCTATACGCCTTCATGGCGTGGTGCAAAGCACAGGGGAGCACTTTACTTTACTTTTTGACTGTAGATCAACACCCTAGACTCTTGAGAGCCTAGAATGAAACGAAGATGAAGCTTTCTACAATCAAATCGAAATCATAAACAATGCATAATCTTCATGGAAACCTACAACAACGACTAGGAGTTCGTCGTGCTGACCACATGTCGTCCCGTAGCTGGTTGGATGATCTTCAACCTCTGGTGGGAGTGGAGCCGAGTCAGAAGGTAGGCCATGGCCCTCAAGCGCTGTTGCGTCATGGGGTATTGTAATGGATGATTTTATGCGGTAAAATTTATCACGTCATGACGTTGTTTCTAATAGTAAATTAACGTCTTTATGTCTAGTTTCGGAGCGAACTCTTGATCATGGAAGTCTGATACTAAAATTTAACACTTCTTCAATGCAACATTTGAATTTGTACATTTTTTTTACACTGATATTTAAATTTCCTATCACTGAAGAATAAATCATTGTTTGGATCGTGGAATTACAGCGTGAACAACAAAATACATTTTTATTTGAAGATGTAGCCCACCCAAATATTTGACGGCACACTTACTACTGGAATTCGCAAATAAGTTGTTTTTCCAAAATGTTTGCATGTTAGATATATCTGCATTGTCTACGAGACCTGATAGCACACGTGAGAATGAGAATTTCCAATGGGGTAGGTTAGAGTAGGTTTCTCTTGAACGAAAATCTTGAATTCAATGTTAGGGTTCAATTTTCTTGTTCAAGCTTTCTTGAACCTTTCTTCCAAAACGAAAATCAGAAGGGTTGCACTTTCTCCATTAAAAAAAATGTTTCAAAATAATGACGGTAGATATGGCGGTTGTGCTATCACGAGCTGAACAAGGTTAGACTAGGTTTCTCTTGAACGAAAATCTTGAATTCAATGTCACAGTTCAATTTTCTTGTTCAAGCTTTCTTGAACCTTTTTTCCAGAACGAAAATCAGCAGGGTTGCACTTTCTCCATTAAAAAAAAAATGTTTCAAAATAAATAATGACGATAGATATGGCGGTTGTGCTATCAGCGTCACGAGCCGAACAAATTGAAGGGGGGTTGGGGGGCAATGTCCCCCTTCAGAGAAGGGTTGCGGAATTTTTAATGCCCTCGGCAGAGACCTGCCATCATTACTGGGGGAACCGATACGGAAGAATATCGAGTCCCGGGCCTAGCCTGACTAATAATTCTCCTAGGAAGAAGAAAAAAAAGGAGGACCCTCTAACAGAATTTCAATGTTCCGCCCTTAATGAAGAAGTCGATGAGGTATTAGTCGGTCGCGCGGACAGAAGCGATTGCGGCTGCCACTCTTATAGCACGGCCTCATTCAATTTTTAGTCTTCTCTTCTATTGATTTACTCTTCCAGGGCCTCCGTTTCGAGGTGAAGATAAGACGCTGCCTTTTGTTCCCGTCCTTTGCATCCGCCAGGGATGTCTTCCATCACCCCCTTCCCGTTTCAACCCCAGAATTGCTTTTTAGTTAATGATTGCCACGTGTAAGGATTGGGGGTGTGCTGCAAGGAAAAGAACGATTCCCTGGTGCAAGCGGTAAGTGCTGTCCACCTATACTGCTCGCATTTCCAACCAGTGTTACCACAATATGGGGGCACAATTTCCCTTTCCAAGGGGCAAAATTTCCCTTTTCGGACCAATTTTTCCCTTCGCCTAAGCAAATTATATAATAATAATAATAATTAGTAGCAGTAGTAGCAGCATTATTAGTGGTGCTGGTGGAAGCAGTAGTAGTACGTAGTAAATTCTTTTGAATACAAAATATTTTTTAAAAAATATTGAATCCTGGTCAGGAATCCATTTAATCGTTAATCCTCATCGTTACTATTTATCCAAAGATGCATAAAAGCAACGTACAATAAACTTAAACGAGCAGAAACAAGCAGGAATAGCAAAAGAAATAAATAACATAAAAATGTGGATTTGATTAACATAAATTGTAATAATGTAGTCAGATGACCCTAAAATTTCCCTGCAATTGAGGTATTTTCATCGAAATTCCCTTTTTCCCTTTTGACTCAAATTTCGGTCCGAATTTCCCTGCAAAAGGGAAATTTCCCTTCATGTGGCAACACTGTTTCCAACTGGCGGCTGGGAAACAACGAATCAGCGATACGCAGTGTTGCCAAACGTACTGTAAAACGGGGAGGAAAAGAGTTGAACAGCGCCGTTACTGGATAAAAGTTGTACACTAGTACACAAGACACCCAAACAGTGTACAAACAAGCTAATACCACAAACTGAGAAAAACAGACGTACACTTGGCAACGTTGTAACAGAGGAGCGATGTTTCCCCTACAACTTTTACTTTGCAACTGAGGTTGATGAGTCATCGAGCCACCCCCCCCCCCCCCCCAAGGCTATTAGTGGGCAGATGGAGCTATGGGTGCGTTCCGAAAGTCATAGCGAACAGTGTTGCCACAATCTGTAAGCACAATTTCCCTTTGAAAGGGGTAAAATTTCCCTTTTTCGCCCATTTTTTCCCTTCATCTAAAGAATTAATAATAATAATAATAAATATTATCGTTGATCCATGTTCGTATGTTTGTATAAAATGTTTAACAATTTAACTTTGAAATCCTACGACGCCAGGTCCCGGGTTCGAATCCCGGCCTGGGATGGCTGTTTGTGAGTGTCCATTCATAAATTTCATCATAACATCACTCATCCCCTTCTTTGCAATTAGCCACCCACTCCCAAAACCGGGACATCAGGGTGAATGGTCAATAACCTCCAGCCCCAAACGGTAGCCAGATGTGGACCAACCCAAAAAATCTCATTTTCAAAACTGGAATCTCTTATAATATTTAATATAATTAATATTGAGTCTGTCTTAAAATTTCCCTGAAAATTCGCTATTTTTCATCGAATTTCCCTTTTCACTTAAAATTAGCTCCAAATTTCCCTTCAAAAAGGGAAATTTCCCTTCATGTGGCAACACTGATAACGAAACGAACGAAACGAACGAATCGAACGAAAGTAACTGGGCACGTGAACCTGGTGAAACCAGTTATTTTACAGACTTATGGGACGCTCTAGACGAAAGCGCATGCGCAGCGTTTAGTTTATAAAAAAATTACGCATGGCGTCCAGCGGAAAGCATTTCCTTCTGACAGAAATAAACTCTACTGCGGATACTGTTACTCATTTTAATCACATTGTAAGAACAGCTGAGGCACACTCATCTTGTGCATGTTGCTTCATATCGCTCTCTGTTAAAATTATAATACAATTCCCGAACTAGTGGAGTTTGAAGCCATCATGCACGCGCGTTGTCTGCAAGCAGCAAACGATTCTCACCGAACAAACCAGCCTCCTGGCCCGTGCGTTTGGTGAATCTCGTTCTTGCACGAGGCGCACGGAATGCGACTTTTGGGACAACATAATGAACCTCATGAAACGCACGGATGCACTTATGGAACGGCCAGTTGCCATAACTAGTTTAACGCGTTACACTCGTGCGACTTTCGGGCCCTATGTATCAAAAAGTAGACGCTGTACCAGCATCTCTGGAGCAAGTGAACGAAAACAGGTTTCTGCGCAAATAGCGACGCGACACGGCTCCACCAATGAGAGGAACAGAATTCCGTGGAGAGGAGGTGTACGGACTCGTCTACTTCATTGGTTTGACGTCAAGTATACTCTATCCCGTGAAACTCTGGAGCAAGGCCGTTGAAGGGGAGAAAATCAAGTAGATGTGTGGAAGCAGCACACGCTGCTGCGAAGGCTGATAACTGCAGTCTCTTTTTCCCTCCCCGCAATCCCGTTCCCTGTAAAACGATCATTGGTCGAGCACACTGAAGTCACTACTTGCGCAGAGACATGCTTTCGGTCGCTCGCTCCAGAGATTCCCTGGACAGAGTATACTTATCCTTGCCCAAGATTGGGCTTAACCCCTTCCCCCCCTGAAAACATACTTTTCCCTCATTGGAAATTATGGTAAAGCCACTGCACGTCCACGTCGTGAATATACATAATTGTTTCGCGAACAAGTTAGGTGTCCGTAAAATCGACATGAGATCAGTGTTGCCACATGAAGGGAAATTTCCCTTTTGCAGGGAAATTCGGACCGAAATTTTAGCTAAAAGGGAAAAGGGGATTTCGATTAAAAATACCACAATTGCAGGGAAATTTTAAAGTAATATGATTACATTATTACGTTTGTTAATTTCGAATGTCATATCCACATTTTTATGTTATTTATTTTGCTCTTCCTACTTGTTTCTGCTCCTTTAAGTTTATTTTACGTTGCTTTTATGCATCTTTGGATAAATAGTAACGATGAGGATTAAAGATTAAATGGATTCCTGAGCAGGATTCAAACCTGCGACATCTGGTCAGGAAGTGATGAAACTAAAATGTGAATTTTCTAAAAATATTTCTCATTCAAACGAATAACGTATTCAACGGAATACTTAACTACGTACTACTACTGCTTCCACCACCAGCACTAATAATGCTGCTACTACTACTACTGATTATTATTATGATTATATAATTTGCTTAGGTGAAGGGAAAAATTGGTCCAAAAAGGGAAATTTTGCAACTTGGAAAGGGAAATTGTGCCATTATATTGTGGCAACACTGGATGAGACCTTGAACGATTTGATTTGATTTCTGTTATTTGGCGCCACTTTTGGCTAACCGCGACGATGAGGATGGGTGATGATATGATGAAATTGATGAACAGGATACTCACAAAGAACACCTATGCCCAGGGCGGGATTCGAACCCGAGACCCCTGGCGTCGCAGCGCTCTGTGCTAACCACTCCACCACGGAAGTCGGCGAGCGCCAAAACGAGACAGGCATTTGAACAACCGAGATAAAACCCGAGAACGAGACACATCTGTAAAATTGAAACGAGACGGAGAGTGGGTGTCTGAGAGTCACTTGTCATTATTTGTTCGAAATGTCTCTGAGGAGGACTTAATTTTAGATATCAAAGGATGACTATCACATTTTAGCAATTAAATTAGGGAAGGCAGTCGCCGTTTGTTGTTACGTTAACTGATGATTTATTGTTAGTTTTAGATGAATCGAAGAGTGGTGATCGCGAAATTTTATATAAGAACGAAGGTGAAACTTATTGAAAATAACCACTTAATCAGGATATGAAAACATTGAAGGCTGGTTGGGGGGGAAAAAGATCTTACTTTACACACGCGCGCACACGCAATATAATTACGTATATGATGTATATATTTATGTTATTAAATATACGATAAATTACTAAATATTTTAAATACATTATAAAATACACATATATGTACATAAAAGAAACAAATTCATTTCTTTGTAGCAGATATTTATAAAATAGCGAACAAATTCCCTTACTAACTTGTTAAAAATGTCAATAACTTACAAAATAGTTGAAACAGTTTTTTTGCTTAGTTATTACTTTCTATTAATATAAATCAATTTGATTTCATACTCATATTTGCTTTGCATTATTTCTTCACTTTTTTTAAGCATATATTGATATTGTTGTAGATCTGTTATTGATCTGCTGAAAGAGAGAGTATGTGTTTTCGATATTATCCTTAGTAAAGTATATTTGAATCAAACGAATTGCTTATCTTTTGTTCTTATAACAAATGCTCCTCCCAGTGTTGCCACATGAAGGGAAATTTCCCTTTTGCAGGGAAATTCTTACAGAATTTTTAGCTAAAAAGGAAAAGGGAATTTCGATGAAAAATATCACAATTTAAGGGAAATTTTAAGACATATAATTTTATTAATTTATTTGCTGTTCTTTTTTATTGCTGGTCTTTTGAATCTATATATATTCTTGTTAAGTGTAATGTACTTTGCTTTTCTGCATCTTCGGATAAGAGTAACGATGAACATTAACGATTTAATGGATTCCTTTCCACGATTTAAACCTGACATCTGGCCAGGAAGCAATGAAGCTGACATGTGAAAAAAATTGTTGAACATTTTTTATTCATACGAACATGGACCAAGGGAAATACTACTACTACTACTACTATGACCACCACCAATAATAATAATTATTATTATTATTACTGCTACTGGTTCTGCTGCCATTTATTATTATTATTACAGATGAAGGGAAAAAGTGGTTAAAAAAGGGAAATTTTGACCCTTGGAATGGGAAATTGTCCCCTCAGTTTGTGACAACACTGGCTCCTCCCCTGGGAAATTTTGGTGGCGGTGATTTTTGAGGCCAAGGTTGTTGGTTGGGGGATCCTCCCCAAGATTTCGCACCCTGAACTTATTGTAATAGTAAATAATGATCCCCCTCCCCCTTGGTGACTTCTAAAATTAAACGATCCATCCTCCTAAACACGCCTAAAACAAGCAATAAATTGTTAGTTAACTGAAGAGTATGTAACAATTTCTTACGAAACAACTAAAATTACGCGATCACTCCTCCTTGCCAGAAACCTATGACTCCTACACTAGCAGCAACCTTCACTCAAGCTTGTGGGTGACAGCTAAAAGAAAATCATCCGCCCATATATCAAGAAATGTCGTTAATCCGTTACAGAATTGGGCTACTCAGAAAAGTAACGTGTATCCGTTACCGTTACTGTGTCATACAGTTTACACAAGTTTCTAATCTCTTCTCCGTAGTGCATGTTTTCCCAGTGTGACGTTACATGCACAAGTGTAAAACAACGCAACAAAGCATGTTTCGTCCAGCCAAATAAATTCTTCAGTTCTGAATTTATCAAGGTAACGGAAGTAAGTAACGGAGAGTAACGAAATACAGTCCACGATAACGTGTTACGAACGCAAGAAAGAACAGAGTTACTTTGTCACACAATAATGATATTTAACTGTTCACACAAGTATCGCATCAGTTTTTTTCAGTGTAGCGTTACATGAACAAGTTTAAAGCAACAGGATAAGGCATGTTTCAGCCTGACAAATGTATCCTCTAGTGCTGAATTTATCAAGATAGCGCAAATAAAGTAACTGAATGTATTCAAGTAGAGTAAGGCATTACGAAGGCGTTACGAAAGCAACAAAAGAGGAACGCGTTACAGTTTCCGTTACTTTGTCATACAATAGTGATATTTAACTGTTTACA
Organism: Lepisma saccharinum; assembly: GCF_977018435.1. NCBI lineage: Eukaryota > Metazoa > Arthropoda > Insecta > Zygentoma > Lepismatidae > Lepisma > Lepisma saccharinum. Next base: position 33,533,895 of record NC_139252.1, on the reverse strand, counting down.
CAAGTATCACATCTGTCTCCCCCCAGTGTAACATTACATCCACAACAAAGCATGTTTCAGCCTGGCAAATGTATCCTCTAGTGCTGAATTTATCAAGAAAGCGCAAATAATATAACGGAAAATAACAAATGCAGTTTATTACTTTTTCGTAAGGCGTTACGAAAGCAAGATAGAGTAACGTGTTACAGTTACCTTGTTATACAACGCCATTTAATTGCTTATACAAGTATCACATCTGTTTCCCAATGTAACGTTACATGCACAATTGTAGAACAACACAACAAAGCATGTTTCGTCCTGGCAAATAAATTCTGCAGTTCTGAATTTATGAAGAAAACCCAAATAAAGTAACGGAAAGTAACGTAGTGCAGTTTATTTATTACTCCTCGATGATGTGTTAAGAAAAGACAAGAATAACGCGTTGAATTTACCGTTACTTCGTCATACAATAATGACATTTAACTGTTTACACAAGTATCACGTATGTTTTCCTAGTGTAACGTTACATGCACAAGTGTACAACAAAACAAAGCACGCTTCGTCCTGGCGAATAAATTCTACAGTTCTGAATTTATCAAGGTAATGTGAGGTAACGACATGTCGTTACAATTGGCCTCCCCGATGGCGCAGTGGTAGCGTCGTTGCCTTGTAATTAAGGGATCCCGGGTTCGATTCCCGGTGGAGGCACATAGTGGTTCGGATCCCACTTTAAACTGTAGGTCCAGTCCCGATTGCCTTACTATGCTTAAAGTGGACTTAAAACACTAACTCAATCAATCAAATGTCGTTACAATTACTCGTGGTAAAGCGAGTTTCAAAAAGCAACACGTTACCGAGTAAAACATTACAAAACTTTACGTTACTCGCAAACCCTGGACCAACGAACTTTAAGAATCTTTTCGAGCAGGCCTCATCTCCAGGAAGGTATCAAATCGGGGCAAGCCCTGGCACCTAGCAAATATTGTTGGTGAATGAGTCGAGGCAAGGACTTTAAGAATCTTTTCCTGCTCTCCCAAACATAGGCAATAATTAGGCTGGAGAGTTCTATGAACAAATTGACTCCTCCAAGTAATATCTCTACCCTGGTTCAAGGAAACATGAAAATTCATTTATATTGAGAAAGGTGGTCACTTACCTGGCGTAACAACTCCTAATTGGTCCGCTTGCTGGTGGTGTATCATTGGTTGATGCTCAATTGTCACACTGGGCAAGTTCCTCACTTTGGGCGCCTGTCGCATCTCGTTCATCCACGGATATATCTTCTGATGTTGCTGGGTCTCTTGATAATAACCGACACCAGAGTATCCGGGGTCCTGGTAATGCAGAGAGTACTGCGGTACTCGGTTCGAGTCCCGTTGGGTATTAACCTGCGAGTAATCGTAGTAATTCTGTCTCTGAGGCCCGTTGGCACACGATGGCTTCCACTGGTTGGTATAGTTCTGGTGGTACTGTTGGAAGCAAGGCATCATGCAACAGTCGTTGGTAACAGGCGCGTCACCGGTTCGATCCTCGCCCCTGTAATACCCGTTGGTCATCTCCGTGGCACTGTAAACACTTGCGGCAGCCTCGTCGCACTGGTCTTCCTGGTATGGCGTCAGGTCGTACAAGAACTTCTGTTGCATTGTCGTCGCGATGTCTTCGTGAAGGGGTGACTCGGCTTTCACGTGCTTGACATCATCGCCACCTTCTGGTGTTGCCATTCTTTGGTTCTTGCAAGGGTCAGGGAGGTCATGTGACGGCATCGGTGTCCAATAAGAGCTTCAGCGTCTCAGCAGGAGGTCCTCAGTGTCTTGTGAGACCTGCGGAAGATAGAGGAAGGCACGTGTTAGCGTCTTTCAAGAAAAGGGGTTGAGGCACAACCCCCTTCCTGGTCTTCTCACCAGCCCCTGCTGTCCCATTCAAGGCATGGGAACCAGTGTTGCCACATAAAGGAAAATTTCCCTTTTGGAGGGAAATTTCCCTCCTCGAATTTGTAACTCAAAAAGAAATTCTAGGAATATTCAAAATTTCAGAGAAATTTAAATACATCAGACTGAATAGTAGTACAGATTATATTAAGAGATTAGGTTCCCGTTTCATACCCACGATTTTTTGCTGTTACTTATGATTTTCATTCATTGTTGATTGATTTGCTTTATTTTACTTCGCTTCTTGTGCCACCATGGCTTTTGCGAAGATGGGGATGAGTGATGATATGATGAAATTGATGAATGGACACTCACAAACATCCATGCCCAGGCCGGGATTTGAACCCGGGACCCCTGGCGTCGTAGCGCGGGGACCGGCTTCACTCTTTGCGTATAAGCCTGTATGTCTTTATATTTTTTCTTTACTTTGCGTCGCTTCTCTACATCTTCGATTAATAGCGACGTGGATGATTGAGGAACTTACGAAATGGGCGATGAAACAAACGCAAATCTACCAGGATTCAAATCCGATGCATCTGGCCTGGTACGGAGGAGGCTGGACATAAGCATCATGTGATCAATTTGAGACCTCGTAATCTCCAAACCTAACAAAAGCAGATCTGGCCAGAAATCCTTCTCGTACCTGGCAGCGGTCACCTGGAATTCACTCCTGGCGGTTAAACTCAGTACCAGCAAAGCGCAGTTCTGCTGTATTTTACGTTCACATGCACATAAATTCTAACTCACAGTTAATAGTATTTTCAATGCTCCCCCCCTCCCCCCTCCCACACACGTGTTGTGAGATTATTTCCGTAACAGCTCTGGCCGTTCTGCGCTTGCACCTTGGGAGCGAGTCATAACTCCCGACGCCTCCAATCAAGAAGTGAACCGCTGACGTCATCTCTACTCTGCGCCTATAGCTAGCTCTATTGCTCACGCTGTACATGGCTCGTAGGCTCGCTGGCTAGACTCGCGCAGTCAGCTGGAGATGTTCCGAATGCACGCGGACTCTAATATTTTCATCCCCATTCTTCGAACAGTAATTCCATACACACTCATATCTAAACCCACACACCCTTACACTTCCGTTTCTTTTAAATATTCATAACACTCAAACTTTATTTCACTTGCTACTATATAACACTCTATATACTCATGTAAATTGATCTCATTTTCCTTATATGTACATTCTGTTTAGCAGTGGAGTATACTTAGTCCAATATCTGTGCTATCTCACTATGTCACGTGGTCCTAGGCTATGAATAGAAATAAGTTTACAGACTCCTAAGAAATCAGGTTGCCAACTCATAAGATATCACGTTGCCAACTCATAAGAAATCAGGTTGCCAACTCATAGGAAATCAGGTTACCAACTCATAGGAAATCAGGTTACCAACTCATAGAAAATCACGTTGCCAACCCGTAAGAAATCAGGTTGCCAACTCATAGGAAATAAGGTTACCAACTCATAATACATCAGTTTGCCAACTCCAGAATCAGCATCATCATCAATTCACCGATATGAATAATAATAATAATATTTACAATTTCCGATCGATTTTTCTCCTGAATTTTATTCTCTAGACTTCAGGCTTCGCAGGGAGCCTAGCTAGCGTAGAAGATACGCTCCTGCTGTGTAGTGTTTATATACTAGGAAAAGAGGAGAGAGGAAACGAAAAGGGACCCTCTCTCTCTCTCTCTCTCTCGCTCTCTCTCTCTCGCTCTCTCTCTCTCTCTCTCTCTGGTCCCTTTCCTCAAAGAAGAAAGAAAAGAGGAGGGAAGGAGTCCGTTCTCTCTCTCTCTCTCTCTCTCTCTCTCTCTCTCTCTCTCTCTCTCTCTCTCTCTCTCTCTCTCTCTCTCTCTCTCTCTCTCTCTCTCTCTCTGGTCCCTTTCCTCAAAGAGGAAAGAAAAGAGGAGGGAAGGAGTCCGTTCTCTCTCTCTCTCTATCTATCTCTCCAAGACGAAGAAAAGGGAAGAAAGATAATGATTCTTCTTCTGTATGTTTTATTTGGTGCTGTCAGAACTCTTGCCCCTTGAGAAAGAGAGGGAGAAGAAAGTATATATAGGACATTAAGCTATTATTTGTGTTAATATTGTTCAATGAAATGTTGTATGGCTTAATTGTAACCCTATTGTGATAATAAATAATAACATTTTTCGTACAGACCCTATGCGAACACGGTCTAACAAAAATAGTACTATAATTACTGTTTATTATTGTTGTTATTATATGATTTTTTCAGGTGAAGGGGAAAATTTTAGAGAAGAGGGAAATTTTGTCTCTCGCAAAGGGAATTTTTTTCTTCAGATTGTGGCAACACTGATACAAGGCATGGGAACCGCGGAAGGAAAGGTATCCAAGACGGATGAGGCCATCCTAGACATGAATACCCGATTCCTCTGGGTATTCCAGACAGTCCAGCTTTTGTTGTTCTTCCAAGATGGTATCCAGCGACTCCTACCACCCACGATCAGTGGACACGAATCAAAGGAAACAGGCGACGGTGGGGCGCTTTGTAGGCATCCAGGCGCCGTGCTTGGCCTTTCTTTCCTGCAGCCTAACCATGGTCGGCTTCAGTCAAGAGATCATAGGTTTGACTCCCGTGGAGACACGGTCTTTCCGACTTCCGGCTAATCTCCGCCAAACAAGTTGACTTCGCCAAAGCTTCTTATTGGTTACCGACCTCTCTCTTGCGATCCCAGGGTGTTTGGAGACAGTAAGTCTAGCCTCCTCTTTCCCATTTTGCAAATGCTGATGTAGAAGTATCCCTCCGCCCCGATTTAATTCACTCTATCCTTCCTCAAACTATACCATTCTCCATTCATTGCGAGAACGGGTTGGCGCAAGACGGACTTAGCACGAAAGAGCACAATCGCGAAACATAACACAGGGATTAAACGCGAAGGAAGAAGCGCGAAACGAATTAAACTCGAAACAAAAAATTGAACACCGGAATAAGCGCGAGAGGAATAATTGCGATCCGGATTAGTCACGAAACAAAAAATTGAACACTGGAATAAGCACGAGAGGAATAACAGTGATCTGGATTAATCACGAAATCAAAAATTGAACACCGGAATAAGCGCGAGAGGAATAATTGTGATCCGGATTAGTCACGAAACAAAAAATTGAACACTGGAATAAGCACGAGAGGAATAACAGTGATCTGAATTAATCACTAAATCAAAAATTGAACACCGGAATAAGCGCGAGAGGAATAATTGCGATCCGGATTAGTCACGAAACAAAAAATTTAACACTGGAATAAACACGAGAGGAATAACAGTGATCTGGATTAATCACGAAACCAAAAATTGAACACTGGAATAAGCACGAGAGGAATAACAGTGATCTGGATTAATCACGAAACCAAAAATTGAACACCGGAATAAGCACGAGAGGAATAACAGTGATCTGGATTAATCACGAAATCAAAAATTGAACACTGGAATAAGCGCGAGAGGAAAAATTGTGATCCGGATTAGTCACGAAACAAAAAATTGAACACTGGAATAACCACGAGAGGAATACCAGTGATTTGGATTATCTGGATTAATCACGAAATCAAAAATTGAATACCGGAATAAGCGCGAGAGGAATAATTGCGAGACGGATTAATTGCGAAACCAAAATTGTACACCGGATTAAGCGCAAAAGAATGAACCGCAAAGTTAAATCAAATTAATCAATCAATATAAAAATAACATTTCGTAAACTGACAGAATACCAGGTGCTGGTATAGTTGTATATTTATTGTCTGGAGCAACTTGTCTGTTGTCCATGGAAGTAAAATAGAAATCAACATTACAGTGGACTCTTTGGAATAATTAATAAAGAAACATATTTTATGACAAAAAAGCCATTAAAATAATATTTTTTTTTAAAATTAGTTACCTCGATTTGGTAACTTAAATAGGGTACAAATCCTACAAAAAAAAATGGGCTCATGAAACTGGGTTTAAATGGTAATATGATATAAATTACCGTCTTTCGCAGTTTGTTGAAATGACCAATATACGAGGGTATGCGCCAATGTACACACAGTACAGTCATCGGCATTAATAATGTTACAAGTAGATCCTGAAATGCTTGCTCCCCTGAAAAGCGTTATGCGTGTTGCCTAACACTAAGGCGATAAGTGGATTTTAATAGCAAATTTTCAATGGTAACTTTAGACAACACATTGTATGTACAGTCAACTGCAAAGATGAGTGTAGACAAATTGTCACTCGTTATTTACACATACTGTGTTGTTTAAAGGCATGGAATTCGGTTGATCCGAAGCAGGTATTGGCCTATACTTATTGACATTTTTATGTTAATTTCTTATCGTCACAGTGTGGAAAACAAAATTACTGAAAATGAAGATGGACAATTCGCCTACTGTGTCGTCGGCCGGTGGGTGTACATGGGCTATGGCTAATCGGGACTGGATGTACAGTTTAAAGTGGGAACCGAATCATTGTGGACTCCACCGGGTATCGAACACGGAATTATTAATATTATTGTTGCCGTTATCTTTTAGTTCAGCACAGGATACATCTCCCAATTATGTTAAACATAATATACTATGTATGCAAAAAAGAAAAATATCAAATGAAGATCTACTATACACACAATATTTACATTAATTTATGCACTAGTTTCATCGGATTCAACGGGAAATACTAAGTACATAAAATTTCTACAATGTCTAGAGTATGCCAGCAACATCTAGGTAAGGGGGGTGCAAATTCGGTTCAGGGGGTGTGAGAATCATTCTCGTCCTGGGCGCTGAAATCTCTAGCTACAACTCTGATAAGGAAATATTTCCTTTCGAGAGACCATTAATACATTTACACCATTATAAAAACATAACACAATAAAAGTATTAAAATGTAATTATCATTTTTAATAAAAATTAATAATTAAATAATATCTAACACTTATTAAAAACATTTCACCTATCTTCTAATGTCTTGACATTTTGAACCAGTTGTTAAATAATTTAATTTGCTAGTTTATAAATGTAGCAGAATAATTTGTTTATACATGTTCATAAATATAAATATATATAAATAAATAAATAAATAAATTAGTGATATTAATTAATTAATTAATAATTGACATATATTTCATGACAATATATATATATAACCAAGGTTTCGGGCTTGCCCCCCCCTTAAAAAGTTCCTGGGTACGGCCCTTGCACTAATTGATGTATTTCTTCTCCAGTGCACTAAATGGATCTATGAATATGTCAAATTTTGCAGAATATGTATCAGTTGTGAAGATCAGGCGCGATTTTTTTATTCTTTAAGTGTCAATTGATGCGCAAAGTGCATCTACCTTGATTTGATTTACGAGTTTTTCCATTGATTGGTTTTGTTTATTTAACGTCGCATTTCTTTCAATTTTAGCTAATCGCGGCGAAGGAAATTAATGGTGATAAGGTGAAGTGGATGAAAGAACAATCACGAACGAGTATACTAGCTGAGAGTCCAGACGCCACAGCTTCGTCAAATAAATACATGTCTTATCTTACCGCAGGGGTTCCCAAACTTTTTCGTTTCACGGCGCCCGTAGTGTTTCAAGATTTTTCCGTAGTACCCAAGTCAGAATGTAGGCCTATGTAACACTTGCCTTAAGTTAAAAAATAAACACATATTTCAAATTCAGAAACATTTTATGTGTAAAAAGCACTAAATAAGCACATATTTGTAACGATCATATCATTTTACTGAAAATATTGGAACATTTCGCTGCGACCCTGTAAGCCAGCCAAGGCTCCCCAGAGCTCCGCGGCTCACACTTTGGGAACCACTGAGTCAGGGTTCAAAATCCTGGGGGGACGGGAGGATTTCCCCCCACCAACAATCTTGGCCTTAAGAATCCCCCCCACCAAAAATTTCCGGGGGGAGAGTATTTGTTACAACAAAAAATCAGGAATTACTTTTAATTTCACTAAGAATAGTATCGAAAAAACACACAAATTAGTGTGGTTGTGAGTGTCCAATCCTTCTCTCTCTCAAGAGATCTAATCAATATCTATATCAATATGCACAATAAAAGTGAAACAAAAATGCAAGACAGTATTGATTATGAAATCTAATTGATTTGCATTAACATAAGGCAAAAACTAAATAGAAACTTACAGATAATAAAACCACTTCAACTATTTACCAGTTAGTAAATGAATCAGTTTGCCGTTTATATAAAGGTAACAAATTGATATCTTTATTTATAATTAATAATAATAACTATATATTTTTAATTTAGTATTTTTTTGCTTTTAATAACATTATAAATATATATATCGCATAATTTATACATGTGTGGAGAGGGGGTTGTAGATTAAGATCTTTCTCCCCCCCCCCAGTCTTCAATGATTTCGCACCCTGCTGACTGACTTACCGTGACTCAGAGCAGTCTATGCAAAGGTTTCACACGTTGTGACAGGGGCAGCAAACCCGAAATACCTCGATTGAGAAATTACTTTGAGACGAACTTACCAAAGGCTGCAGACACCCAGATATCCACACACTCTCGAGTCTACAGACCACTTGGACAGAACAAAAAGCTCAGAGGCACCCAAACTACAGCGGTCTCCCTTAGGGCTTTTTCTTGCCCGTTTCGAAAAACAACCACAGAAGCTCTGATAAGGAAGTTATGTTGTAAGCCTCTTCTTTTTTTTTTCCTTCTGAAGGTCGAAACAGCAAATAAGGAGATGCCTCAAAAAGTTGGCCACGAGATTGAAAACAAACGTCTGTGGTAACGCCAGCAAGTCGGCCAAGTATCGTGCTTCTTGGAAACGGAAGTGAATGACAAAACTATAAACACTTCTTGCAGACATGTGTGGGGATTTCCGCTTTTGAAACATAAATATAACAAGGGCTAAGAGGGGGGCTAGCCCCCCTGAAATACTTTGGAAATGCTAGAAATTCATATGTCTTTGTCTATTTCGGGGTACGGACAATTTGACACTATTTTGCTTTCATGAACGTGTTCCGGTAGGACTGTAAGATTATTGTTTTCATAGCATGAGTGTTCTTGTGTTCCTACTCTGTTTTCATAAATTGAACTTATGGTATTTAATTTACTTTGTACCTATGGTTTCTCTTATTGGTAAATTGTCTGGTAGCAAATTGCACGGTTGGGTTATGGTAAGATAGGTTAAGTTACTCATTTTTTGGTGCTAAATTGTCAGCTTGCTCTATTTCTGGTTTTAAATTGTCACCTTACCATATTTTTGGAGGAAATTGTTCAGTAGTAAATTTATCCACTTACTCTATTTTGATGGCAAATTATCTGCTTACTCACTCTATTATTGGTGGCAAATTGACCCTTTACTCTATTTTTGGTGGGAATTTGTCCACTTCTATTTTGGTGGGAATTTGTCCGCTTACACTATTTTTGGTGGCAAATTGTCCACTTACACTATTTTTGGTGGCAAATTTATCCCCTTACACTATTTTGATGGCAAATTATCTGCTTACTCACTCTATTTTTGGTGGCAAATTGTCCGTTTGCTCTATTTTTGGTGGCAAATTGACCCTTCACTCTATTTTTGGTGTGAATTTGTCCACTTCTATTTTGGTGGGAATTTGTCCGCTTCTATTTTGGTGGGAATTTGTCCGCTTCTATTTTGGTGGGAATTTGTCTACTTCTATTTTGGTGGGAATTTGTCCGCTTACTCTATTTTTGGTGGCAAATTGTCCGCTTTCTTTATTTTTGGTGGTCAATTTATCCCCTTACACTATTTTGATGGCAAATTATCTGCTTACTCACTCTATTTTTGGTGTCAAATAGTCCGTTTACTCTATTTTTGGTGGCAAATTGTCCGACACCGTCCATTTCGTGTATATTGAATTATTTAAATCTCAAGAACCGTCTTGTTGCCTATATGTGTTTTGTTATGGCAATACTTTTTATATTGCGTTACTTTCTGAGTGCCTAGTCATCCTCATCGTCGCGATTAGGAAAAAGTGGAAGAAAAGAAAATATTAGTTTTCAAACAAAAGAAAATACTAGTATTCATTCAGCTGTGATGGAACCCAACAAATATGAGTATCAGTGTGTGGTTTTATGGAATAATAAAAAAAAGTTGAAACTCAGATTTCAGAGAAATACATAGATGCTGCTTTTCCCAATCTGAGAAGAAGCTAGATGATTCCCAGAAACCCAGCATCCCGATGCTTAGGAAAAGAACAAAGGAGCAAGAAAGAGAGCCATTGTTAACTTTCGCGTCTTTCTTTCTTATATTTTTCTGCCTCTCCTTCGATTTTCTTTGTGTCTCAGGCGAGAGCCGCAGAAAGAAATGAAAGGAAAAGGTAAAAAAAAAAAAAAAAAAAAAAGTGTGCACGCGCTGGGAAGTTTACGTTGGGGTGGAGGAGGAGACGGTGGAAGCTGGGAGAAGAAGACTGACAGGAGATGTTCCTCGAGAAATCGATCTATCGAAGTTTCACCGCGATTGTTTGTGCTGTGGGTTTTAGATGCTCAGGCAGTGTTTCCATACCCATGTCTAAAGAAAACTCCACACACATATATTTTTGTGGTCTTGAGATAGACCGAAACGCAGTATGTGGCTTTGCCTAATGTTTTCCTTTAGGGATGTGACGAAGCTGAAAATTTACCGATGCCGATATTTAACCGTTTCCGATATAAGATTATTAAACAGAAATGGGATGTTATTTTCAGCATGACAAAAATAAATTTGCTATGTACATTTCTATTGCATATCATATGTATATACATATATATTCTCAAGAGATGCGAATGTACATTTGCATCTACAAATGGCGGTTATGTGAACCTTTAAGAACATGGATTCTCAAGAGATTTAACATTAGTACACAAGCAGTTCTTTGAAATGCAAAATGAATTCCCGTTCTGCCAGATTCAACTTCAGAAATACAAGATTGGAAGCACTTCAGGAAGTAACCTACTTCTTCTCTTATCGCAACACTGAACACTCAATCACTGAATTCTGATGCAGCAGGTATGCCCAAGTATTTTCTCAGCACTTCCTTTAGGTTTGAATACTCATTTTTGAATTTCCAACACAACAGCAGATCCTGGTTCAGCAATGTACTGTTTTATTTCCGATTTTGAGTTAGGTTGATCCTCTGAATGAGAGTTTGCAATAATTTTATTACAAAAACTCTACAATAATGACGAATCATAACCAAATTTTCAATAACTCTTACAAAACTAGAATACAAAACCTATTAGAAGGTAAAAACTCTAGTATAATCTGTACCGGTTTAAATATCGGATTTTTGCCGATGCCGATATGTCAATTTCTGCCGATTTTCATACGTGTGTAATCGACTTCGGCACATCCCTATTTTCCTTATTACTTTATTAAGGAGAGTCAAATTAAAAACGTTAAAAGTCCGACATAAACTGTATGACAGACTGCATATTGTTCAAATTTAAACACGGTATCAACTATAAGTTACAGAACAACCTCAAGGATGCAACACTGATCAAGTGAACTTCAAAACGCCGTTTTTTCTCATTTTAAAGATGAAACCAGTGAAGAGCAGTGCCCTCTGGAAGCCTAGACCGAATAGAAATTCTACGTAAAATGAAAATTCAATATCACTATGCATCCTTTTATGGATGGTGGGAAGAAATTGGACAATGACCTCAGTTCGCAAAGCAGATGGGTGGAAAGTAATATTGGGCGATATATCTATCGTCCAGACGATATATCGCGATATTGAAAAAATATCGTCCAGGCGATAAACTAGACGATATATCGTCACGATATTTTGCCGATATATCGTCACGATATTTGGCGATATATATATCGTTTTGCCGGTATATCGTCACGATATTTTGACGATATATCGTCACAATATTTGGCGATATATATCGTGTTGGTGATATATCGTCACGATGTTTTTGCGATATATATCGTGTCAGTGATATATCGTCAATATTTGGCGATATATATCGTTTTGGCGATATATCGTCACGATATTTTAGCGATATATCGTCACGATATTTGGCGATATATATATATCGTGTCGGCGATATATCGTCACGATACTTGGCGATATGTATCGTGTTGCCGGTATATAGTCACGATATTTTGACGATATATCGTCACGATATTTTAGCGATATATCCTCACGATATTTGGCGATATATATATATCGTGTCAGCGATATTGTCACGATATTTTTGCGATATATATCGTGTCAGTGATATATCGTCACAATATTTGGCGATATATATCGTGTTGGCGATATATCGTCACGATATTTTAGCGATATATATCGTGTCAGCGATATATCGTCACAATATTTGGCGATATATATCGTCACGATATTTTAGCGATATATATATCATGTCAGTGATATATCGTCACAATATTTGGCGATATATCGTCACGATATTTTAGCGATATATATCGTGTCAGCGATATATCGTCACAATATTTGGCGATATATATCGTCACGATATTTTAGCGATATATATCGTGTCAGTGATATATCGTCACAATATTTGGCGATATATATCGTTTTGGCGATATATCGTCACGATATTTTAGCGATATATATCGTGTCAGCGAAATATCGTCACAATATTTGGCGATATATATCGTCACGATATTTTAGCGATATATATCATGTTGGATAAATATCGTCACGATATTTTATCGATAAGTAGGTTATATTGTGTCAGCGATATATCGTCACAATATTTGGCGATATATATCGTGTTGGCGATATATATCGTGTTGGCGATATATATGTCAGCGATATATCGTCACAATATTTAGCGATATATCGTGTTGGCGACATATCGTCACGATATTTTAGCGATACATATCGTGTCAGCGACATATCGTCACGACATCATTTGGCGATATATAGCCTATCGTGTTGACGATATATTGTCACGATATTTTAGCGATATATATCGTGTCAGCAATATATCGTCACAATATTTGGCGATGTATCGTCACGATATTTTGCGATATATATATCGTGGAGACGATATATCACCGATATAACGATACGGAAAAATATCGTATCGCGTCACCTGTGACGATATTTTCTTGACGATATATCGTGATATCGAATTCCCGATATCGTCCATCCCTAGTTTAAAGACCTTGGAGTGGCTCATGTGTGACTGCACGGCCATCTCAAAGGTTCTTTTTCATGAGGTACATATCAACACTAGCTCAGACTTAAAGTTGCATATATGTAGATCATAAATTGGTCTCTGTTAAAATACCTCAGAGTTAAGTAACCATACACGAAGAAATATACTAGGTAACAAATAAAGACAAATTAAGGTTTTCATTGACTCTCCCTTGTATGTTGCTCCACTCTTGTAGAACGTATTGCGTGTTATCTGTTGTCCTTTTGTGAACATGCTTGTTTATTTGAACTCACGGTCTCATCACAGGAAGTTCTAATTTCGAGTCCCGGTCTGGACAAGTGTCTCGTCATCAAATCCATCCTCATTCCTCTTCATCGTCACGATTACGGGGACGGGATAGCCTTGAGGTGTAAAAGGCGCAGAATTGCCAACTTACACATTGTAAATATCTACCTCTCAGAATGTTTTTTTTTTTTTTTCAATTTGTACTATTCATGACCGTATGCATACAGAAATAATGCGTGGGATTCAACTTAGTGTATTTGAGTTGTTGTTTTTTTGTTTGTTTGAACTTGAGTTTTTGTTTTAAGTCAACTTTATGCACAGATAGGCTAATTGGGACCTACAGTATAAAGTAGGATGCGAACCACTATGTGTCTCCACTGGGTATTGAACCCGGGATAATTGATTACAAGGCGACGACGCTACCACTGTGCCATCGGGGAGGCCCAAAAAACTCGAATCAGAGATTTAAGCACTATAAAGAGAATAAAAGAAGTATAATCAGGGAAATAAGCAATCATAAGAGGGTAAGAGAATAATAACCAGAGATATGACTGATATGGAGAGGGTTCAAAAACTAAAATCAGGGAAATAAGCAATACAACATTTATGTTGTGGAAAATAACCAATAGGGAAATGTATGGGAACTCTAATCAGGGAAATAAGCAATAAATGAGAGGATAATTGATTGATTGATTGATTTAGTTTATTTTACTTCGCATTTTGTGCCTCTTGGCTAATTTGCGAAGATGGGGATGAGTGATGAAATGATGAAATTGATGAATGGACATTCACAAACAACCAAGCCCGACCGGGATTCGAACCCGGGACCCTTGGCGTCGCAGCGCGAAAATGAGAGGATAAGAAAGTATAATCAGGGAAATAAGCAATGTAAATATGGTAAAAGAAATATCAGGGAAATAACTGATATGGAGAGAGTTAGAGAACTATAATCAGGGAAATGAGCAATAGAACATTTCTGTTGGCTGAACAGTAATCAGGAAAATAACGAATGCGGAAGTGTAAGGAACTCTGATCAGATTTGGTTGGTTGATTTGGTGTTTCAAATCCACTTTATTCACAGTAAGGCCCCTTAACTTATTGTAGTTCAAGGACGGAACAATTCTAATAATTTTAATTTGTTACCATTTTAATAAGTAATAACAAATTTTAAATTATTACCAGTAAAATTTTCTCTCTAAACACTTTGGATATAAATATTAGCTTGACGTACATTTATTATATTAACCATAAAAATATTGTTTTTTTATTTAACTTTGTTAAGGTGAGGCTTCTATGCTCTATTTATGTGAGATCTTAATTTAATATGACCAGACGGACGTCCTGTATTAGCCGAGAAAGTCCCTTTTTTTGAGTCTCTTTTTAACCTAAAACGGGCCGCCAAAATGTCCCTTTATTGTGACAATGACTTATCGGCAAGAATTACTGCGACAATACACCTTTTCTACTATTACTATAATCTATGGCATTGTTGGGTAGAAATTATTTCACATTTCAATTGCAACAATGTGCCATATTCCAATTTTCTCAAAATACTAGAGTTTCGTTCCTGTTTACCTTGAACTAATGCCCCAACTGAACGAATGTTGTGAACTTCCCATCTGGTGTGTTTTGGATTATCTTTCGGGTGCTATATTCACGTGCGCGAAACGTTCAGGCTGGTTTGTAGCAGGCTAACTTAACCCTTAACTAGGCGCGCGGGGTGAATTTGACCCCCAGGTAGGTATTTTTTTAACGCCCAGAAACTTGTTGGTTGCCCCCTGTGCTAACTTATCTAGTATCTTCCTAAAACAGTCTGATTCAACTGTCGAGGTCATTTCCTTCATTGTGTATGTAATTGCAGCAAGGTGAACCTGTTCCAATGTTGATGGGGGTCATATTTTTCCCCACGCGCCTAAAAATGTGATTTTTTTATGTTCATTTTTTTCAGAACTTTCGCTTACCGTGCTTCGTGAGTGAAATATTTTAACAGTTTGATCTGTGTTGTGTGACCGTATTTTAAAGTGAATGTTTAATGTTTTCTAAGAAATCGTTCAAAAGCTCGTAGTATGAAAGACAGCAGAGGCGTATACAGTAACTGTTGGAGGACATTTCGAATCTAGTTAATCTGAACTGCTTCAAGGTGAATAATTGACTCCAAATCAGATCATGATGCAGAATATCATGTAACTGAGTGAAAACATTATACTAATTCTAAGACAAATCATGATGATGAGAATGATATCCCGGATGAAGATGAAACTTATTTCCTGGGAAAGACAAAATACGTAACTCGATGGAAAGAAGTTCCCTGCTCATGTTCGAATGTTCACAAAAGAAGTATGAACATTGTTTTACATCTTCTTGGATCACTTGCAACTCTAAAAAATGCCAAATCTTGTATCGATAATTTTCACCTTTCATATATGACACTACTGTGAGAGTCATTGTGGAAAATACCAATATGTACGTAGAAATTATACGGGGATATTCTGTAAGGGTAAGAAATGCCAAATTTGCGGATGAAGATGAAGTTTTAAAAACAAGACAAATTTATTTGACATAATATATGATAAAAAAAATAATACAATGGTCCCGTTTAGTAAGTTGTGTAAAACAATTGGGATTTTGAAAATTGATATGTATTGGAACCAATTTTTTTCAAGGGGAAAACGTACTAAAAATATATATTTGTATTTCTTTAAAAAATGGATATTGCTAAATTTACACAAATATTTGAAGTGTATACCCTACAAAAGAAATATTTTTTTGTATTGCTTATTCCACACTTTCCTCATTATTATAATTTGATTTAACTATTGCAAGAAAGGGTTTTGAAATGTTGAAAACGCAATGTCTTTTTTTAAATTAATTGCACCTCTTTTCTATATTCAAAAATTACTTTAAGTTCTTGAAAATAGTCAATATAATCGTATAAAAGTATTTTTTGGTGCATATGTATCTTACTTGATTAGAAATAATATTTTATATTTTGGGGGTCAAATTTACCCCCACGCGCCTACAAAAAAGTGTTGTGTGTAAGTAGAAGTACTGCCAATTGTGGGGTACTTAAAGAATTAGGTCTAAGCAAAGAGACAGTACAAGCTAGGATGAGAACTTTAAAGTATTGGCTTCAGCTAGCAAGGGAGGGTAACACGACACTTAAGGGTCAATGTCTGATAATGCAAGTAAGAGAAGAAAATACACGGAACTGGGCGAGGGATATAAAAAACATGTTGAACTCTATTGGGATGGGGTGGGTTTGGGAAGCAGGAGGGAGGGTAGATACATCAGTTGAAAATCAAATTAGAGGGAGACTTATGGACATAGACAGACAAGAAATACTAGCCGACTGTCAGACGAAGACTTCACTAAGAGATCATTTGAAATCAAGGGATTGGGGGAAAGCAAGATACATAAACTTGGTAGGCAAAAAAGAAAGGGGAGGGATAGCATGGTTCAGACTGGGGGGTTGGAAACAAGTAAAAATTAAGAATGAAGCAGGGGAAACTATATGCTCTTTGTGCGGGGAGGGAGAGACGGGCGAGCATCTGCTCTCTGCCTGCCCCTCTACGCGTGATTTACGGGACAAGTGGGTTGAGAACGTAACAGAGAGGGAAATAAGGGAAGTGGTAGAAGACAGAAGAGGAATCATAAGTGAGATAGTGCAACGAGTGGGGAGATATTTGTGGGAAGTGAGGGAGCGACGAGGAAAGGCGTTAGCGGACAGCGATAAGAACGAAGAAACCGCACAAAGTGAACCGAGCGTGTAATACGCGTACTGTGGGTCTAGCAGTGTGCAATGTATATGTGTTTTGTTTTGTTATGTTCTGTTTTGTTTTTCACATTATTCAACAAAGAAATTCAAATTCAAGTAAGTCTCCAGACAGGAGGCCGAATGAACCGGACACACAACTTTATTTGCATGTGCAATATTTCGATTGTTAAAATATACTAATTATGTTTAATTTTTTCTTTTGTATCTGATCAAGTGCTAAGAGTTATTAGTATACTAACGTAAAGAAGGTACAATATTAATACATGACTTTGAGGGAAGAGAAAGTGTGTGTAATGTAAAATTAATGTAGTGCGTACAGCGTACAGCTCGCACAAGGAAAATGTAAATAAATACAAATACAAAAATACTTAAAGTGGTGAAAGAGGTGCGCCTGGTTAAGGGTTAATAGTGGTACTGAACGAGTGTTTTCGTACATAATGGTTTGTGGACAAGTGACAGGAACGCTCTTTCAGTACAAGATTTGAGAGATGTTGATTAACAAGGTGAACTTTAATCACACGCGTGCAAACTATTACAAAATGTTACCTGAAAAGAAGGATGTATTGAAAACGGTAACACTATAGTATAGGGGTGACGGATTTCTTCAAATTTACAGGAGAAAGTACTTACGCAAATCATTTTCTGTAGCGTTGTGGAAGTTCGTGAATGTAGTTTTGATCCATTTTCATGCGAATGCATGTTGTTTTCTACGAAAATCTCTGTCCGACACGCTGTTGCTGCTACCGCCATTTGCTTTCTGCACGAGAGCACAATGGTCCGTGTGTTAGATGACGTAACCCCGTAGTCAGTGTTTCAAACTCCCCGTGTTTTCACTAGAACATGACGTGTCGAGTATTTTTTTTAACTATGCTTGCCTAACCTAACCTTACGGAAAATGGTTTTTGGGGCTAACGTGAATTGTTTGTGGGGCTAACGTCAATGGTTTTTGGGAGTAACGGCAATGGTTTGTGAGGCTAACGTCAATGGTTTGCGAGGTATTAGCATAATTTCAAATCCGGGCAGGAAAGTAGGTATTTTCCGGTGAACGAGGTTGCAACACTGCATAAATCTACAAAACACTCGCACAACGCGCGATGAACCAGTACACTGTCACCATAATGTGTGTTACAGAACCGAAATAACAAGTAACAGTAAGTACTCGTAAATGTAAGAAATATACATTTTCTTAGTTTTTCACCTTAGGAAATGTTCCGCATTCCAAAATAGTACGTTAGCAATGTAAAAAAGTGCGAAATAGTGTATATGATTTATACGTGTCACCCCCATACTATAGTAGTACCCTGAAAACATATAACGTCGAAAAAATATCAATGAATAACTTCTAATTCTAAAGTATTACGTACTTGGTTGAAGTACAGTGCATATCTCTACTTGCGGAGAGACTTGCTTTCTTTCGCCCGCTCCACAGATTCGCTGGACAGAGTATAGTGTAGTGCAAGTACACGATCATGTGCTACCAGGTGTTTTGTCTGCAATCGTGGCATATGGCCTGTGTGACGTCATAAATTCAAGATGGCTGCCGGTACACGCACTAGCGAAATAAATCGACCATAACTCCTTTAAAAGTGCTTTTTGACAATTTTCTATGGATACATTTTTTGTTCAGAATTGAAAAAGGAACAAATACAGTTTTATTCATATCTCTCACTGGATCACCACGAATGGTATTGGAAATGATTTTCTGCCGAAAATCCTACAAACGCCCTTGTTTCTAGAATAGGTGCTGGTCTTATGCGCCACCAGTTTCATGGGAACGAAAGCAGATTTCTGCCATTGCTGATCCCAGCACTTCAAGATCTTTTTCTTGGAGCCTCAGCCAGACGGGGACACTCCCAGCCTTCTCCAGGAGGAGACGAGTGTCGCAATTCTTCCGGGAATGTATCAGGGAGAAGCAGGAGACGGTAGGGGAGGGGAGGAACGGGATTATTTGCTGGGAAATCCATCGATCTTGATCTCTCAGCTGGATCACTTCCCGACAAACAACGCGATGACACGGCAAGAGCGATGGTATCTACTGTCTGTCAGGCTTGCTAACAGCGCCTCTGTCGTCGTATTATGCAACTAGATGTGGCACAAAAAGGGTACAAGAGATTGCTCTATTATTTATCAGTTATTTACGACTCGACTTTCAAGCTGGGAACATTTCTGTCGGCTGAACAGTAATCAGGGAAATAACCAATAGGAAAGTGTGAAGAAGCTCTAATCAGAGAATTGAGCAATACAAATAGAGCAAGATAAGATAATCAGGGAAACAAGCAATCAAAAGAGGGTAGAATAATTATAATCAGGGAAATAGCTGATGTGGAGTGAGTTAAAGAACTATAATCAAGGAAATAAGCAATATCAGATTTCTGTTGGGTAAAATGTAATCATGAAAATAACCAATAGGAAAGGGTGAAGGAGCTCCAATCAGAGAATTAAGTAATAAAAAAGAGGGTAAAAGAACTATAATCAGGGATATAAGCAATAGAACATTTCTGTTGACTGAACAGTAATCAGGGAAATGGGCTCCCACCAGAGAATTAAGCAACAAAAAAGAGGGTAAAAAATTATAATCAGATTGATTGATTTTGTGTTTTAAGTCCACTCTATGCACATTAAGGCTAATGGAGACTGGGTCTACAGTTTAAAGTGGGATCCGGAACCACTATGTGCCTCCACCGGGTATCGAACCCGGGACCGCTTGATTACAAGAAGACGACGCTACCACTGCGCCATCGGGAAGGCCCTAATTATAATCAGAGAAATAACTTATATGCAGAGGGTTAAAGACTTATATTCAAGGAAATAGGCAATACAACAATTCTGAGCTCTAATCAGAGAATTAAACAATAAAAATAGGGTAAAAGTAGAATCAGAGAAATATAATCAGGGAAATGACTGATATGGAGTGGGTTAAAGAAATATAATCAGAGAAATAAGTAATAGAACGTTTCTTTTGGCTGAACAGTAGTTAGGAAAATAACCAATAGGAAAGAGTAATGAAACTCTAATCAAAAAATTAAGCAATAAAGAAAGGACAAGAGTACTATAGTAAGAGAAATTAGAAATCGAAAGAGGGTAAGAGAATTATTATCAAGCAAATAGCTGATGTGGAGTTGGTTAAAGAACTATAATAAGGGATATAAGCAATCAAGAGAGGGGGGTGTAAGGGGCGGCCTTCTTCTAAGGCGCCCAAATGTCAACCTCACTTCCACGTAGTGCACCCTGGACTAAATACTAACGAGGCTCTGGCGACTGGCCCCATGGCCAGTATAATTTTGTTTGTATTGTCCTGTTCTTTTGTCCTTATGTGTGCTGAGTGCCCCTTTACAGCCTCAGCTTTTAACAGAAGTCAGAACATTTTAAGATTTTTAATTACGCAACGATAGAGTTGTTCTTTGTAATGATAAGGGGCTGGCCCCCGTATAATGTGACGGGAGCAAAATAGCCTAAGTGCTGACGCTCCCACAATTTTAAAATCAATTGCTCAATTGCAATCAAGAGAGGGGTAAAATAACATTAATCAGAGAAATAACCAATAGGAAGAGGGTAAAAGGAAACTATAATCAGGGAAATGTGTACCAGCGGTTGTTCTATTATTAATCAGTTTCAAGCTAGGAATAGTTCTGTTGGCTGAACAGTAATCAGGGAAATAACCAGTAGGAAAGTGTAAAGGAACTCAAATCAGAGATTTTAGCAATAAGAAAGAGGGTAAAAAAGTATAATCAGGGAAATAAATAAGAAATTAAGAGAGGATAAAATAATTATAATCAGGGAAATACCATTCAGAAGATGGTTCCACAGTATTGAGAAAAGGAGGTTGACAATTACAGTTTACTGTAGTTATCGAGACAATTGACAGGAACATGTTACAGCATGTACTATGGTGTAAGAAATTAAAGATGTGTCAATCATTTACGGACACCTAGTACAATACTCAGCTCGTGTGTTTGAACGAGGCATTATCACCTGACTTATCCTCGTTTCCGTTTCTGTGACCTTTTCAGATACCTGTATTTTCTTTCAAAGAGAAACACAAAGCGATAGGAAAGAGCTTTTTGCATGCGTCGCCTGTTGTTCGTGTCCTGACAAGAAGTCAATGTCTTACCCAGTCGCCTAAAAATATCTTGAGTTTTGATAGCAGCTGTAATAGGCTCTGCTGATAAGAACACATTAATGGTGCTAAGATCAGGAGCAATCTCGAAAGCACGCGAGTAGGTTTACATAAAATTCTGAATGCATCAAATCAAAGTTGATGCATTTGGTGCATCGGTTGACACAGTTAAACGTGTAATTTTCATTTCTTTGAAATTATCTTGTCGATTGATGCATTTTTGTGCATCACACGGAACAGCAACTGGTAAATGTAGCCTTTGATGCATTTCTGTGTGTATTTTGATGCATCAAAAGTACATCATTAGCAGATTATGCATTTCGATCTGTTACTTGGGTCAACATACAAGTGTCAATTGACACGTTTAGGTGAAGGCACTTAGAACGTCAAAATATTTTAAAGAGGGGATACGCTTTTAAAAAAGGTCGAAGTACTCCGATAAGGGAAATCAATATCAAGAGGGTAAAAGAACATTAATAAGGGGAAACAGTAATAAAAAGTGAAATAACAATAATGAGGGTGATGCACTTAAACGTCTGGTCTGAGCTACAGAGTTTATGTAGCTCAGACGAGACCTTTAAGTGCATAATCGAAAAAGGATGCATTCTGGTGCATCAAAACGCATCAACTGATGCATTGAAGTGCATCTCGACTGAAAGGAATCCTCACTTGAATCAAAAGATGCACTTTGGTGTTTCTTTCACGACATACAAAAATGCACCCAAATGCATCAAATGTGAATCTGATTCTTTGAAGAAGCCATAACACACACTTTAGTGCATTCATCGATGCATTCTGGTGCATCAATCGATATAATGCATTTAGTTCTCCGAGTGTAACCAATAGGAACAGAGTAAAGGAGCTATAATCAGGGAAATAACCAATAGGAACAGAGTAAAGGAGCTATAATCAGGGAAATAACCAATAGGAACAGAGTAAAGGAGCTATAATCAGGAAAATAACCAATAGGAACAGAGTAAAGGAGCTATAAACAGGGAAATGAGTCAAGTAACCAATAGGAAGAAATGAAATAAAATTAGGGAAATAAGCAATAGCAAGAGGATAAAGGCACTATAATCAGGGAAATAACCAACAGGAAGTGGGTAAAAGGACTATTATCAGGGAAATAAGCAGTAAAAAGAGGGTAAAGGAACCATAATCAGGGAAGTAAACATACCGTTAAAACATTCAAAACAGGAAAAATGAATTATAATCAAGGAAATAAGCAATAGGAAGTGTGTAAAGGAACTATTATCAGAAGAATAAGCAATAAAAATTGAGTAAATGAACTATAATCATGGAATAAGCAACAAAAGGAATGTAAATGATTCATGATCAAGGAAATGAACAATGAAAAAGAGTAAAGGAAGTATAATCAGGGAAAGCAATAAAAAGGGGTAAATGAAGTACAATCAAGGAAATAAGCAATAATAAGAGGGTAAATGAGCTACAATCATGATAAAAATAAATACGTACTAGAAACAGGGTAAAAGAACTGTAATCCGGGAAATAATTTGAGCAGAAAGATATAAGAATTAAAAATGGGAGAGATTTAGAATAGGAGAAGGAATTAAAGCTTAAAAGGGGGCGATTTCTGAAAGTTGAAGGTAAAACTTTCAGAATTTGATTTTCACTTAGCTCTAGTTGCAACTGTATCGCTGTAATATTTGCCTTGGTTTGCTAGAACACTAGGCTATGGTGGGAAAAATACGACAATTGAACTGGAGAAATAGGTGATAGATCAAATTTTAAAAAAATACAAATTATATTATTGCAAAATGTGAATATTCACTAAAGGAGCTAAAAGGTACGCGCAGATGAAACTGTAGTCACATTCAAGAAAACAGGTTCACTAAAATCAGTGACCGCGAAACGAGCTACCCGGGTTCGAATCCCAGATTTTCATTGTTGTTGTATAGTGTCTGTTCTCTCGTGTATCGTACGAATTAATCATTCATTTTCATCATTCAACAATAAGGGAAAATTTTTGAACAAATTTTAACATGCAGTTGGAAACACTGTTGAACGGTAGCTACCGAAGGACAAGATATTCCATGCACCTCCGGGCATTGCTGGAGGAGAATTCCAGCAGATAGCGCTCTGGAGAAGAGTACAGAGGCACGAAAAGAGGTAAAGGGGGGATGTGGAGAGATCAAAGACCAAAGAGGGAGGGTGATGAGGTGGCAAGAAAAGGAAAGATAGTGGCTCGATCTTGATTTTGTCATCGTCAGTGTTCAGTCAGCGAAATTTCCTCCTTCGAAAGGCTAGATCCTTGCGGAAGACATATACCTTTAGTTCTGTACAAGATTTGCTCGGACTTGTAAAACTATAGCCAATAGATGGCTCTGATGTTTGTGCTTTAAATTTTGATGCTTTGCAGAAGCTAGTAGACAACATTTAGCTCCTTTTTAATGCACTTTATTTCCAATTATTAACATATATAGTATTTGATACTCTACTACGTACATTAGGAAGCCAGAGTCTAATTTCTATTTTTATTTACAGCAATTCGCAGATGAATTCTTGCAATTTTTAGAGTATTAGAATGTGAGAAATATTTCTTGTACTATCCTTTTACGTGTGTTTGTGTTTCATCCTTAATCCAATCGTCCTTTCACAATCTTCCTTACCTCTGCAGATTCCAGTGATGGAGTTTGGCTTCCTGGTGTGAGTGGGCAACTGGATGACTGTGAAAGACGTATTTTGATATTTACATTGTTGTGCTCGAAACAAGGAAAGACTCTCGTCATTATTAATACAAAAACACATTCATTTTACTTTCACCATGAAATTTATCTATTAAATTTTGACACGATGGGCCATGGTCCAGTATTTCTGTTTCCTCTCTCTTTGATCGAATTAGCTACAGAGCGCCCAAAAAGTCACGCACCAATGGTTCATTCAAGATGGTACACCATCGCACTTTGTGGATACCGTGCAAGTTTGGCTGAATACCATGTTCGGATCGGTCTCAGAGCACCAAAGGAATGGACACCATGCTCGCTGGATTTCAATCCGTTGGGAGTTTACATTCTGAGCGTATCTGAAATCCTATGTACAGGATGAAGATTCGCGATTTGGCTCAACTTTACACCACTATCTAGAACGAATTTCTCAAGCCATCCATAGCTTTAGATTATATTGAACAAATATTGTGGTTGAGCCTATTGTCCGGGACTTTTCGCACACCCTGTAGTGATAAGATCGTTAGCCTGGCTGTCGTAGTAGGCTCACAGGCTAGATACGACACATTGAGATGAGTTGAACGTCCCCAACGTGTTCCAGTACCTGCTCTTCTACACTACAACAACATCAACGAATTGCTGAATACTGGAATTAGCTAGGCCATCATATAGGAGGACTCAGTTGGTCAGTATTATATTACCAACATTGCTGGGAGTGTAACTTTGTTTATATATGTTTCACAGAGCTACAATGTTACCAGTTAGGAGCAAGCATGGTGTATACTTGGTGGTACACTTGGGGTAGGTGTAATACGAATTAGGGAACGGATTTTAGGTACCTTTCCAAAAATATGGCTGCTTTCATACCGGTCGTTTGAGATATGTATTTTAAGACATGAAAGCAAGTAAAATGAACAGTTTTTTGTTCCATCTTTTTGCACATTTTCGTGAGATTAGCACATTATCCTCCTTTTACCCCCTCTTTGATGCTTCAGCACCTATTTCCTTCCTTTTCTTTCATGTTTTGTTAAAAAGTTGGACAGAAAAATAAATGATGTTCAGTCATCTTGAGCAGCTACATGAAATCCTATAGTCTCAATTTGTAGAGCAGAACAAGAGCTATAAAATGGTATTATACAATCAATGCAGCCCCAATAGTTCCCGAGGTAATGTAGCAAAACCCGCGAGAGAAAACACAAACTTCAACAAAACCTATTCGGCAGAACAACAGTTTTCTAAGCGGTCCGCGCGCAGTATATAACCACAGTTCTCTACGCGGTCCGCGCGCATTATACAGGGTGACCTGTAATTAGATGTATTCCCTGAAAGGTGTTAAAGTAGAGGCAATTTGCAATAAATTTGACCATATGATACCCCGTCCGAAAATTAAAAGTTTTCGAGATAATCGAATTTCTATTGTTTTTTTTTAAATGACAATTTTCCACTTAAAAATACGAATTGAGAAAAAACAGCTCATTGTATGGCACATATTTCAGCGTTTTCTGATAGCTAACAAATAAGTGGTTGGTTGGAAAAAGTTTGTTCCAAATAAGAATCACATGTAAGTAACGGGTGGGTCTAAACTTACAAGTGATGATAAAAAATCCAATCTTAGTTTACTTGGCAACATATTAATAACAAAAATGGTATGACACGAAGCGTACAAATTACTTAAATTACTTCCTCTTGTGTCATCTGCTATCCAACAAGGTACAAATGTTGCTAACATTCACATTTGTGTACAAGAAATAATACTTCATTCATCTTCATGTGAATGGAATCAATGAACAATACAATTAAAGAACATTACACGTCTTGCTCAAAGTGGGCACCTCCGTTACGAATGCAGGCACGCAGGTTTTTACGGACATTTGTTCTCTTAGCTCGTGATGTGATGGTGTCCTTGATGTGTTGACCAGCTGTTATGATCCTCTCCCCGAGCTCTTCTTGCGAGTTTACCGGCGTCTTGTAAACTAAGTCTTTCATGTGGCTCCAAATGTAAAAGTCGCAAGGCGTCAAATCGGGGGATCGAGCCGGCCAGGGATCGGGCCGCCTCGGCTAATCCATTTCTTTGGGTAATTTTCATCCACCCACTGTCGCACGCCCAGGCAGAAGTATGAATGGGCGTCATCAATAATCATTTGATCGAGCCAATTTTCCTGCCCCAAATCTTAAATGGCATCATTTATGAACATTTTTTGAGGAACGGGATATCAATGTTGTTTGAGGATGTGCCTCTAGCTACAAGACGTGACATGATTTACCAGCATGATGGCTGCCCAGCTCGATCCCCCGATCGATTTGACGCTTTGCGACTTCTACATTTGGAACCACATGAAAGACTTAGTTTACAAGACACCGGTAAACAGACGAAATGATTCATTGATTGATTTGGTGTATTTAAGTCCACTGTATGCACAGATAGGCTAATCGGGACTGAACCTACAGTTTAAAGTGGGATCCGAAGCACTATGTGCCTCCACCGGTATCGAAGACAGACGAAATGAATCTACTTTACCTACATATTAATCAGGCTAGGCTGAATATTTTAGACAGGCACGCAAATGACTCCACATTTTGTATGCATCAGTCAAGTATCGTTCAGGGAATTTTATTCTCCTATTTTGATGCTGATAAACATGCAAAGAACTACTGCTGCTTTATTGACTAACAAATAAGGCCGGACTTCGTTCTGGAAGTGACTCTTTCCACGTACCTAGAAATGCATTTCGGGAGGGGTCCGACCAAGTGTCTCATTATTAATAATAATAATTGATTAAATTAAAATAATATTAATTAAATATGTAAAACAATGAATGGGTAAAAATATGGTAAAAGAATTGAGATATAACAGGACGAATTCATTTGCCTGCGTAGTTTACGTATCGCCCAAATTTGTATCAGAATAACTTCCCTGGCAAGGAAATTAATGTTAATAGATAATGAATTCAGTATTTATTGAATAACAAAAAAACAGTTAGATTCAACTTACTAAAAGTAAAATTCATGCATATTATCATATGTTAAATAGAAGTGTGCATAAATCTTTGGAACTGTCCTTCAAAGCCATATTATCCCAGTTACTTGCCTTCCAATAAGCGTAAATAAATAATCACAGATTATTTAAAAAATGCTAAACAAGTATATTTTGATTATTTTATTTTAGTACTTGGTAAGTCTCTCGGAAGGGGGGGGGGGCTAAATATGTCCTTGCTCTTTTCCTACTTGTAACGCTGGATCATCATCGAAGTCACTATTAGTTTCCTCAACATAAATGCCTTCTTCGTCTATACCCTGTCCCAACTATCTCTGGAGTAGGCGAACGAAAGCAAGTCTCTGCGCTAATGACGCGAACTCGTGAGAGAGAATGGTATTGCGTTGAGGTGGGGGTTGGGAGCGACTGCGGTTACCAGCATTCGCAGAGGCGTGTACTGCTTCGCTCTACCAACTCGATTTCCTCCCCCTCTTTGCCGCTTTGCGCGGCCTTACTCCAGAGATAACCCTTCAACAACAACAAACAAACAGCTGCGTTTTAATCTGTTCGAAAACTGCAAGTTCCTAGCTAGCTGGCGTTTCTTCCGAAATACCGAAGAAATTCGCCAACAGCGTATTTGTTTTAATGCGTATAGTGCAGAAAACAGTTCACGCTCATGTCTAATATACAACTATTAGAAACTATTCCGTATCTTGCCTTCTTCTCTTCCCCCGAAGCGCATCTCTCCCCCTCCATCCCCCACCTTATCAGTCCATAACATGTCAAATTGGGTCACAACCAGTGATGTGTGTCTCCGCGTAAACAACGATAGTCTACATTCTACACGTAGACTATTTTATACACGTAGATTACGTAATCTATGTAAACAACATTGCGAGAGGTGATAACAAAGGGCGCCGTGGAATTAAGAGAAAATTATACTGCGTATCAGTTGCTGATGTGTGAAAAGAACTTTTCATACTCTTTCTTCCAAATTCGAACAATTTCTCACCTAGGAAGAAACCTAATATAGGAAATACTCTAGTGTTTTATGGGGAAAAGACCACTCTTGCCTCACGACTGCCATCTGTTGTTGTTTTTTGCATACTATTTATCTTCTTCATAGTTGATAATAGAAGAGAAGAGACATTTTGTTGTAAATAGGGTTCTTTTCATTTAGTCAGGAACCAATATAGTTGAAAATGTCACTTTCCCTTCATGAAACCCTTGAAAATTAATTTTAATGCACTTTAGATTGTCTACGTAGTCTATGTAAACTAACCCAATGTAATCTATGCGTAGATTACGTGTAGACAACGCATGTAGACGTAAACTTATAGTCTATGGCACATCACTGGTCACAACACAAGTAAACTGGTCTTGTTCAAATATCAGCCAAAACCTCATGGACTCTTACTTGCAAATTTCAAAGTCCGATTCAATGTCGGTAAAATAGATGGCAGGAATTATTTTCCAAAACTTGTTTTGATTGTTTAAATCATTTAAGAATATTTTTCTATGTTAGACAAACCACAGTTAACTAAAAATATATTTTCTCCTACAATGCTTTCTATTTTTTAACAAACTTTACACAGAATGAGTCTTTGCATTTATAATCTTAATTCTCGCAGAAGATTATTTTATCCTTTTGTATACTTGTGGCCAATGTATTACGTTAGTAACAGAAACGTAACTATCGAGCACTAACAGATTGAGAGAGGAATGATATTCATTCAGGTGCACCTAAATATCGATTTCTCAATTTCATGAATTGAGTCAAAGGAACTGTAGGTCAAGATTCAATAATCTAAAATCACGCGCACTCACGTTGAGAGAGTAGGGAAGAGATACATTTAGCATAGAGGAAGAAAAGTGTTAGAAACGAATGGAAAAGAAGGCAAAGAGCGATAGAATGATAAAAAGAAGTTAGGAAAGAATAGGGAAAGAGCCACACGAAAGGGAAAGCGGGGATGAGATAGGTAAAATGGACAGAATAAAATATGTTGAAAGAGCGACAGAAAGAAAGGAAGATAGAGAATAAAGAGAAGAAGAGAGAAAACGAGAAATGGGAAGAAAGAACGATTTCCTGAACTTGGCTTTTCTGCCACCTTTGGTTAATCGCGTAAAAAAGGATGAAAGGTGAACATATGAAGTTGACGAAAGCACAATTACACACTTGGCACGCAACACAAATCTCACAGAGAATAATACTGGCTGTGAGTCGAGACGCAAGAACGTCGTTAGTCTGCAAAATGCAGTCAAATGTGGAAGTGATGTTTGCATTTGGTCGTATGAGGACCAGAGGAACGTAACTCCAAAAATGCTGTTTTCGGTTTCGTTTAATTAAACTCCCCTGAAGAGCTCTATTTGCGGGTCCTTAGTATTAAGGTAGACTTACGTATCTCCAATTAACTTACTCTTTTTAACAGTTAAATATATTCCTAAAGAATGCATCCGTTTTTGATAAAATGGAGTTACATCTCTCTGGTTCTCACACGACGATTTAGTTGCCTTCAGAAAGGATGACCCGCGGATAAAGGCGAGAGAGAGAGAGAGAGAGAGATAAAAAAGATAGAGGAAGAAAGAAACAGACAAAAATAGAGAAAATGGGAGAAAGACGGAGGGAAGAGAGGAAAAAAGAGATGGGAAGAAAGACTGAGACAGAAGAAAGAAAAGAGACAAAGATAGAGGAAAAAGATAAAGAAAAGAAAAAGAAGAGAAGTAAGAAAAACGAAGATAGAAAAAAGATAAAAGAGAGAGTGGGTAAGTAAGAAAAAAAGCAAAGGGAGAAAAAGAAAGATAAAGATAGGGGAAGAAGCAAAAGAAAGGGATAAAGAAAAGGGACACAGATAAAAGAGAAAGAAAAAGAGAGGAAGAGCAAAGGGGAAAAAAGGTAAGAAAGAAAAACAGAGGAAGAAAGAAAGGGAAATAAAGTGCAGACAAGGAGAGCAACAAGAAAGGAAATTAAGAAAGATTAAAAAAAGATGAAAAGATAAGTAAGAATAACGGAGACAGGAAGGAAGATAAAATAGAGAGTTAGAAAGAAAAACATAAAGAGCAAAGGGGAGAGAAAGAAACCAAAGAAGTGGAGAAAGAAAAGCGGAGACAAGAAGGAAGATAAAATAGACTTAGAAAGAAAACAACATAAAAAGCAAAGGGGAGAGAAAGAAAGGGAAAAAACAAAATAAGTGAGAAAGAAAAGCTGAGACAGAAAGAGAAAAGAGATAGGAGGGAGAAAGAACAAGAGAGGAAGAGCAAAACGAAAAGCAAAAAGAAGAGAAGAAAGAAAAGCGGAGACAGAAAAAGAGATATAGAGGAAGACAGACAAGAGAAATGAAATGCGATGAAAGAGGGAGTGTAAGAAACTAAAGGTAAAAATTAAGAAAGATTAGACCGAGAGAGTGAAAGAAATACTGGAAGATAATCTTTGTAGGCATATCACCGAAGCAAAACGCATCTAAAAATATTTTGTCCAAAGATCTCTGGCAAATATCCATAGAAGATTTCCAGTGTTGAGCAGCACACCTTCTGTAATGCACAGAACTAGAAACAAAAGACTGAGTCGCCATCTGTAAGTTGGTATCGCAACTTTCGCTATCAATCTCCTTCCTCCATAATAGCCCAAAAGACGAAGCTTATCTCTCAGCAGTTATGGCCAGTTTAACGACAGACTTTATCAACACCAGCACAAAACGGAATCCCCCGGAGCGGGCCGTTCCTGATTGGTCAAAACTATCTCCGGCAGTGACCACGGGGCAGCAGTATATCAGAACAAGGACTTTTCTATCCGTCAGGAAGCGTTGCGAATGTTAGCCGGAATAATACGGTACAGCTACTGTTTTGCATCTCAACTTCACAGTTTCAACGTCTCGTTCCAGTTGATGGGCTCGAGAACTCGCTGGAGTTTAATGCCATCTCTGATCCGGTATTGAAGCTTCGCCGGAAAGACATTATAGGGTTTGTTGGCAATTCCAGCTCAACAATGGCCTTCGGAGTAGCCAACAATGGCATCCTCCTTCTGTTTCCATGGCAGTTTATTGGCATTGCTGTTGGTAACTGTCTCTCTCGGTAGTCTTGCTATAATAGCGTGAGCAAAACTTGAGAGCGGTTAGCATACTGTTCCGCTATCTCTGTTATGTATGGGGAGGAAGTGTCAATGTCTTTGCACCGCTTGAGAACTTATGAAAAATTGTGGCAGCACCACTGTTCCTAAAAGAAACCCTTGCCGCTTCTGTAAGGATGGTGTACACCCCTCCACTCTCCTATTTTCACAACTATTACCCAAGATTTTTCAAGAAATGTTCGATTTGTGGTGATATTGGTTCTAAATTAACACAGCACCTCTCTTAAGCTAAACTCATTGTAAGGAGTGTACTTTCCAGTGTCAACCTCACTTCCACGTACTGCTCCTTGGAGTCCATTTTCCAGACTAACGAGGCTCTGGCGTCTGTACTCACAGCCAGTATGATCCTCTGTGAGGATCGTGTTGTGTGCTGTCCTTTTGTGTTTGTGATTGTTCTTTCCATTCACTCCATCTTAACGCAATTCGTACTCATCTGTACGATTTGCCACAAGTAGCAGAAAAGCGTAGTAAAATTAATCTCAATCAATATTCAGAACGAAATATGATCCAGATAAATGTACAGGTCCAGGGTTAATATTTGAAGGGAAATAAGAAAAGAATTGAAAAAATGTACAGGTCCAGGGTTAATATTTGAAGGGAAATAAGAAAAGAATTGAAAAATGTACAGGTCCAGGGTTAATATTTGAAGGGAAATAAAAAAAGAATTGAAAAATATACAGGTCCAGGGTTAATATTTGAAGGGAAATAAGAAAAGAATTGAAAAAATGTACAGGTCCAGGGTTAATATTTGAAGGGAAATAAGAAAGGAATTGAAAAAATGCACAGGTCCAGGGTTAATATTTGAAGGGAAATAAGAAAGGAATTGAAAAAATGCACAGGTTCAGGGTTAATATCTGAAGGGAAATAAGACAGGAATTGAAAAATGTACAGATCCAGGGTTAATATTCGAAGGGAAATAAGAAAAGAATTGAAAAATGCACAGGTCCAGGGTTAATATTTGAAGGGTAATAAGAAAGGAATTGAAAAATGTACAGATCCAGGGTTAATATTTGAAGGGTAATAAGAAAGGAATTGAAAAATGTACAGGTCCAGGGTTGACATTTCAAGTGAAATAAGAAAGGAATTGAAAAATGTACAGGTCCAGGGTTGATATTTGAAGGGAAGTAAGAAAGGAATTGAAAAATTTACAGGTCCAGGGTTGATATTTGAAGCTGAATAAGAAAGGAATTGAAAAAATTGTGTTGATCCACGGTCAATATTTTCAGAGAAATAAGAAAGGAATTGAAGAAATTGTACAGGTCCAGGGTTTTAATATTTAGAGCGAAATAAGAAAGGATTTGAAAAAGTTGCACAGATCCAGGGTCAATATTTAGAACGAAATAACAAAGGAGTTGAAAAAATTCTACATATGTAGGGTCAATATTTACATCGAGATAAGAAAGGAATTGAAAAAAATTGTGCCGATCCAGGGTCAATATTTAGAACGAAATAGGAAAATAAAAATAATGACAAAAAAGAAGAAATTGTCAGTGTCAATATTTGGAGCGTGAAACTCAGAAGAGACCCAAGGCATACTTGCCAGTGGACTGTTGACATGCAATAACCCGAATAATTTCCAAGCGCTGACTGCAGAGAGTGCTCGCTTTCACGTTATCATCATATAACCATCAGAGTCGGATCTCCAAAGAACAGGATGCTGGGAAGGGGGTGTTTCGGCGGGTGGGGTTGAAGCGGGCGAGGGTGCTTTTTTCGATGAGGGGGAGAGAGCGCAAAGCTGGAAAGGGGGGAGGGGGGTCGTCTCTGCGGAACATATGCTTTTATCTAAATTAAACACTTCAGATTTTCATTTCCTGGATCCAAGAGCATCCACGATCTTATCCTAGTGGATATCTCTGCTGGAAGGGGGCGCTGCTGGAACTCTGGAGGAAGTTCTGGAGGAAAGGAAACCTCCCCTCCATCCCCACCCCAAAAGAAAAAGAGGGGGATGGAAAAAGATAAAGAAAGAAATTAAGGAAATGTGAATTGGTGGTGGAGGGTATAGGGAGTTGAGAAAGTAACCACACACTCTTCTTCTGTTTCGGACAAGGATTGAATTGTTTAAAATTTTCAAATCTGTAGTGAGTTGTGATGCTTTAGTGATGCTCGTGGTAAATCCTAGATGGCGCTCCTGGAAATTATAAATCTGAGAGTAAAACCATCTTACATTTTCATGAAATTTTGCACGCCCAAGAAATAGTATTGGCGAAATATGAAATATAGTGCCTGAAAGTAAGAGAACTGATTGTGTGAAACTAAACTTAGTATTCATCGCTACAAACTTTCAACTCTCTTGAAATAAAACTCATCCCAATACCTTAAATACACGAATATTCTATTTAAATGAATTCAGAAAGGAAATATATAACAATTAAGCTGTGTTTGAATGTATTTCATATTAAAGTAATTTCCGTCTGAGCAAATAACCAAAAGTTGCAAGGAACCATGTCTAGCGAGTATGGAGGCTGTTAAACTAAAACTATGGCGTGTTAACATGTGGACTGGGTATAATGGAGGATTCAGTTACTATTGTAGCCTATATTAGCACTACAGTGTAAAAGTGTGTTGTTAAAAGTAACGTCAATAAGTTGTGTAACTTATAGTGTAAAAACCTAATTAAGGCCCTCGTGTGTAGTGACGTGCGCAGTAATTTCTTAAAGGGTACTAGACTAAACAATATTTCATTTCATTATATTTTCTTGTATAATCCTTTCTTCTTTTTCTAATAAAATTGGTAAACAGTGGGGTATCAATCTTCACTATCTCTCCCTGCCACTGCTGGGAAAATCCATCTTGGAAGAACTTGTATAATTCAATCGAATTTAGAATTCACTAGCGTTGTTTTCTTACACTTTTGTGTAATCGCGACGATGAGGACGAATGTTGATAAAAGTTATGACGGGACAATCATAAAGGAATACAATTGGTCAGGCAGCGACTTGAACCCAGTACCTTCTGTAGCGAGAACATGAGTAACAGTAAACGAAAGATATTTCTGAAGAAAAAAATCCTTTAAAAACAGCCTGAATATTCACTTGAGTGTGGACTGAATCATTTCTTAAAAATTCACCTAGTCACAGAAATAAAAAAACAAATATACGCATGGAGAAGAACAAAGCTAGAAATTTTGTTTCCACAAAATGCCTACCTTGTCTTGTGCCTTCTTCCCCTTTCCTCTATCTCTCTCTCCTCCTTCTTGTGGGAGAAACTAAAAGGGAGGCTTAAATGCGATTTCGTGAGCAGAACACTCTATTTGTTCGCGGGGGATTCCCCGAAATAGAAAGGGAATGAGCGAAAGAGTTGAGCCCCCGCAGAGCCCCCCCTTGATAGTGACATAGAGGCAACTTGTTGAATCGTCTGCCTCTCCCATCTCGCCATGCATAACAAACAGACCGGATTGTCCGACCCAGTGTGTGCAATAACTCCTCTTTCCTGCCTTTTTCTACATTTCTTTAACTTGGGAAATTTTTCTGACAAGACAGGGAAATTCTTGTGCAAAAGAAGGGATTTTTGAAAACAAAACGGGAAGTTTTTATTTCAAAAAGGGGATTTTGTGCCAAAGAGAGGGATTTCTTAAAGAGTATTTGTATATTGTTGTGTATATTTTGTAAAAAATACTTTCTAAAAATCCCTCTCTTTGGTACAAAATTCCCTTTTTGAAAAAAATTTCCCTGTCTTGTCAGAAAAATTTCCCAAGTTGAAGAAATGGAGATTAACGTGAGAACTAGAGGTGACAGAATAGGACAGGTGGGCTTCAGACACACGGGCGTCGTTAGCGTGGGGACAGCGGGACATATCCCCATAAATTATACCGAAAAATATATATTGATTATGCCTAAGATATTGGTTATTGATTGATTGATTGAATTAGGTTATTTCATGTCGCTTTTTTGGCACTTCTGTCTAATCGCGACGATGAGGATGACTGATGAAATTGATGAAGGAACACTCACACAAAGCACCAATGGCCAGGCCGGGGTTCGAACCCGGAACCCCTGGCGTCGTAACGCACTCTTGTAACCAATTCGCCACGAAAGTAGGCGTAAGATATTGGTTTATTATACAGTATTCTGCCACTTAATCACCCAAAGGTAAACCGTATCATTTTTGATGGAAGAGAGTACAAGACCAGTGGCGGCGATTTGGTTCCAAAACCGGGGGGGGGGCAAGGTGGAGGGGGAGGGAGGAAATGCAGTATATTTCCCTTTGTAGATAAGGTTTAGCATAGTGCGGGGGCAAAAGTGGTGAAAAGTGCGGGGCAACTACCCCCCCTCGCCGCCACTGTACAAGACCAATCCTCTATAAAGGAAGAAAATAATATTGAGGCACAATATACAAAAAGCACGCTTCAATTTATCAGACTTTGACAGATTAGGAAACTAATGAATGATAAAGACTTCGAGGAAACAATGACTGTAGCTGAAAGAGATGCTTGGATAGCATTTAAAAGTGTAGTGTTGAACTTCTTGGGGAACCACAAAAGTCCTGATTACAGAGAAGTTGTTGAGAATATGTTACTTAAATTTCAAGAGCTGGGTTGTAACATGAATCTCAAATTACATTTTTTGCATTCACACCTTGAAAACCACAAAATCTCAGTGAATTAAGTGAGGAACAAGGCGAACGGTTCCATCAGGACATGAGGGATATGGAGAAAAGGTATCAAGGACATTGGAGTGTTAGCATGATGGCTGACTACTGTTGGGCATTGTACAGAGAAACGCAACAAGAAAATCAGAAGAAAGTTAGGGAAGCTTACAGAAGAAAGCGTGCTAAACAGAACTGAAAAATATGTATTGTGTAATGATTTTCTTGTGTATATTATATACTGCTATATGTCGTTTTCTATATTATATGGGTCCTTTGTGTCTGTCTATATTCATTTTAAAATAAACATGTTGATGCGTTTAGTGTGATAAGCTACTTATTCTGATTCAAGAAAAGAAAAAGAAAACAGTATGCAATATTGGACAATATTGGCAAATCTGATATGTAAGAAAACCTTGCGTGATAGAGAAAAACAAATTTCATATTCGTGATCAGCATGGCACAAATAATAAAGTTCACCTATTAAACAAAAAACAACATTAAATTGAATTTAATTTGCGGCCCTGTGTTATTTGTACAGTGGCTCTCAAACGTTTTAGGACAACGACATTTTAAACTAGGCAACCCAACTTACCCAAGGCGTTGTTGGGTTGCGTGTAGAGTTAGGCTAAATTTCAGGGTTGCCACATGCACAATTGATATTTATAAAATACGCGAAAGAAAGAAATCCAAGCATTATTGTATAAAGCTAGAAAAAAAATATCATTATTAAATTTGTGGCAAATGAGGAATACTTTCTGAAAGAAAGAAAATCGATTTTCTAGCATTTCGTAGCTGATGAGTTTACACAAAGGAAAAGATGAGAGATGAAACAGAAGGGGACAAAAGAGAGGAGAAGAGAGAAAGCAAAGGGGAAGAGGAAAAGCAAAGGAGGGAAGAAAATGAAGGACAGAAGTAGATAGGAGAAGTAATGAGGAGAAAGGCAAAAGATGCGAGAACAGATGAGGAAAATGAAGCAAAGAGGAGAGAAGAGAGGAAGGCATTCAGGATGAGAGAAGAGGAGTTTGGAGAGGAGAGAAGAATACCAGAAGAGGGGAGTGGAGAATATAGTGAAAGAGAGGAGAAGAGAAGAACGAAAAGAAGAGGAGAAGAGTGCAGTGGAGTCGGAAATATAAGACAGGAGAGGAGATAAGAGGAGTGGGATGGAGACAAGAGGGGAGAAATGGAGGGAAGGCGATATGAGATAAAGCAGAGAAGAAGGAGGGGAGAGAAGAAGGAGAAGGAGAAGAGAAGAACAGAAAAAAATGAAGACGAGAGGAGGGAAGATGTAGTTGCAAAAAAATATCGTCTCGGCGTCAAGAATTGATGCATTGATCAAATTATCGACATAAAACATTCAATAACATTTTAAAATGTATTTGAGAATGTATTAGATGTGTGCGAAATGCCTTTTGGTTGGGTCAGAGCAAGATAAAAATCTTCCACGTAAGATCTTTGATTTTACCTGCGATTATACCACCAAAAATATGAATGTAATTTTAATATTTATAAGAATTATCCAATTTTTCTCCACTTCTCGGTTCGTTGAAATGGAGATTTTGTTATTTCCCCTCCCCCCTCGTTAATTCCAAACTAAATCATTCCGTTTCACACGGCGTGGATAATGAGCACAATGGGATATGGGATATGTCTAAAACTTATGAAATTTTTTTGCCACCGGAGGGGTTTGAACCCAAGACCGTTAAGTTGACAATCCTTAACGGTATCCACTACCCTACAAGTTTCCGCTACTGAAAGCAGGTAGAAGGAGCTGCCCAATGTGAAAAGTAGATCAAACTACTCTCCTACATTTAATGTGCAATGAATACTTATTTGTAACAAAGAAAACGATGGTAGCACGAATCGGCGAAAACATTGAATGGAGAATTGCACATGATGAAAACTGTTCATTCGATATTTGCGGAGGTTTCCTTGCATTGAACTCGAGTGGGAAAAGGGGTAAAATTTGTCTGTCCTCAATTGCCACAAACATAAATAGTTATTTCATTAATATTTGTCAATGCCTTTGAAAATGTACCAATCATTATCTTGGTTTATTCACTAAAGGATATCGTTACAACTCAGACTGAGGCTGCCATCTGTTGTTGGATAACGGAAAATCTGGTTAGTCTATATCAAATTGTAAATTATCTTTTTATTTTATTTGTGATTATAATATGCATAAACTTAAAAGAAATGTGAATAATATTCATACTCGTTAAAGGCTTAGCCACGAATTATCTAGAGATAGAGGCAATCATATTAATATTTTGTTGTGACAGATAAAATAATCAAATATAAACGACAAACTTTCTCTTTGTATTTTTTAGTTCTGTACTGTAGTTTCATAATCCAAGCGCGATTACCGACGACATGTGTGTGTCAAGCCACAGTACAGATATGTGACGACATCAATGCGCATGCGCTCAGGAGAAAAGGTTGCGGCTCCTTTTTGTAAATTAATTTTTAACGGTGAAGTATTGTAAATTTTACGGTAATTTCTAACAACTGTAGTTAGAAGTTTGGATATCCCGTCTCGCCGAATTACATATTTCGCCTAAATCCAGGGTTGTTTAAGGTCCGAGAACCCATAAATTCTAATGGGTTCTATTGGGTTCCGCAACAGGATCGGAACCTTCTTTCTTGCACAATTTAAATTCGGTCCAAGTTGTGTATTGTTTCATTTCAATACGAAACTTGGACCGGATTTAAATTGATCCGGGGAAAAATGTTCCTGGACCGGATTTAAATTCATCCGGAAGAAAGTTCCTGGACCGTATAAAAATTGAATCGAAATACTTTACAGATGAAAAGGTTCCTTACGGTCCAGAACCCATTCACGCTTGCTGATTTTTCTCTCCTGGACCGGAATTGAATTTATTTACAATTACTGGACCTATAACAACCCTGCCTAAAACGGTTAGAAGGGAAATAGTCCTAGTGGGATGCTAAGCGCTAATTAAGGCAAGGTTCGGATAGGTTAGGTTATTATATTGTATTATTAATCTAACGAAACCTTAGGTGCTAATTAAGGATACATCAACGAAACAGAGACGTATCTCCCTGCTGAGGGACCGTTAAATTTCCCATTTCAAATATTTCCCTTTCAACCAGTTTAGGCGAAATAGGATTTGGCGGCCAGGTCATAAATCACACAATCTTGCGCTGATAAGCTATTAGGTGAAAGGGGATTAAGCCAAAGGGGATTAAGCGAAAGGGGATAAAACGAAAGGGGATAAATAGAAGAATAGAATAGAATTTATTTCCAGTATGAGCCTTTACAGCTATACATACCATACAAGTGAAAAATTTTCGTGTACTTTCCCTACACCCTTCCTCCTTTTAGTCTGCTTCCACCTTCACACTGCTTGGGAGTTCAACAACACTATTTCATTTCAAATCTTTCCCTATACTTGCACTGTTACCTGAGTGATTCCTAAAATTTCTCAAATTTATTTATTCATTTAGTAACCCTCTCCCCTTTCACACATGTTCGCTCTCCCCACTGAGCTTCTTTGCTCTCTTTACCCAGGCGTAATGTAGGAAAGTTCCCAGATTCCTTATTTGCGCCTCCCCCTCTCGGTCTCTCCCTCCTAATAACGCTTGTCATTATGGGGACTAAATAACATATACGAGGGGTGCCAAAAATACAAAATGACAGTTAACATTAAAAAAACTAAAATCATGGCTTTCAAAAATGGGTATACTTTCAGCAAACAAGAAAAATGGAATTACGGGGGGGAAGTAATTGAGCCTGTCAAGCGTTTCACGTACTTAGGAGTAACATTATCTATGACTGGAAGTTGGACGCAACATATACAGACACGAAAAAGCAAAGCAAAGCTCGCAATAGACCAAGTAATACGTACCATAAGTAAAGTACCGCAAATGCCGTTCTCAGTGATTCAGGGTTTGTACAAGTCAATAATAACAGGAACTTTGAACTATGGGGTTGAACTGTGGGGGGCAAGAGGAGGGAGCACAGTCGCAAGCATTCAAACAGAATACTACAAAAAAGTGTTGTGTGTAAGTAGAAGTACTGCCAATTGTGGGGTACTTAAAGAATTAGGTCTAAGCAAAGAGACAGTACAAGCTAGGATGAGAACTTTAAAGTATTGGCTTCAGCTAGCAAGGGAGGGTAACACGACACTTAAGGGTCAATGTCTGATAATGCAAGTAAGAGAAGAAAATACACGGAACTGGGCGAGGGATATAAAAAACATGTTGAACTCTATTGGGATGGGGTGGGTTTGGGAAGCAGGAGGGAGGGTAGATACATCAGTTGAAAATCAAATTAGAGGGAGACTTATGGACATAGACAGACAAGAAATACTAGCCGACTGTCAGACGAAGACTTCACTAAGAGATCATTTGAAATCAAGGGATTGGGGGAAAGCAAGATACATAAACTTGTTAGGCAAAAAAGAAAGGGGAGGGATAGCATGGTTCAGACTGGGGGGTTGGAAACAAGTAAAAATTAAGAATGAAGCAGGGGAAACTATATGCTCTTTGTGCGGGGAGGGAGAGACGGGCGAGCATCTGCTCTCTGCCTGCCCCTCTACGCGTGATTTACGGGACAAGTGGGTTGAGAACGTAACAGAGAGGGAAATAATGGAAGTGGTAGAAGACAGAAGAGGAATCATAAGTGAGATAGTGCAACGAGTGGGGAGATATTTGTGGGAAGTGAGGGAGCGACGAGGAAAGGCGTTAGCGGACAGCGATAAGAACGAAGAAACCGCACAAAGTGAACCGAGCGTGTAATACGTGTACTGTGGGTCTAGCAGTGTGCAATGTATATGTGTTTTGTTTTGTTCTGTTCGGTTTTGTTTTTCACATTATTCAACAAAGAAATTCAAATTCAAGTAAGTCTCCAGACAGGAGGCCGAATGAACCGGACACACAACTTTATTTGCATGTGCAATATTTCGATTGTTAAAATATACTAATTATGTTTAATTTTTTCTTTTGTATCTGATCAACTGCTAAGAGTTATTTGTATACTAACGTAAAGAAGGTACAATATTAATACATGACTTTGAGGGAAGAGAAAGTGTGTGTAATGTAAAATTAATGTAGTGCGTACAGCGTACAGCTCGCACAAGGAAAATGTAAATAAAATACAAATACAAATACAAATATTCTCAATGTTATCTTCATTCATTTCCCTGATATATTTTTGTCTTGCCTCCCCTGTTTCTTCACACTGGAGGAGAATGTGAAATTTCGTCTCGTCTTCGCCGCATAACGGGCATTCTACGCTCCCGTCCTCCCGTTTAAGTTTAACTTGCGCCCATCCCCCCAGTCTGAACCAGGCCAATCCTGACCTTTCTTTTGCCCCACACAAATCTACGTAGTTCCTCCTTCCCTATTCTCGATCCGTATCCACTATTTTCGCCGATGTTAACGATATTTTTGAACCGAAATGGGATTAGGCAAATATATATAGATTAGATTAAATTTATTTTCTTTTTGTGCGAGCCATAGGCTGTACGCACTACATATTTTTTTGATTTTTCTACACTATTTTGTTACATTTAGGTTTCGTTTAAGCTGTCTCTTACTTTGTCCCCTATATACACATTCTTCCCCTCCCCCAACAGTTCTTCTTCCAGTCTTTCTTCCTCGCCCCACTTCTCTTTTCCTGCACTCTCACCAAAACACGAATACATTTTGCTTTACACACACTTACACTATAAAGATGGCTCGTCTGGAGCATGATCACTCATTTCGTTGCCCCCGCCGTTCTCTTACTTCCCCCAGGTATTTCATATATATATATTTCCACAGGCTTCTTCTATGGACAAAGCAACTTCTTCTTCTAATATGAAATTACATAGGCTTCTTCTTCTATGGACCTCTCGGCTTCTTCTATGGAATGGACTGATTGGCTTCTTCTTCTTATATGAAATTCCACAGGCTTCTTCTTCTATGGACTTCTCGGCTACTTCTATACAGAATTCCCAAATCTTCTACTTCTATGGACTACTCGGCTTCTTCTTCTGAAGATTTTCTGCTTACATCTGCATGCGTGTATTCTTCTCAGATTACAACCCTTTGTCTGCATATACTTCTGGGATTTCAACCCTTTATTTGCATACATTTATTCTTCAGGGATTACAACCCTTTATCTGCATACAATAACTCTTCTTGGGTTACAACCATTCTACATACATGCATTACCACCTCAAATAGCTGTACGCCTACCATAGGGTCGCCACCGCCTAATACGAGCAGAGAAATGTATTGTATTGTATTGTATTTTATTTACATTTTCCTTGTGCGAGCTGTACGCTGTACGCACTACATTAATTTTACATTACACACACTTTCTCTTCCCTCAAAGTCATGTATTAATATTGTACCTTCTTTACGTTAGTATACAAATAACTCTTAGCAGTTGATCAGATACAAAAGAAAAAATTAAACATAATTAGTATATTTTAACAATCGAAATATTGCACTTGCAAATAAAGTTGTGTGTCCGGTTCATTCGGCCTCCTGTCTGGAGACTTACTTAAATTTGAGTTTCTTTGTTGAATAGTGTGAAAAACAAAACAGAACAGAACAAAACAAAACACATATACATTGCACACTGCTAGACCCACAGTACCCGTATTACACGCTCGGTTCACTTTGTGCGGTTTCTTCGTTTTTATCGCTGTCCGCTAACGCCTTTCCTCGTCGCTCCCTCACTTCCCACAAATATCTCCCCACTCGTTGCACTATCTCACTTATGATTCCTCTTCTGTCTTCTACCACTTCCATTATTTCCCTCTCTGTTACGTTCTCAACCCACTTGTCCCGTAAATCACGCGTAGAGGGGCAGGCAGAGAGCAGATGCTCGCCCGTCTCTCCTTCCCCGCACAAAGAGCATATAGTTTCCCCTGCTTCATTCTTAATTTTTACTTGTTTCCAACCCCCCAGTCT
Source organism: Lepisma saccharinum (assembly GCF_977018435.1). Lineage (NCBI taxonomy): Eukaryota > Metazoa > Arthropoda > Insecta > Zygentoma > Lepismatidae > Lepisma > Lepisma saccharinum. The sequence goes on along the minus strand of NC_139252.1, from coordinate 33,491,418 downwards.
GAACCATGCTATCCCTCCCCTTTCTTTTTTGCCTACGAAGTTTATGTATCTTGCTTTCCCCCAATCCCTTGATTTCAAATGATCTCTTAGTGAAGTCTTCGTCTGACAGTCGGCTAGTATTTCTTGTCTGTCTATGTCCATAAGTCTCCCTCTAATTTGATTGTCAACTGATGTATCTACCCTCCCTCCTGCTTCCCAAACCCACCCCATCCCAATAGAGTTCAACATGTTTTTTATATCCCTCGCCCAGTTCCGTGTATTTTCTTCTCTTACTTGCATTATCAGACATTGACCCTTAAGTGTCGTGTTACCCTCCCTTGCTAGCTGAAGCCAATATTTAAAGTTCTCATCCTAGCTTGTACTGTCTCTTTGCTTAGACCTAATTCTTTAAGTACCCCACAATTGGCAGTACTTCTACTTACACACAACACTTTTTTGTAGTATTCTGTTTGAATGCTTGCGACTGTGCTCCCTCCTCTTGCCCCCCACAGTTCAACCCCATAGTTCAAAGTTCCTGTTATTATTGACTTGTACAAACCCTGAATCACTGAGAACGGCATTTGCGGTACTTTACTTATGGTACGTATTACTTGGTCTATTGCGAGCTTTGCTTTGCTTTTTCGTGTCTGTATATGTTGCGTCCAACTTCCAGTCATAGATAATGTTACTCCTAAGTACGTGAAACGCTTGACAGGCTCAATTACTTCCCCCCCGTAATTCCATTTTTCTTGTTTGCTGAAAGTATACCCATTTTTGAAAGCCATGATTTTAGTTTTTTTAATGTTAACTGTCATTTTGTATTTTTGGCACCCCTCGTATATGCTATTTAGTCCCCTTTGTAGCCCCTCTATTGTCTCCGACATGATGACTATATCGTCCGCATACAAGAGTACAGGTATCTCTTGCTCCCCTATAGATGGGGTTGCGCCCTGCTCCCATGATACTTCGTTCGCCACCCAATCAATGAAGAGAGAGAATAAAATTGGCGACAGGATACATCCTTGTTTTAACCCGGAATGCGAGGGTTGTAATGTTGATACTCTGTGGCCATCGCATCTCACACAAAATTGTACGTTTTCATAAATAGCTTGTAGCGCCCTTATCATGCGCGCCGACATTCCTTTTTCTTGCAGTTTCCCCCACAAAATACCCCTGTGAACTTTGTCAAACGCCTTCTCGTAATCAATGAAGCACGCGTACAACTTTTTTCGTTTCTCTTTAATTCGCTCAAGTACTAATGTGTGCAATATGAATATATTATCTAGGGTACTATGCCCTTTCCTGAATCCTGCTTGTAAAGGGGAAATTTTATCAAATATTTCTGACCACTTTTGTATTCTACGGTTTAAAATATGCGTATATATTTTGCTCCATATTGGGAGCAAAGAGATACCCCTAAAATTGCCCGCGTCGCTCCTATCCCCCTTGCCTTTATATATAGGGCAAATTATTGATGTGCCCCAGTCCTTCGGGAAATGTCCCTCTTTGAAAATCTTATCTAGTAGTCTACGGATATTTTCTAACATATTAATGTCTTCCCCAATTGCTTTAAAGAAGTCCGTTCCGATATTATCCAATCCAGCCGCTTTCCCTTTTTTCAATTTCCCAATCGCCATTCTTAGCTCATCCACTCGTATATCCTCATCAAGTATCGGTATGTAGTCCCCTAGGAAGTAACGTTCCCGTGCAATTTCTGTTCGAGATGTCTCCCCCTCCCCTCCAAGTAAAGAACGACAGTGAGATTCCCAAATATGTGGCTCAATATGCACCCAGTTGTTTTTCTGACCCCTCAATGTGCGTAGAACTCCCCATAATGGCGAAATATTCCTCTCCGAGATTGCCTTTCTAATTTCTTCGAATTTTTCAACTTGCCATTTTCCTTTTTCTTGCTCTAAAATGTTGTTATACGCTCTTCTGACCATGAGGTAGTTATTTCTGCCCTCTTCGCTATTTGTGTTTCGTAATCACTTTCCGACTTCTTTAATTTCTACATATTGTCAGATATGCTATACATGTCGATCATTTGTTTTTCTAGCCTTAGTCCCATCTTATTATCATTCTCCGTTCATAAATTAAGATAAATATAATCCATTCCAATATTTACAAACACTTTCATTCAATCTCCATACTCCTTGGTTCTTTAATCAACGTTCCTAATATATTTGTTGCGTGCTGCCATCTATCGGTGATTAAGCGAAAGGGTATAAGGCGAAAATGTGGTAGAGTCTATGTACAGCCGACGACTCTCAGAAGAAAAATACAAATAAATATAAATACACAATATATAGTTCCTTCTAACAAATAACTACCGCTACGTTAACCAGTCGATTTGGAATGATAATACTATGACGTCAAGCTTGTTCTTGAAATCAGGAAGAATATGCCGATATTCCACGAACATAAAGAAATCTGATAGAAATTTGACACCTTGCGGAGGAAAAACCGGGAACCAAATTGCACTGTACAGTAAATTTAATGAACGAACAGGCCATGAAACTCTCTCTCCGTCATCAACGTGAAAACTTGTCATCAATAACATCTCCCTTGAACGTCACAGTTGTCACATGTCAACGTGTGCGATGGCTCGCAGGAGAATGGGGCGGGTGCTAAGTGAAGGCAGGGAGGGGGAGCGGGGACGAACATGATATTTGAGAGGAGAGAAAATTTTGAAAGTGGAGAAGGGGATGGGGGAGGATTTGTAACCATGTTCACAAATTATACCAGGTTTTGGATCTCGAGTATCAAATTGTGTGTAATGTGATACGCTTGATATTTTGAATTGTTTTGCTTGTTGGGATTCTTTTTAATTTAGGCTCTCGTGTTCGATTCCCTATGTACCGGGTACCGAATGCATCTGCCGCAGGAGCCTATATTCTAGGCTAGATAGGCTATCTGCGAAGCCTAAAGTCTACATAATAAAATGCAGGAGAAGAATCGATGAGAAATTGTAAATAATATTATTCATATCAGTGAGATGATGATGCTGATTCTGGAGTTGGCAACCTTTCTTATGAGTTGGTGACCTGATTTCCTATGAGTTGGCAACCTGATTTCGTATGAGTTGGCAACCTGATTTCCTATGAGTTGGCAACCTGATTTCATATGAGTTGGCAACCTCATTTCTTAGGAGTTGGTAAATGTATTTCTATTCATAGCCTATGACCAGGTGACATAGTGAGATAGCTCAGATATAGGACTCCGTATACGCCACTGATGTGCCGATAACTCTCCATAAGCATATACGAGACTCATCCAGCCCTCAAGGTGATCTTAGGCATCTCTTTAGACAAAATCATTTCCTGTAAAATTTTTGCTAGCATAAATGCTACGTAAATGCTTCCAAAAATCTCATAGCAAATAGTACTTTACACGGAAGCATTTCATGTAAAATTTCGGTAAGCTTTTGCGATTACAATGTATAATATATACAGCACGAAAGGCACGTCGAGTTGCAGCACCATCTGTGGTGAGTTTGCGTTGTTTACAATTGAAACAACTAATATATTCTTCCATACGTGTACTGTAAACGATATAAGGATGTATTTAAGCAGCGCCGCTGATTTATACCTAAAGTCATTTAATAGGAGTCCCTATTCCTCTTGGTTGAATAGTTATCGTGTTTTGAAGATGTGAAGTGATACATTGTTTACAGCTGACGCGGCCGCCATTACAACTGCACTCATGACGTAGAGCTCGCTTCTGATTGGTTACGCTATGAAAAATGATACGGACCGAGCCTATCCTTGAGCAATGCCATGAAATGTCTTACTTTACACGGTAGCTTATTGGTCATGGCACAAATGTTAAGAAAAATGCTAAGGAAAATGCTTGTCCGACGGATATTCGAGCATTTTCCATTAACTGAGCACTGAGAAAGGGTGTTTGATAATAACCACATTTAGATATTTTCATTTACAGCATGAACGTCTGGAATATTAATTAAATTCACTCTCGGAATAGCGTTTTTTTTATTTTTTTATCACTTCTCTTGGCAGGGCAACTCTGCAGAAAGTGCAGTGGACTCTTCATTTCGGCTGGAGCGTTGTACTGTGACATAGGGGCATTCTTATCATTGTCAATATGATTTTCTACAACCATACCGGATTCTCGAAGACAACCGAGAGTCTCGGTCTCGTCCCAGTTTAACAAAGGGCTGTCTCGTTCTCGAATTCGCCTCGATAAGTCTCCAAGGCAATGAGAGCCTTCTCCATGATGTAGTGTCGTCGTCTTGCAATCAAGGGGTCCCGCATTCGATACCCAATGGAGGCACGTAGTGGTTCGGGTCCCACTTCAAACTGTAGGTGTAGTCCCGATTGGCCTATCTGTGCATAAAGTGTATGAGTTTGCTGCAATCTCATTTTTTTTTTTTGAAAGGTTGCTTAGCTACAATCAATGTACTTTTTGAACAAACCTCAATGAAGAAGAAATGCCAAGAAGAACAGGCACAATAGATGAAGAAGTGTGAGAGCAATAAAAGTAGAAAGAAAAGAAAAAGAATTATAAAAGGAAAGAAAGAGTCAGAGTAATTACTAAAATATAAAGAAAGAAAGGATAGAGGAGAGAGAGAGTGTGTGTGTATGTGAAGAAACAGAAATTAAGAGTGAGAAAGAATAGGGCGACAAATAAATAGAGAGGGGGGAGAATATAAAAATAATAAAAGAATGAATAGAACAAAACCACAGAAAGAAAGAGTAATAAATAGATAAGAATTATAAATAAATAATAGCAATAAAAATAATAACAAGGGGAAAGAAAGATAAATAGATGGAAGAAAGAGTGGAAAGACAAACAGAAATCAAGAGCGAAAAAGCAAGAGCGCCCAATAAGAAACCTGCAAGGTCTGATCTAATTCTCATCTCGGCCTCGGTACCACCCATCAGGATTCGAACCTTGGACCGTCGGTGACGAGATGTTCATGCGCTCGACCACCCAAACAAAGAAAACAAGCAAGGACTGTGGATAGATTTTTCCCAGGATGGAAAACACATGAAAAGGTTTTGTTGCAATGAACTTCGTGTTTAGGAATAACAGAGAGTTATTAGAGTACTAGGGCGGGCAGGAGGGTGTGGTAGAACCATCCACTACGTCACACAGTCCGGCAGTCTCCTTGAACGCCTGGAATGCGGTCTGCGTCGGATTTTCGGTACAATCCTATTGAACTCTCCCCGCTTGAAGCACCCCTATGATCAGCGGAGGTCATTCAACCCTTGGCTGGCGACATCCAGCAGGGAGGTACGTGCCAGTCTCCAAGCAGCCGCTATTGTCCGTTTCAAAGTATTTCCTGCTCTGTTTAACAAGATTTGATGGTTTTAGGAAGCTCGGCTCGGAGGTAGGGTATAATGGCTTCAAGAGGACCGCCGCTTCTTTGTGTGTACCACCCCAGCAGTTGACTTCGCCGCAGACAGGCCTCCTGGAGTCCGGGAGATTGTCGGATGGATATCTTCTGGAAGCCAAGAAAGGACCGAGGAGTGTCCCAAATATGCTCATTGTTCTGCGGATTTTCTTCAGACATAGTTCCGCCTGGTTCCAAATTCAGTCTCGTGCTTGTTTCGAGCAGTGTTGCCACATGAAGGGAAATTTCCCATTTCCAGGGAAATTTGGACCGAAATTTTATCTAAAAGGGAAAAAGGGAATTTCTATGAAAAATACCACAATTTCAGGGAAATTTTGAGATATCTGACTCTACATTATAACATTATATGTTAAGTTCCAATTTCATATCCACATTTTTTTATTTTTTTCTGTTCCTTCTTATTTCTGCTCCCTTGAATACAAACCTGTATTTACTTATATTTCTTTTATGTTTATTGAACGTCGCTTTTCTATATACCTTCGGATAATTGTAACGATGAGAATTAACGATTTAGTGGATTCCTGACCAAGATTCAAACCTGGGGCATCTGACCAGAAAGCGATAAAGCTGACATGTTCGTGAAAATTTTGTTTCATTTTTTATTCATACGAGCATGGACCAACGGAAATATTACTACAACTACTGCTGCTTCTGCTACTACTACTTCTACCACTGCTGATAATAATAATAATAATAATTATTATTATTATTATTATTATTATATTTGTTTAGGTGAAGGGAAACATTGGTTCAAAAAGGGAAATTTTGCCCTTGGAAAGGCAAATTTTGCCCTCAGATTGTGGCAACACTGCTTTCTAGAGTGGGAGGTAGAGAGAGGAAAAAGAAAAGTGAGAATAGAGAGAAGAGATGAAAGAGAAATATGAGAGAGATGAGAGGAAAACGGGAAATTAGAGAGAAGGAAAAGACGGGAGAGTAGAGTGAATGAAAAAGAGAAGTGAGAAAGGAAAAAAACAGGAAGAGGTGAAAGAAGGAGAAGCAGGATAGGAGAAAAACAGATGAAAGAAAGAGGGACGGGAGAGGAGAAGAGGAATACGGAGGAAGAGAAGACAGAAGAGTGAGGAGAGGAAAGAGAAGTGAGAGAAGAAGCGGTAAAGGGAATACTAGGAGAGGAGAAAACAAAAGACGATAGAGAAATGAGGAAACGGGAGAGGAGAAGGGAAGAGAGGAAGTAGAGAGGGTAGACAGAAAAGATATGAAAGAGTGAGATGAGAGAAAGAGTAAGGAGACTGGAGAGAATAGGAGAAGCGAGCGAAAGGAAAGAAATATAGAGAGACGATGAGGATGAACCATATTAATTTACATATTATTAAGAATTATTATTCAACTTTATTAATATAATATTAATAATAATTGGAAAATTTACTTCTATCAACAATTTTATAAGCAAATATTTACTCATAAAAACAATAGCACGATAGAGAGGAGTCTTGCCATCAATGTGAGAGAACCAGACAAAGAATAAATGAAGTAGCAAGAAGTAATTTACTTAAATTTGCGACTGAACGGTGTGGAGATGAAATTTTTTGTATTTATTTGTATTTATTTACATTTTCCTTGTGCGAGCTGTACGCTGTACGCACTACATTAATTTTACATTACACACACTTTCTCTTCCCTCAAAGTCATGTATTAATATTGTACCTTCTTTACGTTAGTATACAAATAACTCTTAGCACTTGATCAGATACAAAAGAAAAAATTAAACATAATTAGTATATTTTAACAATCGAAATATTGCACATGCAAATAAAGTTGTGTGTCCGGTTCATTCGGCCTCCTGTCTGGAGACTTACTTGAATTTGAATTTCTTTGTTGAGAGATGAAATTGACAAGGGGAAGGAACTCGCATGTCCGTCCAGATTCGGAAAAGAAATTTGATGGCCAGATAAAGTAGGTCACTACCATCACGTGGTCACGGATGCCAAGATATTCTCTCTCTCTCTCTCTCCCTCTTTTAATCTTTCTATTTTTCTTCCGCTCTTTTTCTTAGAATTCTTTTCTGTTTTTATATTTTCATTTCTCTTTCTAGACTTTCTCTCCTCTTCACTTTTTATACTCCATTTCTTCTTCTATTTATATATACATATGTATTTATTTATATATTTTCTCTCGCCATTTCTTTGTTGCTATATTTACTTTCTCACTCTTAGCTTCTGTTCGTCTTCTCTCCCTTTTTAGATCTATTCCTCTCTCTTTCCTTCTTGTCATGCTCTTTCAATTGCTATTATTTATTTATTGTTATATATTACAGTAATATATATATTACACCTTTTCTTTGTGTTTTTGTTCTATTTTCTTTCTGTGCTTTCTTCTCTCTTTTTCTTTCTTTGTTTTTCAATTCCTCTGTCTTTCGTTTTGTTTTTATTTCTGTCTTTTTCAATTCCTCTGTCTTTCCTGTTTTTATTTCTTTCTTTATCAATTCCTCTGTCTTTCTTTCTGTTTTTATTTCTGTCTTTTTTCAAATCCTCTGTCTTTCCTGTTTTTATTTCTTTCTTTATCAATTCCTCTGTGTTTCTTTCTGTTTTTATTTCTTTCTTTTTTCAATTCCTCTGTCTTTCCTGTTTTTATTTCTTTCTTTATCAATTCCTCTGTGTTTCTTTCTGTTTTTATTTCTGTCTTTTTTCAATTCCTCTGTCTTTCCTGTTTTTATTTCTTTCTTTATCAATTCCTCTGTCTTTCTTTCTGTTTTTATTTCTGTCTTTTTTCAATTCATCTGTCTTTCCTGTTTTTATTTCTTTCTTTATCAATTCCTCTGTCTTTCTTTCTGTTTTTATTTCTTTCTTTATCAATTCCTCTGTGTTTCTTTCTGTTTTTATTTCTGTCTTTTTCAATTCCTCTGTCTTTCTTTCTGTTTTTATTTCTGTCTTTTTTCAATTCCTCTGTCTTTCTTTCTGTTTTTATTTGTCTTTTTTCAATTCCTCTGTCTTTCTGTTTTTATTTCTTTCTTTTTCAATTCCTCTGTCTTTCTTTCTGTTTTTATTTCTTTCTTTGTTCAATTCCTCTGTCTTTCTTTCTGTTTTTATTACCCTGCCATTTCTCCCCCTGTTTCTTGCTCTGTTATGTACTCGTATGTCTTTGCTTCTTTCTTTCTATATTCCTTTGTTTTCCGTATTTATTTTGTTTCCATGTTACATTGTAGCTCTAGTATCTGTTTTTGCTGAGAAATGAATCGCGAACAACAACACTCTTCGTCGGAATAAGCGATAAAGAATTAACAATAATCGCTTGAATAAACGCGGAACTGATAGAGACCGATGGAATATGTACGAAACGCTGTCCTTTTGTACCATATTTGAAGATATAGTTATCTAATTTCTTTAGTGAAAATATCTCGGGAGTTTTGTTGACGGACAAGGGTCAGCCCTTTCACCTTGCAAAATAGCTTCATTCCGAACACTAGACTTTAGCTGGTGAAAGACAAGTTGATGCATCATGTTCTCCATTGTTGCGTTGCAACAATTGGCCTCCTCTTTTCATCCTCGGCGGAAAAGATGTTTGTATGCCTTTGGGGCGTTTTCGGGAGTTCCAAGTTTGTTTGAGCTTTTCAGGTAACTTTCAAAAAGAGGGGGCCGGGGGGGGGGGAGGCTGCAACTCAACTCTTGTCACCGGAGATACTTTTTGTTCCTCCGTCTCTTTATTTCGCGGGGAAGACACCTCATATCTGGGTGGCAATCCAAACATGATAAAAACTGACACACTCATTTCCTGCCTAAGACTGTCGACCTCTGGCGAAGGATAGCTACGTCACAGGAGACTTTGGGAAACTTCCCCCCTTACCTTCCACAGTACCTATCAGAAACCTTTTTCTGAACCGCTTCTGTCCTGAAGTCAAAGATAGCGCGGGTGTGGTGCTGGGAGAAGGAGTCATGGTTGCCATCCCTAGACTTATGTTACCAAAAATGCCTCCTTTTCTCAGAATTGCACTATTTGTGCATCAGGGGTTTATCATTTTGGGGGTGTAAGTCCAAATTTGGAATGTAATAAATCGCTCCTTTGTGAAAAATTTTAGGGGGTGTTACAGGGTGTTTGGGAGGGTTTTAGCGCGGTGTTAGGGATTTATGGATAAGTCACTGCATAGCAGAATTGTTGGAACTTGCCCATGTCCGAGTTTGAGGGGTTTGTGGGGCATGGCCCTTCTCGTGAAGGAAAAATTACCTTCAAAAGTCTCGCAAAATAAAAAGAAATAAGATGCGACCAAGAAACTATCAACAAAGATGGGAATGAGTGATTGATTGATTTTCTTTATTTTACTTCGCTTTTTGTGCCACTTTTGGCTAATTTGCGAAGATGAGTGATGATATGATGAAATTGATGAATGGACATTCATAAACAGTGGCGTATACTGAGTCCAAAATTTGGGCTATCTCACTATGTCACGTGGTCCTAGGCTATGAATAGAAATAAATTTACCAACTAAGAAATCAGGTTGCCAACTCTTAAGAAATCAGGTTGCCAACTCATAATTAAACAGGTTGCCAACTCATAATTAAACAGGTTGCCAACTCATAAGAAAACAGGTTGCCAACTCATAGGAAATCAGGTTGCCAACTCCAGAATCAGCATCATCATCTCACTGATATGAATAATAATATTTACAATTTCTGATCGATTTTTCTCCTGAATTTTATTCTCTAGACTTCAGGCTTCGCAGATAGCTTAGCTGGCCTAGAATATACGCTCCTGCTCACAAACATCCATGCCCAGACCGGGATTCGAACCCGGGACCCCTGGCGTCGTAGCGAGATGTGCTAACCACTCCGCTAGTGAGGCCGGCTGGGATGAGTGATAATATGATGAAATTGATGAATGGACACCAGTGGCGTATGCTGAGCCTAAGACCTGCACTAAGCTCACTATGATACCTGTTTCTAGGCTATGGAGGAAGGGAGAAGACTAGACTCATTCTTGACGTCTTCAAGGAAGCTACGTTGCCATCCCAACAGTAGTCAGGTTGCAAACTTATAAAAATTCAGGTTGCCAACTTCTAAGAAATAAGGTTTCCAACTCCTAAGATTTCAGGTTGCCAACTTATAAAAATTCAGGTTGCCAACTCCTAAGAATTCAGGTTGCCAACTCCTAAGAATTCAGGTTGCAAACTTTAGAATTGCCATTTTCATCTTTTTGAAATCAGGTTAATTCACAGTTTCTAATCAATTGTCCTTCAGTATTTAACTTTCTAGGCTTCAGGCTTCGCAGATATATACGCTCCTGATGGCCACTTACAAACATCCATTCCCACGCCACGATTCGAACCGGGAATTCAATCGTCTCCGCAACGTCATCTCCAGTGTCCCTTCATGATTTTCATCTAATCAGCATTCATCATCGTCGTCGCAATTAGCTAAAAGTTAATGAAAAGCAACCTAAATTAAGCAAACTCTCTCCCACCCCGTTCTCTCTATTGCACAAGTTATACACAAGGAACTCGTTATCTACATACTGCTGAAGCAATTGGGTCATCTCATTAGGCTCTACAATTTCATCCAAAGTTGGAAACAGTGGATTCCAGTCAATGGACGCATGACAGAGGAATTGAGAGGAGGCTCAGGTTATGCTGAAGGGGTAGAGGGGGGTTCCCCTGTTCAAACAGCGGCGAATACGCAAACAAACATTGACTTTAACTCTTGGAAGTCTTGGGCACTAAAGTAGAGGGTTTAAGAAACCTTTAAAAGCTGTTTGCGCCTGCGAAGGGTCATTCTTCCTTGATCCTTTAAGTCCTTTGAAAGTAAAGCTTCAAGATTGCTATACCCCGTGAGGTGTAACTTGTTCCTCATGGTCGACGAGATAGAAATTCTCTCCCATTGGCGGAATTTGCACTCGTCAGAGAAAGCGAAAATTATTCCTTTTCGGGAAATTTCCCTATTGGGATTTTAAAAATCCCTCCCTTAGATAAAAATTTCCACTTCGGGAAAATTTTCTTTTTAGGGATTTATTTTTTTGATTCTCTCTCTGTGAATGTATGTTCTGTGGGGATTTTTAAAATTCCTAACTAGTAAAAATGTCCGGTTTTGGATAAATTTCTGTTTTTGTTTCTTTCTTCCTTTTTAATAAAAATGTATTCTCTAAGATAACAATTAACATTTTATGGATATTTATTTCTTATTTAAAAATTCCCTGTTGCAAGACATTACCGTTTTTGGATAAACTCCCTTTTTGTCTCATTTTTCCTTTTCATTGACAAAAATCTTGAACTTACTAATGAGATTGCAGCATGGAAATTAATGTATGCTTTTGTGACAATCATCGGTAGAGGATTTCAGCAGATCAAGAATGGATTTCGCCATATTGACAACACTATTTTCCTTTCAGCATGAACATTTATAGCCCATTTGATAAATCAAGAAATTCAATGACGAAACACAATCTAGAGCCACAGACTGTTGTCACATTTACTTCCTCATCTTCATCTCGACGCTGCTGCCATCTTTGAATTGGAGACAAAATTACAAATCTGGTTCGAGACTTAAATACATAAAATATTACAGAGTTTGATTATTGTTTTGAGATACACGATATCGCAATACAGTCACTAACTACGAGGAGTCAGTATTATTATGTTCGATTTTGTAGCAATCAATTATTTTTTTTCTCGAAATTTAAGTAAGACAAAAGCTCGATAGATGGGGCGAATGTATATCATAATTTATCTTGTTTCTATCTCTGACACTTCAAGGATTTGGATTAAAGCTTTGCTACTTCTTTATTACATCTTTTTCCTTTTCAAAAGATGCAGTGAGACGCGTACTCAATGACTAAGTAAGCATGGAGAAATATTAAAAATATTTAATACTGTTATGCTTATAAGGTCTTTACCGTAAAATATAAAAGCCACTGTTGCATAATTTTTTAATTGTGAAAGTTTGTTTGTACAACGTAGTTCAGATTATTACGCTCAAAACGAAAAGAAATCAATAATATTCAAGGCAAAGAAAAGAAAATAACCGAACGATATTACTGCTTTGAACATAAGAACACTTTGTTCTTTGTCGGTGGCGTGCCCAAGGGGGCGGTAGTGGGTATTAAGACCCCATTTGGCTCAGAATTTATTTCTAAAAAATTGAAAATATGGGGCTGTTTATTTATCTTCTTTATTCTCTGTCTCTCTCCCTCTCCTTCTGTGTATTCCTATCTTTCTGTCTCTCCATCTTATCTTTTCTCTATCATTCTTTCTTGCCTATTTCTATTTTTTTTTATTTCCTTATGTCCCTTTATCTCTGTGTGTCTGGTTTTCCTGCTACTCTAAATGATTCTGACAATAGCGGCCTAGACGGTGGCGACACCCCTAGTATGTGTGCAAAATGTGAACTACATGTAAAACACTCAGAAAATGGAATGATTGTTGAGTTCTGTTATTTAGCGCCGTTTTTCTTCCACTTTTGGCAAATCGCGACGATGATGATGAGTAATGAAAATGATGAAGGAACACCTATGCCCAGCCTAGGATTCGAAACCGAGTCCCCTCGCGTCTTTGTGCGCTGTGCTAGCCGCTCAGCCACGGCGGTCGGCTGATGTATTGATTGTGCAACATTAGGTCCTAAGATATATTTATCCTCTAACGTTTTTTCGATATTACTTGATAGTTCTGGGTTCGAATACCTGTTTGCTCCTTTGTCCATTTTTCGTCCGTTAACTTTAAACCCAGAGGGAATACGGAAGAGTGACGTAAGCAACGTGTATGCAAACGTATCTCATATGTGTAGTGGACATGCGAAACATAAATTTACACACCACATGCACGCGTCACACACGGCACGTTCGCATCGCATTGTTGCCGAGACAATTCGTAGACAATGACAAGAATCGTAGGTGGGAAATGTGCACATATGTTTGCATATGTGCTTTTCACACACACGTCCATTCTCTCACTTTTTCAAAACCTTTTTTTTATTATTATCCTGAACCAGCGCTAGCAAATATGTGTAAAGTTTCACGAGGCGATACAATATCCTCTCTCTCTTGTGCGTTTTATTGCGAGGGTCATTGGTAACAACCACGGGTGGTCTACAATGGCCTTTCGGGTTTGAATGACGACGTCCAAAGACCAGCCCCGACCATCGGCTATATATCACTCAAAATGGCCGTGCTCTTTTGTGGCTGGGCGGGTTAGGGGCTGAACAGCTGTGAGGCTCGCGCTTCCCCCCCGCGCGTTCCATAGGGCGAATCCGACAGTTGCCGATCGCGCTAGCCGCGGTGTCGCCCTCTAGGAGAGTGTTTGTTTTCATCTTGAAAAATTCCCTCCGTTTCGAGCAGGTAACGTGAAACTCTTGTACTTATAAGCATGCTCAGTGTTTCTAGTTTCTTGTTGATACGCAGTCAGGGTGCTACGAAGTCGATATAGCCTGCGACATGATGTTGCTTCAAGCGTTGACGCGGTGTCAGTTCGTAAGGCGGCCGCCATTTTCTGCAACAGGACGCTGTCGTTTTTTTCACCGATCGTTTTGCCCTTGCACGCTGCAGTGAAAGTGAATCAACAATTTTGACTCGTGTTTTCATTAACAAGTTAGCGTGCACGCATGGAATCAGCGTTAGTTTATTCACGCACGTCCACCCAGCTCTGGATATCATCTCGCCGGCTCGGTGATCGAATTACTCCGGTTCGAGTCCCGGCCTTGCGGTGTGCGTTCTTTGCGAGTGCCGCTTCATCAGTTTCATGTTATCATCACTCATGTAATCGTTACGATTACCCAAAACTGGCAGAAAAGCAGCTCTAAATAACAACAATATAAATGCAATAATAAATAGATTCGTTTATTGAGCTGTCAAACTATAGTTATTTGACATGTTTCAAATTAGGCTGCAAAATTTCTAACATAACTGTTTCCCAGTTCGTGTTGTTATTTTAATTTTTATAAAACGATATATACAATTCATTCGTTAATGAACAACAATTTGAAACTATTACCTCTCCAAGTGTTTTATTTTATATTTATTTTGCCCCTCTTTTATACACGTTCATACAATTTTATAACAAATACGAAAAAACAACCCTGTGTATACACAACTACATTTTACAGCAAGTACTTACTCTAACCGATAGATCACGGAGATCTGACATGTTTGAAACAGAAACAGTACTTATACAGTAAAAATATAGATGATCAAACTCGTGGAGTTTGTTACAATTGGGATTTATTATAATAATAATTGCACTTAGTATTTAATTGTAATGCTATTTGGTTTTAGCTTCTGTTTATTTTCTTAATTGTTTATTTTGTTTACTACAAGCGTATCGCGCTACGAAGACAGAGGCCTCGGGTTCGAACCCTGGTCAAGACATAGCTGGATCAGTATTGTGTTTCTCTTAGTTTCATCAGCTCAACGTCGCGATTAGCCGAAGGGGTATAAAATCGTTTTGAGATAACCGAAGAAACCATGCCTGTATACGTGTACATTGTAAAAGAAAAACGTTTCCTGAATAAATAACGGTCTAGGACCGTCAATTTAGCCAACTACCGTTAAAAAAATGCCATGACCGTTTTTTGAAGTATTAACCCAATTAATGTAGCCTAATATTAATGATTCAGTTTTTAAAAATATAGCTATTTATGCTGCACTCAACAATGCATGATAAAATGCTCACGTTTAAATAGAAAACCGTTACGTCCCATTGTTGTAAATTGACATGTAGACTGTTAAATTTTAACGGCATAATTTTGAAAATTTTATTATAACTTCCAAAAATGTAACGGTTATTAATATGATAGTAAGTTCATAGGAGCTTTTTTATTATAACACAAGGATAGGGACTTACACAAAATTTTCAGTGGTGGGATGTTAGCGGATGTTAAATAAAATGTTAGGCTTGTTTGGTGGAAGTGTTTGAAACAAAATATTGGCACCTCAACAGTAATTTTATAGAGATGCGAAACTCCAATAAGTAACAATGTTTTGTATTATTCTATGAGCGTGTTAATAAGGTAATACTGTATGATAGTTAAGTCAACTACGTTTTTTCAAAATAAATGGCATTGAAAAAAGTTATTTTAAAAAATTATGCGGACCAAACAGTAATGCAATTGGTACGTACATAAAAGATCATAGGGAAATCTGAGATTCTCAGGGTTATGCAAGAATAGCGTCTAAATCTGAAAATCCATTTAAATGTATTAATAAGATTTAATGTGATAATGCATGTCTTGTAAGGATTTTTATTCATGGAAATTGCTAAACGTAGATGTTTTAGAGAGGATTGCATTTTTAAATTTTTTTACTTTGCTTCGATGTATTGTGACTCATGCTGATCGCGACGATGAGGATTTATTTATTTATTGATTTAGTGTATTTTACTTCGCGTTTTGTGCCTCTTGGCTAATTTGCGAAGTTGGGGATGAGTGATGAAATTGATGAATGAACATTCACAAACAACCAAGCCCGAGCGGGATTCGAACCCGGGACCCTTGGCGTCGCAGCGCGATGTGCTAACCACTCGGCCGACGATGAGGATGCAAATGATTAAATGCAACTGATGAAGCTACGTTCAAAGGGGAATACATAATGCCCAGGCCGGGATTCGAACACAAAATCACGATTTTTAAGCTGAGATGGTTGGGGACTGCAGTTTTGAGTGCCTCTTGTATGCTAAAATGTCAAAAGTACAGTGTTGCTTGTTGAGCTACGTGTGACATCAGGATTCGCCTGGTTCAGACTTGGGGATGAGCACAAGTTAAACGCCAAGGAGAGAAGGGCCGCGCAAAATGTCGCCTACGTAGGGATAAGATAAAGAGCAAAGAAGTTTATATTCTGTGGTTAACGTGACTGTTATTTATTTTTTAAAAACATATTGGAAATCAGTACATGATCAATAAGAAGAGGAGCATAACACAACATGAAGATTAATTATATCAAATTGTACTGAATTTCTTGAAAATGTACACGGCTGTTAATATTAGGATAACATTACAATATTACAATAACTTTAAATGTTCGATAACTGTAAAGTTTTGATTGGTTCACAGCAGCATAACTAAGGGGAGGGGGAGAATAGGGAACCCAGATCCCAGAAGGTTAATAAAAATACCAGACACCCAAAAATGTATGTCTATTATCTCTCCAAGTCACACCTATGTGTTACGACGCCAAATTGAAAATTCCATTTATAGCCCGCTTTTCAGGGGAATATTCCCCCACCTCTAGAAAAAAAAAGTCTTTCAAACTCCAAAAGAGCTTAAAATTAACACACGACTCGAATGTCTTCAAATTTCCATGAAATCTTTATATTTTTCGTAAAATTTCACTTTTTCATTTAAAATTCTACCTGAATTTCCCTCCACCCCCTTCATTCGACGTCACTGATTAGAAGCGATATCCATAAATATTTCAAGCATTGTACGCACCTTTCCTCACGATCTTTTTTCATGGTAAGGTCCCAGAAAAGGGTAGCCAGACATAACTGTGACAGCACTTCAACCCTAACGGTCAACGCCAATAAATTACCCTTGTCAAATGCAATGGAGAGGTTTGAAAGCACCCCGTGAATTCATTCACTACCCCAGTCATCCCGACTCTCACATTTGTTTGCTAATACAGTTAAAAACTCTTACCAGGAAAGCATCTAGTAATTCACAACTTAAAAATTAGAGATGGCTTAAATATACTGGGTGTATCATATCTGCAAAAAATCTTATTCCTTATGCTACGTACTGTTAAAGCAATATATTTATAATGCCTACTTACATGTTTACAGTTGTTACTCAATTTCTTCAGAAAGATATTTGCAGAGGCAGAAAATGAACTAACACTCTGCCATTTCTAAACCCGAAGGTATATATATAACCAGTGGCGCAACAACTCTTGAGGGCCAAAGCCCACATGCCTCAGCAGAGGTAGGCGATCATGCAACCAATCATTGAGTTGATGTTTTAAGACGACTTTGTGCACAGTAAGGGTAACCGGGACTGGACCTACAGTTTAAAGTGGGATCCGAATCACTATGTGCCTCCAAAAGGTACCAAACCCGGGACTCCTTGATTACAAGGCGACGACTCTACCACAGGGACATCGGAGAGGTCCCAACCAGTTATGGGGTGACGTGTGGTCAGCACGACGAACCAGCAGTCGTTGTTGTAGGTTTTCATGACCGGTTTACGCTACTCATTCATAGCTCCCCAGTATTTCATTTATTTATTTTTTGTGCGAGCCATAGGCTGTATGCACTACATAGTTTTGATTTTTCTACAATATTTTGTTACAATTAGTTTTCTTTTAAGCTGTCTCTTACTTTGTCCCCTATATACACATACTTCCCCTCCCTCAACAGTTCTTCTTCCAGTCTTTCTTCCTTCTTCCTCGCCCCACTTTTCTTCTCCTGCACGCATACATTTTACTTTGCACACACTTACACTGGAGCATGATCACTCATTTCGCTGCCTTCTCTAATAGCTTTCCCCCGCCGTTCTCTTACTTCTCCCAGGTATTTCCCCACTTGCTACCCCGCTTCCTTTATCTTTATTCTGTCGTCTACCACTTCTATCACCTCCCTTCCTGTTAAGTATTTCATCCATTTGTCCCTTAGGTCACGTGTAGAAGGGCAGTTCAGTAGGATATGCTCGTCCGTCTCCTCCCCATCGCGCAAAGGACATATCGTTTCCCCGGCTTCGTTTCTCTTTCTTAGTTGTTTCCATCCCCCTAATCTGAACCATGCCAGCGCGCCTCTTTCATTTTTTCCCACAATCTGGATATATTTCGCTTTCCCCCATTCTCTTACTCTTAGCTGTTCCCTGATTGAGGTCTTTGTTTGGCAGTCTGCTATTATTTCTTGTCTGTCTATGTTGAGTAACCTGTCTCCGATTTGATTTTCTGTTGATATGCCCCTCCTCCCTCTTCCCATACCCAACCAATTCCGCTATTATATAAGATATTTTTCACTTCCAGACCCCAGCTGTAAACGTTTTCCTCCCTTGTCTGTATTTCCAAACATTGTTCCGTCAGCGTAGTTTGGTCCTCTTGTGGTAATCGCATCCAATATTTAACAACCCTCATCCGTGCTTCCTCACGATGGTGGGTGGCCACGGGTCCTATACACTGGCCGAAATCTCAGGAGGAAAGTTGTTCCCCTAGGAGACTTGAGCCACGGTGAAAGACAATTCCATTCATAATACCAGAAGAGGAATATAGATGGCGCAGTTGATTATATGCAACTCTCCCCACACTCTTATTGCTGCATTTGTTTTGGTTCCAAATACCTTTCACAAGATTTTATTTTCAAAACTCCCGATCTTTGTTTCTTTGTTAATATTAGGGACTTCATATCACATACACACAAAACTACACACATAATTACTGCCTTTTACTATTGATTCCTTGATATTACAGAAAAAGAGTGCTTTAAATTACTTATATCTACTCGAGATGACGAGCTGTATCTCTGCGGGTGACCTTGACTAATTCGCGCAGATACATGTCCGTAGATGCTACTTACTCGTCGTTGAGTGGTCGACAGCTCTTACAAAGTTAGAGGAGAATGACAACCATTGGCTAAGGTAGCCAGTAGCTCCTCCCTTTGCTACTGCGCAGCCAGTCATGATCAAGGTTCACCCGCAAAGATACAACTCGTCCACTCTAGTAATTTACTGTACCCTTGGTGTTCCCTTTACACAATTACTGATAAGTAGGGTCCGGTACTTTGTGTCCTACAAAACTGTAAAATATATATGTAATTATGTCATAAAAATGCATTAGTATTCCCAGTAAAGCCAAAAATATGCACAACAGTACAGGACCTTCACATTTCGTCAACTGGAGCTAATATGCTTTTTCATTATTCAAAAAATATTAAATTCTTGTCCTTTTGACATAAACTTCCTTGCCAGGACAATTGTTTTTATGCAAATTTTGTCTATCTTAATTACACGTAGGCTAGGTGTTATTTCTCTCTCTATTGTTACACAAATCTTATTACCTATTCATATAATAATAATAATAATACAATGTTAATTAATTTACATATTCTAATTAATATTTAATTTAATTATTTTAATTTAAACATTATTATTATTATTATGAAGGTAAAGTTCCCAACACATTCTCGATCTCGGCCATTTTGTAGGTAATGTGATCAGTACAGGGAGATTATTTCCGCAACATCTTTGTTATGCATTTGAAGCTTCGGAACGAGTCACAACTCTCGAAGCAGCCAATCAACCATGCGAGCCGCTGACGTCATCTCAACCCATAACCTATCGCTAAGCCCTTTGCTCAGGCTGTGCACACCCACTAGGTTCGCTAGACAGACTCGCTTAGTCTGCTGGAGATGTTCCGAAAGTAACTGGACTCTACCACGCTCCGGCCGCCTTTATTTTTCTACCCCTGCTTATGATGAATGTCACCGTAATTTAACGGTTTTACCCCGTTAAAAGTTGGCTGGAGAGATTACGGTATAAGAACGTTCCACGACCGTTTTTTAAGTTTAACTAATTGATGCAACTTTAATGATTCGGTTTATGTAGGGTCTATATGCGTTTACACTCACGTAAAAGCGGCTGCGTTCCGTTTTCGTAACGGTACAATATTATAAACTTTACGGTGCATTCGAACTGCATCATTGACATTTTCTTGCACCAAGGCAATAAATTTCTTTTCGGGTTATCCTCTGTAGCATTTACCCCATAAATTTACCCTTACCTTTCGGGTAATACCGTTAAACACTACATTTAACAAGTAGCACTTTGTAATTGGGAAATAAATTTTACGAAATGCACCCGACGACACGTAAATCAAACATCCCACATGGAGTGTGTCCGTGTTAGCACTGATACACCAATTTTGGTTCGGGCTCTGTGATTCTGCGGTGCTACACACCACTTCCTGCAACTGCTACTTGTGTTTCTGGGACCCAAAGCAATAAATTTTATTCTCAGACACTTCACTCCCCTGTTTTCGGTTCTGTAACCTTCCCCACCTCTCCCCCCCTCTTTCGTAGACTTCGGCAAGAGTGTTTTGGGAGAAGGTCAAAGCTAAACATACGGTAATTTGAACGACTGCTTTTAGCCAGAGTTGCCACGTGAAGGGAAATTTCCCTTTTGTAGGGAAATTCGGACCGAATTTTAAGTGAAAAGGGAAATTCGATTAAAAATACCACAATTTCAGGGAAATTTTAAGACATCTGACTGTACATTATTACAGTTTATGTTAGTTCAAATTTCGTTATCCACATTCTTTACTTTTCATTTTATTTATTTATTTATTTTGCTGTTCCTTTTATTTCTCTTTCTTTGAATATAAGTCTATATCAATTTACATATATGTTAAGTTTATTGTAGGTCACCTCTATGTATCTTCGGATAATAGTAACGATGAGGATTAACGATAAAATAATGTCCTGACCGTGGACAGCTGGCCAGAAAACGATAAACATGGACCAAGGGAAATATTACTACTACTGCTGCTGCTTATACTACTGATAATAATAATAATAATTAATATTATTATATTTGTTTAGGGGTGAAGAGGAAATTTAGTTCAAAAAGGGAAATTTTGCCCCTTGGACAGGGAAATTGTGTCCTCAGATTGTAGCAACACTACTTTTAGCGTAGCTGGCTGGGAAACCAGAGGCCTTGGGTTTGAATCAGTGATGTGCGTCTACGCGTAAACAACGATAGTCTACATTCTACACGTAGACTATTTTATACACGTAGATTACGTAATCTGTGTAAACAACATGGCGAAAGGTGATAACTTAGCAAACGGCGCCGTGGAATTAAAAGAAAATTATACTGCGTATCTGTTGCTGATGTGTGAGGAGAACTTTTCATACCCTTTCTTTCAAATTCGAACAATTTCTCACCTAGGAAGAAACCTAATATAAGAAATATTCTAGTGTTTTATGGGGAAAAGACCACTCTTACTTCACGACTGCCATCTGTTGTCGTTTTTGCATACTATTTATCTTCTTCCATAGTTGGTAGAAGATAACATAAATTTTGTTGTAAATAGGATTGTTTTCATTTCGTTAGGAACCAGTATGGTTGAAAATGTCACTTTCCTTTCATGAAACGCTTGAAAATTAATTTTTAATGCACTTTAGATTGTCTACGTAGTCTATGTAATCTACAACCCAATGTAATCTACGCGTAGATTACGTGTAGACAACGCATGTAGACGTAAACTACGGCACATCACTGATTTGAATCCATCTGGGTTTTTTTTTATGCTCGTTTCCTGAATCATTACAACACTCTCATTATCGCGGATGACGTAAAGGTATAGAAGTTCCCAACCGACGTGTCGTGTGTTGCGTGTCGCTTCGGTCTGAAACCTCCCTGAAGCAAAACATCGATAGAATGTTTGACGTTGCGTGAACAACAGACCGAGGCGACACAATGGGTATTTAGGAAATAGCCCGGTCCGAACGACACGTAGCCTATAACTTGTCGTGTCGCTTCGGTTCGAAAGCTAGCATTTAGCTATTTGTGAAGCAGGCACGTATCTAGGAATATTTTTCCCGGGGGGGGGGGGTCCCAACCAAGTGTCTCACGAATAGTAGTAGTAGTAATAATAATAATAATAATAATAATGTTTCAATTAATTATATTAAATCAAATTAATACTAATTACAATACATAAATTAATATTACATTATTATTACACGAATAGATAAAAATACTTTATAAGAATAGAGATATAACAGCGCATATTCATTACGTTGCTTACCTGTAGTTAAGATCGGAATAATTTACATAAGAACAAGTGCCCTGGCAATGAAATTAATTGATGAATAATTGAATATTTATCGAATAACAAGAATGGTGTTACATGTAGTTGGAGAAATGTAAGTTTCTGATTAATAATTTATGCATATTATTTTGAGTAGTAGTGTACATAAATCTTCTTTGTAATGTCATTCAAACCCGTATGATCCCAATATAATCCTTGCCTTCTAAAAAGTTCAGAGGAAATTAATAACCATCGATAATGCAACGAATGCTAATATTTTTAATTACTTAATTTTAGTACTTAGTAAGTCTTTCTGGGGTCCGGACCCCTGGACCCCCTAAATACGTCCTGCGTGTCCTTCAAAGCCGTATGATTCCAATATAATCCTTGTCTTCCAATAAGTTCAGAGTAAATTGTACAACAAAGGCTAATCGAATATATTTTTCAATATTTAATTTTAGTACTTGATAAGTCTTTCGGGGGGGGGGTCTGGACCACCTGGACCCACCCAAATACGTCTTTGTTCTTTTTGGCAGTCCCGTCATCAATTTCATCATATCATCATTCATCCTGATCTTCGCTATTGTCCAAAAATGGGAAAACAGCGAAGAAAAGTAAAACAAATCAAGCAAGCAACGTTTCACACCGTAGCAGCCCGTACCACTCTGCGTTCGATTGGTGAAATCTCCCTCCAAGCGTCACGTGTCGCTTGTCGGTTTGGTGTGAAATCTCCCTGAACCCGTATTGCTTTTCGCTTGACACTTCAGTGTGATATTCCCATGTCGCTTGTCGTTTCGGTCTGTCCTAAACATTATCTACTAATGGAAATATACTGCCTTTGCCCCCAGTTTTGGCACCTTGCTCCCCCGGTTTTGGAACCCAATCGCCGCCACTAGATGGACGGATAACTACGTTGAACAGTCGATGCATGTAGCTGCTGAAGGTTCCAGGTTAGTGATCCGGCCTGTTCCGGGACTTCATGTAATCACCATTTCATCCTCATCGTCGCAACTAGCCAAAAGTGACAGAAAGTCTGACGTAAATTAAGAAAAATACATTAAAATATTAATAGACAAGTAAAGTAAGATTGTTTCCACAATATCTCTGGCTGTTATGCACTTGTAGCTTGGCAGCGAGTCATAAGTCCAGATTCAACCAATCAACAATCGAGCCGCTGACGTCATCTCAACCTAGCACCAATCGCCAGCCCTGTTGCTCACGTCATGCGCTGTTGCAGGCTCGCTGACTGGAGATGTCCTGAAATGAATATGCTGTTCATTCTTACTATCTTTTTCGGTAATTTTGCATCTCTTTTAAACCTCATAGGTTCATTTACAAAAACAGGACGAGCCAGTTTTTATTTAAATTTAAATATTTTATAACCAACATTTTTCCAGTCATTTTTTAAAAATAAATACCATGACCGTTTTTCTAAACAGCTTTTACATAGCTAATTGTGTCTACCATGTGCACACCAGTGCCATATGTCTTTCTACATGGTAAACTATTAAAACTTAAAGAACGGTTTTACCGTGTTTGTAAAGTTTACAGACAGACTGTTAAATTTCAACGGTGAATATTAGTTAATTTAACGGTACGTTTTAACAGCGTAGCGCGTTACATTCGCCACATGGTTCAAAAGCAACAATAAGAGGTTGTGATTGTTCGAACATTGTTGGAGAACTAATGATGTTTCTTGATTAATAATTAAGCAGGTGAATCGTTGTGCATATTACTTCATTATGCATTATGTTACAGGCACAATTGCGGGTATCTGATATGGATGTCACGTTCAATTTGGGAACTCATGTGTGTATGTTAATGCGTGACATGTTCTAATCGAAACTATGACTGACATTTACATGCATTGCGTGCACTGAGTACTTAGCTAATTGACAATTAAAGAAACGGACGATAAGAAAAAACAGGCATAATATATTAGGAGAAAGCAGTCATATGGTACAAAATAATCGACGTGAATGGAAACAACCTACCGTTTATAGTAGGACCAGAACCACTATGGGTCTCCGCCAGGAATCGAACCCTGGACCCCTTGATTACAATGTGACGACGTTAACGCGGGGAGGGGCGAAAGTTTGAACGTATTGCATAACTGTGGGGTGTAACCATGCGGGGGCAGGGGAGGGACACAGCCCCCGCTGAAAAATAAATATCGGGTCAAAATTATTATGCGTGAACATTGTTAGAGATAAGTTACTCTAAAATTTGAAATGTTTTACGGAGGTGGTCACCGAGGTGGAGTGGTTATCACATCGCGCTACGACGGCAGAGGTCCCGGGTTCGTATCCGGGCGTATGTGTTTGTGAGTGTCCATTCATCAGTTTCATCATATCATCACTCATCCTCATCTTCTCGATTAGCCTAAAGTGGCAGAAAAGCGAAGTAAAATAAACTAAATAGATTAATCAATCGATTTTTAGGAGTTGATCTCGGTACCAACTCTGTTATTGTCTTCACGTTTAATATCTTTTGATTTGATTTGATTTAGTTTATTTTACTTCGCGTTTTGTGCCTCTTGGCTAATTTGCGAAGATGGGGATGAGTGATGAAATGATGAAATTGATGAATGGACATTCACAAACAACCAAGCCCGACCGGGATTCGAACCCGGGACCCTTGGCGTCGCAGCGCGATGTGCTAACCACTCGGCCACAGGGTCGGGCACGTTTAATATCTAAGAAACTAAAAGTTAAAATATACAAAACAGTAATTTTGCCTGTATTATTATATGGATGCGAAAATTGGTCCCTTACATTGAAAGAGTA
Organism: Lepisma saccharinum; assembly: GCF_977018435.1. NCBI lineage: Eukaryota > Metazoa > Arthropoda > Insecta > Zygentoma > Lepismatidae > Lepisma > Lepisma saccharinum. Next base: position 33,466,608 of record NC_139252.1, on the reverse strand, counting down.
ACATAAATTGAGAGTATTTGAAAATAAGATCCTTAGGAAAATATTTGAACCTAAAAGGGATGAGGAGACAGGTGAGTGGAGAAGGTTACATAATTTAGAACTCCATAATTTATATTCATGTGCAGATATTATTAGAAAGTTAAATCAACAAGACTTACGTAGGCAGGTCATGTGGCACGAATGGGAGAGGAAAGAGGAGTTTACAGGATTCTTGTTGGGACACCTGATGGTAAGAGACCTGTAGGAAGGCCAAGACGAAGATGGAGGGATAACGTTGAGATGGACCTAAAGGAAATCGGTAGGGATGGAAAAGAGTATATAGATCTTGCTCAGGATAGGGACGGATGGAAGGCCTGTGTTGCTGCAGTCATGAACCTTCGGGGTTAAGAAGGCTAGAGAGTTAGTTAGTTAAGGTTCCTACACATCTGCCATTCGATCAACCAATATGACTTGTCAGAAGGCATGTGATTTGTTTACATTGACTTACTTCTTACATCATACAGAGAATAACTTATTTTCCTCTACAGACCGAACACTGACATCGTTCGCAATGGAAATTTTCACTCGAAATAATGAACAAATGAATAGATCAAGTAACTAGTAAGTTAGCTTCTTCAAAGACTTTTTTGCCATTTAGTTAATATTGTTTATAATATTGAGTTCTTATCATCTAAATCAATACTTTCTTTGCGCAGGTAATAAATCTCACATACTTCCACAAAATTACGTTGGTTTATGGAACGACAGCGCTACGATGCTCCCTGTCCATGATACAGTATGCGCGCGCTATCTGTTGGCGAAAGCGAGAACTACGTGAGGAAAGCTTTGGGATGGATCGAAAACAGTGCTTTCCAAAAAGTTAACGGATATTTAACTTTCTCAGTTTACTTTTCTGCACAAATTGAGCGACTACGCCTTAAATGGACTGTGTTGAATATATTACCTCAGTGGAAACAATATGTAATGTTTTTGGATGAAAGAAGAGCCAAACTAATTTTATGTATAACGCCAGTACATCGCTACTTGAATTACCTTTTTTTTTTATATATATATATATATAGAAGTGAAGAATTTTATTTGTCGTTTTGATGTCGAGTCTAGGGGAAGTTCAAAGCCTTTCACATCGAATAAATTTGTCATTTTCGAGGATACTAATAGTTTTTCTTTCGTTATTACTTGATTTTTAGAAGTTAGTCAAACATCTCAACAGAGGGAAGCACATACTTTACAGTTGTATTCTATGCTTGTCGTCATGAAAAAATGGAACAATTCTAGCATGCTTCTTTCATTAAATTGAGTGTAAAATACAGATCTTTTTTTCGTCTAGGCTAATATCTCTCATTTGAAGTAAGACAATCAAATTGTTAATCTTTACCTTTGATTCACGGTAGCAATTTTTAAATACATGTAGCTCTTAAATTGTTCGTACATGACAAAAACGTTTTAAAATTGGCAGTTGCGTTAAAAAATGTTACATTTCATATTAATTAGCTGGTCTTTCTGCAAATGTTTTTAAATCTTATAACGCTGAACATATTTAAATGGATACAGACCAGAAGCATTCGTAAAATTTAATAATATAAATAAATAAATTATTCTAATATTAAAAATAAATTATTTCACGTCAGTGTTTGAAGGGTAACCGGATACAATTCTAGAAAGCTTTATTATCCCTCTGTGTGTATGTTTGTGTGTATTTCTATCTATACCTCCCCCCATTCCCTCCACTCCCTCCCTCCCTCCTCTCTCTCTTTGCTTTTCGATTTTTTTACTTGTACACTCACCGGCAATAAAAACCGGCACATCTATATCTTGAAATACTCTGTTCCCTGCAAGGCGTTATGTGGGTTGCATAACTCTACAGTGTTGGTAGAACTTACCATTGAAAATTTGCTACTATACTCTGTCCCGGATATCTCTGGAGCAGGAGAACAAAAACAAGTCTCTGCGCAAGTAGTGACGCGAGACGGCTCCACCAATGAACACGTGAGAGGGAACGGGATTGTGTGGAGGGGAGTTACCAGCCTTCGCAGCAGCGAGTACTGCTTCGCTCTGCCCATTCGATTTTCACCCCTTCCCTGCGCTATGCGCGGCATTGCTCCACAGTTAGCTGGGACAGAGTATAACATCCAATCATCGCCGTATAGTTAGTCACGCACATAACGTCAAGCAGGTAAGCGAATATGTCAGGATGAAGGTGTCATATTTGTATTGTAGCTGACTGTACATCTCTCCCTTTCCATATTTCTTCTTTCTCTCTCTCTCCCTCTCTCTCTGTATCCGTTTCTGTTTCTTCCTATCTCTCTATATCTATCTGTCACTCTCCCTTCCCTTGGAAATTTGCATCCTTCATTTGAAATTACCCCTTTTAGACGCCAGGAACCCTGGGAACGAATCCTGAGCAAGACAAGGATGTTCATCTTTGTTTGTCCTGTTGAGAAAGAAAAAGCGAACAGTAGAAAATAAAGATAAATTAGAAAGAAAATATGAAGATAGCGTCTAGAAAAAGTCAGGACATCTGACTGCAACGCGGGAGGCCCGGTTCAATCCCAGGAATGAGTTTGAATTGTTTAAGCCTGTATCCAGTTTCTAATAAATGAGCACACGTGGATAAACAACTGGAGGGTGTTGCCGATCACATCATATCCACAAAATAACCGAAATAGTGAATGTGTGGGTACCTTCACACCCCTCATATGCCTGCACTGCATGTTGCAACGAGCAGGAAGGGCCTACCCATTAATGTGCCGTAGACTATAAGTTTACGTCTACATGCGTTGTCTACACGTAATCTACGCGTAGATTACATTGTGTTGTAGTTTACATAGACTACGTAGACAATCTAAAGTGCATTAAAATTAATTTTCAAGGGTTTCATGAGCAGAAAGTGACATTTTCAACTATATTGTTTCCTAACGAAATGAAAACAATTATATTTACAACAAAATTTCTCTTCTCTTCTATTATCAACTATGGAAGAAGATAAATAGTAGGCAAAAGAAACAACAGATGGCAGTCGTGAGGCAAAATTAGTCTTTTTTTCCATAAAATACTACAACATTTCCTATCTTAGGTGAGAAATTGTTCGAATTTGGAAGAAAGAGTATGAAAAGTTCTCCTCACACATCAGCAACTGATACGCAGTACAATTGTCTTTTTATTCCACGGCGCCCTTTGATAAGTTATCACCTTTCGGCATGTTGTTTACATAGATTACGTAATCTACGTGTATAAAATAGTCTACGTGTAGAATGTAGACTATCGTTGTTTACGCGTAGACGCACATCACTGGGCCTACCACCGTGACGCAGTGATTAGCACAGAGCGCCACGAAGTGAGGGGTCGAGGGTTCGAATCCCGGCCTGGGCACGGGTGTCTTTGTGAGTGTCCCTTCATCAATTTCATCATATCCTCGCTTTTTCTCATCGTCGCGAAGAGCCAAAAGTGGAAGAAAAACCGCCATTAATAACAAAAAATCAAATCGAAGCAACAAGTAAGGGCTAAATTTACCTTTTCTTAACTTTTAAATAAATATTATTTATTATTTTCGTCTCGTATTCAATTTAATTTTATGTCTATGGCATGACTCCCCTTACAAATATTTCCGACGACGCCTATGATCACTGCTTCAATTCCAAATCGAGTTCACTCGAACTTCATTTGCACTTAAGTCCAGAAATTGAACTTAAAACCGACCATGTTGAACTGCAAACTTGGAAAAAAAGAGTACGAAGTTTGCAAACTTGAAAAGAAAGAGTACGAAGTTTGTAAACTTGAAAAATAAAAAATAGTAAGTTTGCAAACTTCAAAAGAAAGAGTATGAAGTTTGTAAACTTGAAAAATAAAAAAGAGTATGAAGATTGTAAACTTGAAAAAAAGAGTATGAAGTTTGCAAACTTGGAAATAAGAGCATGAAGTATGCAAGCTTGAAAGAAAAAGTATGAAGTTTGCAAACTTGAAAAGAAAGAGTACGAAGTTTGTAAACTTGAAAAAAATAAAAAAAGAGTATGAAGTTTGCAAACTTGGAAGTAAGAGCATGAAGTATGCAAACTTGAAAAGAAAGAGTATGAAGTTTGCAAACTTGAAAAGAAAGAGTACGAGGTTTGTAAACTTGAAAAAATAAGAAAAGAGTATGAAGTTTGCAAACTTGAAAAAAGTATGAGGTTTGCAAACTTGGAAATAAGAGCATGAAGTATGCAAACTTGAAAAGAAAGAGTATGAAGTTTGTAAACTTGAAAAATAAAAAAAGAGTATGATGTTTGCAAACTTGAAAAAAGAGTATGAAGTTTGCAAACTTGGAAATAAGAGCATGAAGTATGCAAACTTGAAAAGAAAGAGTATGAAGTTTGTAAACTTGAAAAATAAAAAAGAGTATGATGTTTGCAAACTTGAAAAAAGAGTATGAATTTTGCAAACTTGAAAAATAATGAAGAGAATGAAGTTTGCAAACTTGAAAAAAAAAGGTATGGAGTTTGCAGACGAAAAAAACAACTGAAGGACAGTTTCCAATACATTCTGTTCAGCGCTGTTTCGGGAAGGGGAAATCTTGCACGGCACGCACATACAAACGCACATACGCACTTCTCCTTGCCGTCACCCCCTTCAACCCCCCCGTTCCTCCTGCCCCTCTGCAAAAGCAGCTGGCCAAAGTGATCCCGTGTCGAGGAGCAATTGTCCCTATTGGAAGTCAGACGCCTTTTCCCGGATGATGGATGATCTTGGAACCGGGGAAGATTGTATTTACGGGCGCGCGGAAGGGGATGGTGGGGGGACACCCCCGTTGCAAGCCACCCCAACCCTATTCCCGTTTCCTGCTCCCGGCTTTGGCAGACGGCACCCTCTTTTCTCATAGTAACAAAGGAGTGTCCCAACTTTTGGTTCCCGAAAACGAACATTGCAGACCGGGAATCAGCCGAAGAGAGGGAGAGAGGGGAGCTGCTTCCCCCCCCTTTCCGACAGGGAAAGGTGGAGGGGATTTTAGCATGACGCTCCCTTTTCACAACAGAATATAACTCAATTTCCAGCGTGCTGATTCATACGTGACGAGGTGTGGGGTTTTCCTTACTTGAACTAAGTGGTTGCGGCCAAGCTCCGAAATGTACATTATCCATAGCAATACAAGAAATATTTATCCCTACTATAATCCTATATCTTTAAATTGACCACTTAATGGTAGTACTTACATCCAATGTTTCAAAATTGACCACTTAGTGGTAGTACTTACATCCTCTGTTTCAAAATTGACCACTTAATGGTAGTACTTACATCCTATGTCTCAAAATTGACCACTTAATAGCAATACGTATATCCCATATCCCTAAATTTACCACATGGTGTCAGTACATATATCCTATATCCATAAATAGAGCACATAATTGCAGTACTTATATCCTGTATCCCTAATTGACCACACAATGGTAGTACTTATATCATAAATCCCTAACTTCACTACTTAGAGGCAGTACTTATATCCCTAAATTGACCATACAATATTCTATATCCCCCAATTGACAACTTAATGGGAGTACTTATGTCCTAAATTCCTAACTTCACTACTTAGTAGCAGTACTTACATCCTGTATCCCTAAATTGACAATTGAATGGCAGTACCAGTGATGTGCCGTAGACTATAAGTTTACGTCTACATACGTTGTCTACACGTAATCTACGCGTAGATTACATTGGGTTGGTTGTAGGTTACATAGACTACGTAGACAATCTAAAGTGCATTAAAATTAATTTTCAAGGGTTTCATGAAAGAAAAGTGACATTTTCAACTATATTGGTTCGTAACGAAATGAAAACAATCCTATTTACAACAAAATTTATGTTATCTTCTATCATCAACTATGGAAGAAGATGAATTGTATGCAAGAAACAACAACAGATGGCACTCGTGAGGCAAGAGTGGTCTTTTCCCCATAAAACACTAGAATATTTCCTATATTAGGTTTCTTCCTAGGTGAGAAATTGTTCGAATTTGGAGGAAAGAGTATGAAAAGTTCTCCTCACACATCAGCAACTGATACGCAGTATAATTGTCTTTTTTTCCACGGCGCCCTTTGCTAAGTTTATCACCTTTCGCCATGTTGTTTACATAGACTACGTAATCTAAGTGTATAAAATAGTCTACATGTAGAATGTAGACTATCGTTGTTTACGTGTAGACGCACATCACTGGGCAGTACTTACATCCTACAGTATCTCTAAATTGACAACTGAATGGCAGTATTTATATACAGTGTTCGAACTGAAGAAAGTGTAGAAGATGAAAAATTTCATAGCTTCAAATTTTGGGAAGCCAAAGGGGTTAGGGGATTCCATGATGATTCAAGGGTTAGAGGAGTGTACTTGGAAACCACGAATCATGAGCTTGGAACTTCAGCCATCATAGCCTATTCATTCATTATTATCTATGTAATTTCATTTTATTTTGATAGCGAAATTTGCTTCATACATTTGGGCAGGATAGGCCAGCGAAGATGTGGTCGTGTCCCACCCTAGCCCACACTTGACGCCACCCCTCCCACCCAGGGTCCGCCATCTTGGTGTTTACATTGCATGGGTACTTGCTATTAAACACGAACGAACAAAGCTAATTGTGAAGATATTACACATAATGAAATGAAGATAACGGTCTTCCTATTGTTGAATTCATCCGCGTCATACTGTAACTTCTAATTTCGTTTGTAAAGATCCGTTAAATGCGTAGATATGGTCGTGAAATGTGTTACAATTGCAGAGAAAGCTATCATAATTTAATTAGACCTCGTATATCCAATCACGTTTCCAGTTTCTTCATTAGTTCGTTATCTCGACAGCCATGTCTATGCGAAGTGGTCAGCATGACGTGGTACGAGGTCCCAAGTTCGAATCCTGGCTAAGGCATGGGCTGTATCATTGTGCTTGTTACATTAATCATTTCATCAGTTCATCATCATCGCCCGGATTAACGCAAGGGTTTGAGAAGCGCCATAAACTGCATAAATAACGGTTCTTCTGCCATCCAACTTCCATGATAAAATGATCATAATCGTTTGTAAAGTATTAACGACCATTATAAACCGTAATTAATACATTTTTAATGAATCAGTTTTAAAAATATATGTTTATGGTGCACACAACTGCTATTTATAATCATTACCTACTTTTGTGCGAGATAAAATTTTTCAAATTTAAATTTGAAACTGCTGTGTTGTTTTAAGGAATGAATTTCTGTTGATACATAGTAGATGTTGTCCTCTGCTAATTGACGTGTTTACTTCAAATCATGATCACCACATTGTGGAAAACGGACTGAATGAATATTTGTGTTTTATTCCAAGCCGTCACCAACGCCATCTATACTTCTCATTGTAGACACAACACAGAGAACTGACGACACGAATGCGCATGCGCTCACGAAAATAAACTGTTGCCTCCTGTTTTTCGTAAATAAGATTTTCAACGGTAGAAAAATGTCAATTTTACGGTAACTTGTAACGGTATAGGACCACGGTTCAAAAGTTTCAATCGGGTGCTATTTATAGCGTAAGAACGTATTATTCGCAAGGGAAATTGACATAAATGTTGTCGTAGGTTGAGGGAAATACGTTGTACGATAATAGTTCCTCTGGTTTCCGATAGAGGTCAGTCGATCTCAATACTGTGGTTAAGATTAGGAGTCAGGTTTTGCGATAGAGGGCTGTTCAAATGCCGCAGTTTAAAGATGCATCGATATTAATTTTACAGATTTTCTTCACCTATTTTACTCTTTATTGTATCTTGTTCAGTTCAATTCAGTTTCTGCATTGATTACCGCATTTTCTTTCACAATGATAATATTATATCAATATCCGATCGTGTTTCTTTGCTCACTTTTTTGGATTTCACACAGTCTAATGATAATGTTCTACACTCTGTCTAGGGAATCTCTGGAGTAAGCCAACGAATACAAGACATCTGTTCAAATAGGACTCGAGAGGGCTCGACTAATGAACGCGCGAGAGGGGAAGTGAGTGTATGTAGGGGAAAAAGTTGCTGCAACTACCAGCCGTTTGCATAACCACGCACTGCTTTGTTCCACCCACTCGCTTTCTCCCCTTCTCTATCATTATGCGCTGCCTTGTTCCACAGACAGAGACAGAGTGTATCTCCAAATTGTAATAATAATAGTGCGGGCGAGGTTCAGCTGAGGGCTGTTGTGCCGCCTAGCCCTTGTCAATGTGATGAACAGCATATGGAGCAATATGCTACATACATGTAAAATGATACAGATATACACACCTGAAAGTAATACACAAAATTAAATGGATACACAAGTGTGAAACTCGAGTGAGTGACATGATCCTTCAGTATGTGCCGCGACTTTGCCATTGTTCCATTAACAACAAATTGTTTACTTTACCTCTGAAACATAAAGGATTTTTTATGCACGCGTGAACGAAGCTGATGTTATTTACGCTATCGTCTGATACCCACATGTAACCAATATTGGTATTTTGGGTTTATTACCTAAATTTGACAGCCGTAAGTATTTTCATTACACACTTTAAAGGCCACTGCTTTCAAGACCTACAAATTAGACAAATTTCCATTCTCAGTGTCCAATTACTAATTGGAGAATATGCTGTTCCCCACTAATATTCTTTACTTTCCACAGGCCAAGATCATCAGGAACAGCTGAGGATATGTTACCAGCACCCAGCGGTTGATTCCAACACTCCAGCACAGGTGAGTCGACACTTTGTTTAGAATTGAGATCATCAATTCTGCATTTACGGTCCTGACGCCCGTACCCTGACATAATGGCTTCGAGGTCGATGCCTTAGCGTATATCGTCAGTTCATTTTCACGAGGGAGGAGGTCGACTGATGAAAAATGATGACACCGTACTTGTAGGCCAAGGTCGAGGACGTTCTTTCAACCCCCAAATGGAATCCTTTGACTCACACCGGCTGACAAATGAATGTTGGGAGACCCTAAGTACATCAGCAGTACTAGCGGGGGGGGGGGGGGAGATTCCCGTGAACACAAACTACCTTATTTATCATCCAAGCGTCCTGCAAAATGAGGAATTAATGTTGGTTCCTTTTATAGCCTTGCAATAAATCCACTAGACAGCGACTCTCATTGTTGTCCCGGTCAGGGGACAGAATCGTTTCAGAGGCCGCTGAGGAAAGAACTACCGTTTCTGGAGCTGCGAGTATGGTTCTCGCACCAAGTACCGTGAGAATAATTTACCGAAAGGACTAATTAGGAAAGTCATCAAAGCTACCCTCCGCGGTCACGTGATAAGTGGGAGGTGATTTTTGGGAGATTAGTGTGTTAAAGGGTTCAAGTCAGAGTGTTGTGTTGTCAGTGCTTGGTCCATCTCGGGCATGATCGGTGTGGTGCAGCGCTTGTGCGAGTGGTGGTGCTATGGTGTGCCTCGGTGAAGTCAAGGTCGTTGCTGAGAGGTCTCGCTCGCGTCCAAGGCAAGTACGAAAAGAAACTGTTCTCATGTCGCATTCCATCAAAGGCTTTAGTGAAATCTACAGCACAATTTTCCTTGCATGGAAATTGTTGTAGCTAAGTGCACTGCCGAATTTGGAAATTTATTGCACGTTATTTTTCTTTCACGTTTGGATAATCGCGACGCTGAGAATGATGAAACAGATGAACGGACTCGAACCTTGATGGTAAGTCGACCAGCTAGCGCGTACGCAGAAAATTCGTTTGGAACACCGATTTCAATATTTATAATCCATTACTTCAGTAATTAGAAATAGTGTTTAGAAGTAGTACTTACTTCGGGACAGTTCCATAGTTACTGATGTAAGTTTTGAAACTAATCACATGAAAGCCTTGGTTAGGCTGCAGAATTGCGCTGAAATGCCTTCTTGACCAGAAAATATAGACTTTTAACTTTAAAAGCAGATTCAGGCTTCTTCTGAGAGAAGTACATATGTTTTATAGTGTATGTTTTTGTCTCATAAGTATTGGAAGATAACTCCATTTTTTGTGTGATAAATATGAGAAAACCAGTTCTATACATTCTACTCAGATTTCGGGTTTCTGTTATTATTATTTTTGATCATGCCTGTTGATCTTATCACTTTGTTCTATCGCATGGAGCATTAATTGTGCATGAGCTGGTAATAGCCAATGAGAGTGCACTTTAGTTGAGAGGGGGGGGGGTGTATCTGCTACAACTAATCATAGTCTACGCATCCACTGAAAGAAAAAACAAAACTGCATCCTCTTATTCACTGCAGAGGTTGTAGCCCCCGTGGCGGAGTGTTTAGCACAGGGGTCCCGGGTTCGAATCCCGGCTTGGGGATGGATGTTTGTGAATTTCCATTCATCAATTTCATCACTCATCCACATCTTCGCAAATTAGCCAAAAGGAACACAAAAAGGGAAGTAAAATAAAGCAAATCAATCAATCAATATTCGCATGCAGACGACTTTTATATTGTCTGTTTTTGTTTATTGCACTCACAAGTGACTATTTCGAAGATAACTGCTTTTGTGAGTACCGAATACGGAAAAGCGATGAACATTTTTTTTAATGTACATTAATTATTAAGACTATTTTGTGTTTGTCGATGCCTATTTTGCTTGCCTTTGATAGATTTTAGTGCCTATATTTTGTAAATTTCGGCTGAATCATACTTGAAAACAATTCCTAGCGTACGCAGGTTGTTCTTTTTCCTGAGGGAATTGTAAAGATGGACCACTTATATTACATACTTGCGTTCTATGAGACAGGATACACAATAAAATATTTCGTGTTTATAATTTTTCGCCTTCGTACTAGTGGTGATGTACTAAGTGGTCATTTAAATAAGTGTTTATAATTCCAAATTTGGTTTTTCAAAATTTCGGGAGGGGTTGCAGACCCATCCGCCCCCCCCCATGCCTACGCCAGCGAACACAACTATACTATTACGGACGTATCATCATAGCTGCCATATATCCGCGAGAAAAACAAACAATAAAACTCATACAAACAATGATAGAATAACAAGCTTATATACAAAATTGGAAGGTAAAGGAAATCAGATCATAATGATCTTAATTATGTACTAACTAGCTCATTGTCCGGCGTTGTCCAGGCATTTATTTATCCCAATCTTCAATTAGACAGGAAAATAATAAATTCTAACTATAGTGTTGCTTGCTCAAGAGTTGGTTCACCAAAGAATTTAGCGACCCCGAAAACTATGGATTCCACACTAATATCGGTCGTTTTCACATGTCACCCCCTGCCCACCCCCACCGGTGCCAGGGGTGTTTTATCCCCACAGTATTCATTTCCAGACTGTAATTGATATGTGTACCAAGTTTGGTTGAAATTGCTCCAGGCGTTCGGGAGTTATGCCGGAACAAACACACTACATCCATTTTTATAGACGTAACTTTTCTGCTAGAATCAAACACAACAGTAAGATAAAGTTGGTCATACATCCGTTTAGTGAGTCACAAGCAGTGATGTGCGTCTACGCGTAAAGAACGATAGTCTACATTCTACACGTAGACTATTTTATACACGTAGATGACGTAATCTATGTAAACAACATGGCGAAAGGTGATAACTTAGCAAAGGGCGCCGTGGAATTAAAAGAAAATTATACTGCTTATCAGTTGCTGATGTGTGAAGAGAACTTTTCATACTCTTTCTTCCAAATTCGAATAATTTCTCACCTAGGAAGAAACCTAATATAAGAAATATTCTAGTGTTTTATGGGGAAAAGACCACTCTTGCTTCACGACTGCCATCTCTTGTTGTTTTTGCATACTATTTATCTTCTTCGTTCTTCCATAGTTGATGATAGAAGAGAAGAGAAATTTTGTTGTAAATAGGATTCTTTTCATTTCGTTAGGAACCAATATAGTTGAAAATGTCACTTTCCTTTCATGAAAGCCTTGAAAATGCACTTTAGATTGTCTACGTAGTCTATGTAAACTACAACCCAATGTAATTTACGCGTAGATTACGTGTAGACAACGCATGTAGACGTAAACTTATAGTCTACGGCACATCACTGGTTACAAGTGACTGGAATACATCTTAAAATTTGACATTTTAGTTTCGCTTTCCATGGAATTACTCTTCTAGAGTTGGAGGTTGACGATATAGCTCAGAAACTTCGTTGTCGCCCTCCCTCCCCCCAGACGCAAAATTTAAATATTTACTAAAACAAAACATAAGTTTCTGCCTCATATCCCCTATTGAAGCACTGATTTGCTCCAAGTAAATTAAATAATGGGATGTCATCACCTCATTTGACTTCTTCTCCATAGATGGAGCCAGAGAGTACGAGAGCGGATATTTTTAAAGGACAGTCAAAAAAATGTACTTAAAACATATTCATTATTTTGACTTCAGTTGTCTTTATAGTAACTATTTTTCATTAGATGTAATTGCGAACACCATGTCCGGCATTAACCTGAAAAATCTGGCAATGCCGAAAATGAAAGCTGCATTTTCCTTTATTTTCTGTGTAAAACGAATAGTTGGGAACATTGTTACCTATTACTAGGAGACTATGTAGTGTCTAAGATGTTTTCAAATAATTCCACAATTCACCATCAAAGCTTACGTGTTCGGAAATACCCCGCTTACCCTTCTTTACTGACTTCAATAAGCAGTCCACCACGAATCACAGATTTTCCTTAAAGAAATATTGTATGTATGGATGCTTTGTTGGTGTGCATTACTATATCATGAAACACGGAGGCGAGGATTTATGAGATTATTGAAACTCCTAACTCAAGTGTTTGAGCACACCCTACACACAAGACCCAAAACGTGTCAATTGACACAAATATGTTGACTCCATTAATACAATAACGTGCATAAACTTCAAATGATGCACTTTTTGGTGTGTCAAAATACACAAATAAATACATAAAAGGATACTTTTATCAGCTGGTGTTCCCTGTGATGCACAAAAAATGCATCAATTGGGAAAATCAGACAAGATCATTTCAAAGATGACATGCATTTTTTGTGCATCACAGGGGACACCAGCTGATAAAAGTACCCTTTTATGCATTTATTTGTGTATTTTGTGTATTTTGACACACCAAAAAGTGCATCATTTGAAGCTTATGCACGTTAATGTGTTAATGGTGTCAACATATTTGTGTCAATTGACACGTTTTGAGTTCTGTCTGTAGGTATTTCAAAAGTTGGCGTCTCTGGTGCTGATCACATCACCTTCAATCACGGTACAGTGAACAGAGCAGAACTTTACCTTTGAAATATTCCCTCTTATTGCTCATAATGGACCAATTCTTTATACCTTAACTTTACAAGTAATACATGCTTCTTTATACACACAACACTACTTCATTCTTGCAAGGTTTGTACACATCTCCACTCCCCCCCCCTCTATTTTAATCACATCCATAATCACCCTGAATCATAGCAAGAGCATACCGTATTGGTTCTATGTGTTTGGCTGTTTTTCCCCTTTACAATCAGTTTGTTTATACAGTGCTATAGTCACAGGGTATACGCTGTTTAGTGAAAAGTTAAGTGGAGAACATGCTTATAGTAACTTTGGATTGTGTTTCCATTATACATACCTATGGATGAAAACATTTAACTTCTACAAAAATGTCTTTCATAATAGAATACTAATGATAATCATGTTACACCCATAATTTTCATAAAAGAGGCTTTATTAAAATAAAAACTATAAAACGCGTAATATTGCATTTCATTTTCTTGTTAATAGTCTATTACTTTTCCGAATTATCAGATTCTATACTTTAACTGACATTAATAATAGTATACTAATTACACAAAAAATGAAAAATTTGGAAAATACTTAAGTAAAAAAACTGAAAAAATAAACAAAAAATCAACTATTCTCTCTCTCATTTACGTTCTCTATGTGTTTAAAACTGTAACACAAGAGACCCATAAATTGTTGCCTTTAGCGATTTTAGTCTGCCACCATTGTGTTTCATGATTTTCCGTATTTTCAGCATCGCACCTAGTGATGTGCGTCTACGCGTAAACAACGATAGTCTACATTCTACACGTAGACTATTTTATACGCGTTGATTATGTAATCTATGTAAACAACATGGCGATAGGTGATAACTTAGCAAAGGGCGCCTTGGAATTAAAAGAAAATTATATTGCGTATCAGTTGCTGATGTGTGAAGAAAACTTTTCATACTTTTTCTTCCAAATTCGAACAATTTCTCACCTAGGAAGAAACCTAATACAGGAATTATTCAAGTGTTTTATGGGAAAAAGACCACTCTTGCCTCACGACTGCCATCTGTTGTTGTTTTTTGCATACTATTTATCTTCTTCCAGAGTTGATAATAGAAGAGAAGAGAAATTTTGTTGTAAATAGGATTCTTCTCATTTCGTTAGGAACCAATATAGTTGAAAATGTCACTTTCATTTCATGAAACCCTTGAAAATTAATTTTAATGCACTTTAGATTGTCTACGTAGTCTATGTAAACTACAACCCATTGTAATCTACGCGTAGATTCCGTGTAGACAACGCATGTAGACGTAAACTTATAGTCTACTGCACATCACTTCGCACCCCCTAAATTTCTTTCCGCCCCCCCCCCTCCCTCAATACCCCTTGATAATTGATCCTGGCGCCGCCGCTGCATTATTGACAAATGTATTTTGTAAGAACTGTCCCGTGAAGGTGAAACACGGTCGCTCTGACGAAGACAGTGTTATCTTTTTCAAGTAAAGAACAGCTAATAGCAGAAACTTTGAAAAGTTTGATTCTAACGGCTATTGTTGTCTCAATCAATTACTCAGCGTGCATTATAGAAGTAATTTATTTTGCTCATTTATATCGTATAAATAAAACTACAAATATCTTGTAAAGATCATGGGAATATATATATCCTCTAAAAATATTTTTCTGCCGTTGTACAGTTAATTTTCAAATCTGAATAATTTCATTTTTGTTCGTAGTACATTGTTCACAATCAAAGTTTAAAATTACTATCATTACTTAAGATTTTCGTTATACCAGATTTATTCCCACTCGAATAGAAAAACACACCGTTACTTCCATGTCCTTTAAAAACAATGACTGGCTATTGTAGGTAATGTGAAATTATAATTACGAATGTGAACATTATTTAGTGATAGTTTTCAACAGCTGTAACATTATTACAGCCAACATAAAATAGCTTTAAATACAAAAACAAGTAATAAATTATTGGAAGCTACATGTATTAAATTATTCGAGACTTTATAATGATTTCCTCCAGCACCCTCTGCAGTTCAACATAGAAAAACGCACTGTTTCATTTGTTTCCGTAAATGGCCGCTAGAGAGCACTGCCTCCCAGGTTCTGCCCTGTCGAGGAAACGATAAAATATGGCGACTTGAATACGCGTTGATACCTCACGTACATTGGCTCTAAATTAATAGCTTCAATGAAAGATACGACAAGAACTGTTTAAGTGTTCATTAATTAGGGAAGCGGAGGGTGTATTTCAGCGTTTAAAAATCAATTGACGTGAATATGAAAGCTTGGGAAATAGCCGTTACCTTTCAAACAATGCTCGCATTTTATTGTCTTCCGAAATCTGGTCGCCATAAATCATGTCCGACCCTTCAGCACGCGTGTGGTGCTGCCATCTCTTGGGTCGCCGAGGCACTAGGTGGAGAGGCCGCAGTTGTTGGGATGCAGTTGTTTTCAAGTAGAGACGGTAGATGGCAGTGGAGTACAAATGCATATCTGCGCTTTTCTGTTCCATGTTTGGAAGGCCAAGAATCGAAAATCTCAGTTTGAAATATTTGGAAATAAAAAATTATGAATTCTAATTTGAAACCGTTTTTGCTGTAATATTTAAATGTTTGTTCCAAATGGTTTGAAATCAATCAACCAGTGTTGTAGAGAATAAACATCAATAGAATTGACACAACATTATTTGCAATGGTGTACATTCAATTTTAAGAGCCTGGGAATTTTTAAATTTCTTTTTGATTGATTTCCTTTATTTTACTTCGCTTCTTGTGTCACTTTTAGCTAATTTGCGAAGATGGGGATGAGTGGACACTCACAAACATCAGGATTCGAACCCGGGACCCCTGGCTTCGTAGCGCGATGTGCTAACCACTCCGCCACTGAATTGAAGATTTTTGCAGATTTAATATGTTTCATTGTACAATAATTTGTATTCATTCGCTTTTAAGGATAATTATTAAGGTATAATTTAATACTTAATTGTTAATATACGTCTTGCCATTTCACTTGGAATCAAATGGGACAAAGGTGGGGCATGACCCCACTGGAAAAATATAGTATTTTTTTATATATATATTGCGTACATCTAATTCCATTTCATTGACAATATTTCGCAAACTATTATAACTTGACGTAAGTCCTCTTTATGCTGAAATATTCTAACAAACTGGACATACAGTGTAAGAATCACTTCACTGGGGATCGAACACGGGATTCTGTCATTGCAAGGCGGCAGGATACAATTATGTCATTAATGAAGCCCTGCACAGTATTATAGGGAAATAATTGACCAACATTCGTCGTAAAATAGCCTTAAATACACATTCAGGGAGAACATTGTACAAAATAATTTTATTGTACTTCTCCCCCCGAGCCGGCCCCCGTGGCGGAGTGGTTAGCACATCGCGCTACGGTGCAAGGGGTCCCGGGTTCGAATCCAGGCCTGGTCATGGATGTTTGTTAGTGTCCATTCATTAATTTCATCATTCATCCCCGTCTTCGCAAATTAGTCAAAAGTGGCACAAGAAGCGAAGTAAAATAAATGAAATCAAATCAAATCCTCCCTCCGAAAAAAAAATGCTTGGAACTATAATAGTGCCGTGGTACGAGCCGGTCCCCAATAAACAGCGCAGAACGGCTATTTTAAGAAAATTCTGTTTCCCTGCTGGCTGCGTCGGGAAGGAGTGTTTGAAAGGTTTCCGCTTGTTGCTCAAAGAGGGGGGAGCGGTAGATCTAATTGGCTGTTTGGGCTCGTACGAATTGCGCATCTACCATGGTGCAGGTGTCTCACCGAACCCGAATTGCGCACCGGACCGAAAATCGCCCCCTTCCACCGAGCACGAACTGCGCATCAAGCGGAAGTTTGTTGGAAATACATACAGAAGGAACAAATGGACAGAAATGGAACAAATTCAAATTATGTAACAATTAATGAAACTAAAAATAAGAATAAGAATTTTATCTCAGATTTGGGCAAAATTGTCAGTATCCACTACCAAATTACATTTCAATATAAACATTAATACATTTATTATGATTAAACCATTCACTTCTAGTCAAGAGCATTATTTTGAAATACGAACAAAGTGAGATGGTTGTATTTTTTTTTGCCTTGATTTTCTTATATGTCGAAGTAGGTCCTGCGAAATGAATATTCTGCAATTTTGAGACCCTGAAAAAATTTGCCCTGCCCTGCAGAAAATGCCAAGTTGAAGGTCATACCGTCCATTTTTAATGAAAAATTAGTAACTTCGTAGTGTTGTATCTTTGGAAAGCAACAACACCCAAAACTTTTGTTTTGATATACGGTTAGTATAAGACTGTTTGCTTGTATACATTCAATTGTTTTGATGGGGCATTGTTGCTTTACATTGCTATGCGGCAACGAAGAGGGACCAAAATGCAGTTTTTGCCTGTTTTCGGCCCTGAATATCTTGGTTAAGATCATCTCATTTTCTCTTGATGCTGTTGCTTAGGGATATTCTCCTTAAAACCTGGTCTCGGAGGGCATCATGATTGTGCTATTTTTCCATCCGCGAAAATGTAGTTCTATCCGAGTGTGTAAAGTATGGCCTTACATGATTTACTGGTACACCTCTAGCGTTCTTCACCCGTAGATTTCAATATCTTCCCTTCTCGAAACGTTTAAGTAAACGAGAAGTGCGTTTCCCTTCTCATTCCAATTTTTTTTGTATTTCCATAGTGCTACACTTTATTCCACAGTACGCAAGTCACTTTATTCCCATGAGTTCGAATTAATGTCACAACTTCAAATGAAAGAAATGGCTTAACAATTTAACAAATTTCACATTAGGTCGAACGTTATTGGCTGAAATCTATCACGAGCACTTTCAATTCACTGCTCTGTGCGCAATTCGTGATTGACACCCACCTGCCAGCGCACCTGGGCCTAATCCTATCATGTGCCGCTCTGTGCGCGATTCGTGCTCGGAGATTAGTGAACCCTTATACATTCATCTCTGGCCAGGTCTTGTGCGCAATTCGAGTTTGCCCAGCTGTTTGACCTCGAGTTCCTTCATAGGTAAACGCGGCAACAGAGGGTCACTGCCATAAAGGTGGTACCCGTACGCTTATTTACAAAACCTAGAGTGCTGCAGAACCAGACGTACACAACGCTGTCTTATTGGCTGTGCGCACCGGAAGAGTTTATGTTTCTGAATCGTTTTCAGGTGATAAAAATCAATATGAAGCCATCGTGAATAATAATGATGATATATCTTAAAGCGCTTGTAGCTTATACGAAGTGATTACTGCATTCAAGGAGAATTTCATTTCTTGGAATGTACTAAATAAATCCATTTCTGTATAATCAATCATGGACGTGACATAGAAAATATATGCATAAGTAGAGTCCAGCACAGTTAATTCTGCCGTGCGATGCGCGAAACAACTAAAGAAGCAGTGTTGCTAATGGAGCAGATAGAAAAATCGCTGCAGTGCTCCGAAGCACAGCTGTTACGTACAACAATAAAATTAGAGAATTCAGGTCTATCTAACGTTGAGTTTTAAACGTCATGCATTATACCAGGACTAGGATTAATATGTACTAACAAGTGGCTTTGTATGTAGCTACATACATATGAACTAAAAATTCGCAAAATATGAACTAACACATAAGTAAAATTACCAAAAATGCTGCAAAGAAGACTTCTTCATACGATTCCTTATTTGAGTGATTTCAAACAAAATAAAAAAAATATATACGTATATATTATTTTTCATTGCATTAATGCACTGGTGGCGTTCTAACTTTTCACTCCCAAAACCCGTATACACTGGTATGGAACTGCAACGGCAGATAATAACATGCCAACGTGTTAAACCGCTACAATTGCACCATAACACTCCTCCTCAAACAGTATTATTATTTCCTCTCTGAGATCTGCGACAGTCGGTTGCCTTTGTTGTACATTTACAAAGGATGCCGGCTTTCACAACAATAACAAGTACATATACTGCCACTAGACGATGAGCTGCGCGGCTTTTTCTTTTGTTATGAACCAGGGCCGGCGCTAGTCATTTTGCCTCCCTGGGAGGTGGCGGCAGATGCCGCTCTATTTCGACCCCCCCCCCCCCGGTCATTACGCAGCAACGGAAAATTGAAAATCAATATATTCCTAACTAAAACATCAAAATATAAAATAAATAATGATACTTCTTATGCTATTTCAATACTATTCAGCGCAAAAGAATATCTCGCTCGATCACAGTTTTCAATAGGCTTATTTTTTTCTTCTCTTCAAATTTTGCCGCTCGGTTCGCCCTCCCCTTCCGCCGGCCCTGCTATGAACTTGGTCACCCATCAAAGCATGGCAATTTTAACACAGAAAACAATATGTATCGCATTAAGCAGCAAAAATGACAGCCTCCTCTATGCAATTTCTACAAGAACACGTGCCGAAGCCAGAGTTGAAATGATGTTGGAGCCACATAATTTATTTATTTTGAATAATTCCAAAATTATGAAATATGAACAATTTGTTGCTGCTGTTCGCTGCTCTCTTGCCAAAATGCTTTATTGGGATGCTAACACCATGACTGGCTTCCTCCTTCATGAACTCGTGCACGTTGCTTAGAATTTCCCGAGCTTGGCTATGCAAGGTTTTTGATTTCAACTTCGACAGAACTGGAGGCATTATGGAATTTAACGTTCATTAGCAAACACACACTTTTACATACACACACGCAATACACGCACACAACGTCAAACCGGTCAAATACTTAGTATAAAATAAAAATATGGTGCTTCCAATCCAACAAAACTCACCGCCACTTTACCTGCCTTTTCCCCTTCCGTGACAGAAATAGTGCGTCATTATTACAGTTGGCAACACTAGTTACTAGCTAGCCAATGAACATGCACTGCATAAAAGAAGCTAGCACTACGCCGTGCTATATTGCCACATTAGCGTCCCTACCGAACGGTGGGAATCGCGAGCTGGAGCGCTATTCAATTGTTTTCAATGATGTTTGCGCGAGTGTGTCCAGGAATGGAATGACAATGTGGCAACAATAGCGAAGGTTTTCGAGCAGGGTAGAACACATGATGCTAAGAGAGAGGGAGACGAAACGAAAATTCGTTTCTACGCAACGGCAAATTTACGTGTGTGGCACTCTAGTTACAATGTTTGCACTGATGTGACTTTAAATAAGAAAACCATTAACTTCTAGAAGAGTTCTGATTTTCTGTCTTTCAAAACCTCAATTTTTAAAAAATGTGCTCAAAACTAATCTCAGCTTCAAGGGTTTTCCTATCTTGTTGGGATGGATCTCTTAAAAATAACATTGTCAATTTCAACCCTGCCATCTAGCGTTATCTTGAGGGAACACTAAATTAACTTCCGGAATTAGAGCCAATCAGAAGCCACATATCGCTGGAGGTTCTTCAGCACTATAGGGTTTGTAAATACGCTACCCGCACCGGCTATAAAGGCGGCGGGACTGTAGTTGTAGATACCATTTTTTGTATAATATAAAGCTAGAAACAGAATTAAGGAGGGGGGGGGGGGTTAAATTTCACGTAACCAGTTTTCCGTTTTCGATTTTGAAACTGTTTTTAATTAAACCAAAAGTTTCAAAAAAAAAAATTGACAGCACCACTTAAAGAAAAAGGAATTAAGCTTTACAAACTCATTTTTCGATTTTGCTACAATTTGATGTCTGAAATCTACATACCAAGTTTTCGTATTATCAGCTTCGTCCACTTACATAAGATTTGCTTGTGTATTTTTGTTAATCAGCGTCGCTTTTCATGTCATTTTTACTAATCGCGATGATGGGGATGAGTGATCATTACATGAAAGAAAATTCACGTTTAACTGTGTTAATTGATGTACCAAAAGTGGATTAACCAGTTCTCCAAGTGAGGGTGAATGATACCCCAGTAGTTTCAATGTCACCATGTTAAACCATGCTTACCTCAAGGCCAGATCAAACATTCCCCCAGCTAACTGTATAAATCGAGTTTCATAATTCTTCTCTCTAGTTTCGATTAGTTACGTAAAGTGCCACCTACCGTATAATTTAATATTTTCCCTATTTAATTTACTAAAACAAAAAAGGGTAGCAATTGTTTTTTCGTGAGCGTTCATGTGACTAGAATAAGAAGTAAAGATGGCGCTGGTAACCAATTGAAATATTAATCACACGTACTCGTAACATGTTACACCCGCTTGTATATATTGAGAAACATGTATGAGGGAGTAAAACTTCTAAATGTAAGTTTGAATATTTTATCTCGGATAAGGATAGATTAGTCACATATCTAGAAATATATTTTGAGGGTTCCGAAATAAAATGTTTCAGAAATATTAATATAAACATCTAAAATAAACGATTGGAGTAAACACGTACACATCAACAAAGCAAGAAAAATCAGTCAGTCAGTCTATTAAAATGATATTATTTTAAGTAGCAAAATCACCGTAATTAATATTGTATTGTTATTATTACATGAATAAGTAAAAAGACAGTATAAGGATAGGACGTATTCATTATCTAGCTTACGTGTAGTTAAAGTCGCCAAAATTTGTAAAAAAACTTCGCAGCAACATGCATCATATCGATTGATGCACTAAAGTGTGTTGTATGGCTTCTTCAAAGAATCAGATTCACATTTGATGCATTTGGGTGCATTTTGGTATGTCGTGAAAGAAACACCAATGTGCATCATTTCATTCAAGTGAGGATTTATTTCAGTCGAGATGCACTTCAATGCATCAGTTGATGTTCCTTGATGCACCAGAATGCATCTTTTTTGATGACGCACTTAAACGTTTGGTCTGAGCTACAGAGTTTATGTAGCTCAGACGAAACGTTTAAGTGCATCATCAAAAAAGATGCATTCTGGTGCATCAAAACGCATCAACTGATGCATTGAAGTTCATCTCGACTGAAAGGAATCCTCACTTGAATCAAATTATGATGGTGTTTATTTCACCACATACTAAAATGCACCCAAATGCATCAAATGTGAATCGGATGCTTTGAAGAAGCCATGAAATACACTTTAGTGCATTAATCGATACATTCTGGTGCATCAATCGGTAAGATGCATTTAGTTCTCTGAGTGTAGTAAGTTCGGCGGACACAAGTAACCTCGATTATACAACAAATGCTGAACAAGTATATTTTCATTTTTTTAAATTTAGTACTTGTTAAGTCTCTCGGGCGCGGGTCCAGACCCCCTGAACCCCGCCCCATCCCGGATTCGAAAATTTACCGTGTGAGACAGTCAACTCTTTGCAATGTATGTACTTGATCAACACACCGTTAATATTGACGGAAGTCAAATGAACTACTATACTATCTACTAATAATAACTTGTTTACATCTTACAAACACTGTTCAAGTACTATAGAAACTATTTTTAATCAGGAACTTTTCCGTGCTCAATATCAAATGGTTCCTGTTGATTTTCAACTCCACCATTTGAAAACTTCAAGAATAATACCAATGTTTAGCACATGGTCTGTAACCAAAATTTCGAAAATGAATTCAAGAAGGTTGAAAGAACGAAATATTTTTTCCCTTTCTCATTCTGAAGCCCATGTGTGCTAAATTGTTACAATAAATTCAACGATAATTTACAAACAATAAATTTACATCTTCACGCAGAACCAAACCAGCAACACATTCACGTGCATAAACTGCAAATGATGCACTTTTTGTGTCAAAATACACACAGAAATGCATAAAAGGGCATTTTTATCAGCTGGTGTTCCCTGTGATGCACAAAAATGCATGTTATCTTTGAAATGATCTTGTCTGATCTTCCCAATTGATGCATTTTATTGCATCACACGAACACCAGCTGATAAAAGTGCCCTTTTATGCATTTCTGTATTTATTATGACACCAAAAAGTGCATCATTTATGCACGTTAATGTGTTTTTGGAGTCAATATGTGTGTGTGTCAGTTGACACGTTTTTGCGTTCGGATAGCTCCGCAAATTAACTTATTTTCAAAGGATTGTATTACTATGATTTGGACCATATTCGAAAAGAGTAATAAAGCTGTATATTTTAAGTTGGACAATATAATGACGTGATTTTGCATAAGTAGAGTGTTTAGGTATGTGAAATAATGAGCTGAGAGTTTTGATAATCGTATATTTTGTAAGAAGTGTGAAGAAATATTAATTTTTTTTTTTTTTTTTTGTCTCGAAGGTGAAAATATAGCAATGAATTGAAGACAAACGGAAAACGATGAAGTTATAAGCACTAAGACCAAATTCACGAGAAAACTATGGGAATTTCGAAATTACGTTTCATTCCTTTTCTCACTGACGTACAATATAATTTATCGCAAAACCAGTTTTAATATCAATTTCTATGATTTCACCTATCAAGGTGACAAATCTTAATCCTACTCAATTTAAAGTTCAATCACAGTTTGCATATGGATTGCACACGCATTGCACATAATGGTTTCATACTGAAAAATCAGTGTCCATTGGCTAATTTCATCGATATTAAACCGTTTAGAATACGTTCTTACAGGATTTTTTTGATTTCCGAGTAACTTACTTTCCGAATTGGGTGTGATAATTTTAAGCATCCAGATATTAAAACATCATGTAAAAATAACGCAGGTTTTAAATAAATAATAATAATTTTTTTACGAAAAGCTTCGAAAAATCAAATCGAATTCCAATAAAAAACATCAAATTTTGGAGGAAAAAATTAAACGAAAGTTGCCGTTCCTAGCACCATGGTTTCTTCACTCAGGACTGGATATGCATCAAATCAAGGTTGATACATTTGTTTCTTTCAAGTGATCGTGTTCAATTGATGCATTTTAGTGCATTAAAGGAAACAGCAGCTGATAATATACCCTTCGATGCATTTGAGTATTTTGATGCACCAAAAGTACATCATTAGCAGTTTATTCTTCTTCAGGAGTCAAAAAATTATTGTTTGTGTCAATTGACACATTTTGCGCTCAGTGTGTAGACTAACAATTGCCAAGATTCACTATATTAGAAAGTATCGAAAATATACAATTTCCTACCACTCATATTTAACAGTCTGCCTGTTAATTTAAGAAAAAAATATGTGAAGAAAATATAAGCAGCACCCTAAAATTTGAAGGAGCGAAAAGAAAAAAAAGATGATACCCGAATATAAGCCGAGGGCAGAAAAAATAATTGGTCCCCTGAAAGATCTTCTCGTTGAAAGTGCATTTTTCAGTTTCGGCTCAGCAGCAACCCAATTCGTCAAGTCCATATTTCCTTCCGGCCTTTCTTGCTTGTGGCTAGGGACAGTGAATTTTCGCGATGCGCGAAATCGCGAAATGTGAAAAAAAGATGCAATTTTGAACATTCTGCACGTAACTACACCCCCAATGATGAAATATGCATGAGTTTTATTCGCGAAGTAATGCGAAAAGTGTGCTTTTCCACGAAATGAACATTTTTTCGCGAAATAACCGTGAAATATCATCAAATTAAGTAGAAAACACGCAAAAACCGGCAGTCGAGGTTGTGCGCGCAAACTGTCGATTTGTAACGAAACGTTTGCCTAAAGTTTCCTACCACTTATTTATATTTCCCTAGTTTAGGAACCCAAACGCAACCACTGGATATGTACAATAAATAAGAATTGTTGCTATAAACCAAGTGAAGTTTCAGAATACGTGCCTATGACTTTTGCCTTTGTGGGTACATGCAGTCGTTCGCATTCTAAAAAGGAAGAAGAATAAGTCTGTAGTAGTCGTATTCTGATACTTTGTTACGTTCATGCAATCATGTAAGATTGATTTCGAACTGTACCACGAACATTTTATTAGGTTTGGTAACGTTATTCGGTAATATAGTGTATAAATTATCATAAATTAATTTCACACGTATCAGGTATTGCATTCTTAAGAACCTGATGAATACTCTTTACAATTTACATGTGAATTAATTATATCAATTATTTATCATTTGCTTTTCCTTTCTCACTTTTGCCATTTTTTCCGTTTGCCATTTTTTCCTTTTGCCATTTTTCCCCTTTGCCATTTTTACTTGGCCATTTTTCCGTTGCCAATTTTTCCTTTGCCATTTTTACCGGACACCCTTGCAGCTGAAGAACGTTTTATCTTCGATCACATCAGGAAGACGCTGCAAATTGGGATTTCCCATGCACATAATCTCAGTTCGAAAACTTAGCTCCCTATCAAGCTGCATTACTTTCTTCCCCCGAATATACAATTTAGAAATGAAGTGATTTTGTGTTGATGTTTTCTTTTTGGTTGGACAGCTAAGTACTTGTGTATGTGCACAGTATATAAAAATGAAGTAGTTTATCAATTTATAGGTCTTTTGTATGTTGTTTCCTCTCATAATGAAAAAGTGTGTGCCATTTTTTTTCCACCGCTGGTATATACCGCTGATCTAACATTTTATTTACCGCTCTCCTCAGTTTTTATTTACCATAAATTTGTCTCCCTACTTGTGGTTTTAGCGTAACGAACAACTGCAAGTTTGAAACTTGCATCGCAACTACACCTTATTCACAGGCTTGATGATGCTTTCTTCATCGTTCATATTGGGGACAAACGTGTAGATCCACTTCAGTAGAAATGAATACCTGTATAAGCTTTTAACAGCATATGATTTGACGAAATGTCATATTTTTTTTAAGGTCGCGAATATAAGACGCATCCTAATTTCTCACAATTGAAATTTGGATAAAATGTGCGGCTTATATTCGGGCCAATGCGGTATATGCTTTAAGAAATGATCGATCAAAATTACATTAATTAAGATACCTATGTAATAGCCGTTAATACTTCAAAAACATTTTTACAGTAAGTAAAGTGAGACTTGAAGCTTTCCTGGCGACGATGAATAGATTCTCTCGGGCTATCGACCAGGTGAGTTGTGGAAAATATTCCAAGCTTTTGAGAGCTAACGAGAGTGACGTTAGCTCTCGAAAGCTTGGAATATTTTCCACAACTCACCTGGTCGATAGCCCGAGAGAATCTATTCATCGTGTTTACAGTAGTTGGGTGGCAGCGGAAATTGTCTTGGGACTTCATTTCTAGTCAACATTTTTGAGTGTACTGTACAGTCATAAACTCTTTCGTGTTCTTAGTTTGTGATGCATTATTCCCTGTTCCTTTTCTAAGTATTTTAAGCACTAAGAATCAAAACAGGCACAATTGAATTTTATTGTAGTACCCTGAAACACTTTTGTACTGAAATCTCACCAATCTCTTCACAGACACAAAATTAAACTGACATACCCAGATCTACTTATTGGTTGGTTGATGTGGTGTTATAAGTCCACTTTATGCACAGTATGGCTAATTGGGACTGCACCTACAGTTTAAAGTGGGATCCGAACCACTATGTGCCTCCACCGGGTATCGAACCCGGGAACCACGCTATCACTGCGCCATCGGGGAGGCCCTCCGGCTCTACTTATGAGATATATTAAGAAAACTAAATTGTACTTACGTAACTTGCAAGTAGCATCCTGACCAACCATCGTCTTCGCTAGTGATGTTATCCCATGACCGGAGCTCGCACTGTCTGGACACCGATGTGTGGTAATCACTGTTCACATTTCTATATAAGACGCGGGATATAGCAATAAAATGGACGTGTGTGGCACCGTGCGTGTGAAAAGATACGACTGCCAAGTGCGTACGAGTGCGTGTGAAGGATTTCGGTTTCTCAGCATACGGGGGGAGGCCTACGAGACAGAGATATTCGTTTTCATAATTGACAACTTTTAACGTTACAACTGCTCCATCTGGTTGTGGAATTTTTGTTCCGTCTTCCAATCAGCAGAACTCCTTTTGGAAACGGAAGAAAAAAACGGAAGGGGGCACCAGAAAGGGCAGGGGGGGCTAGAAGGGGGGAGAAGTGTTATTTACATGCTTCGGCAACAGGCGTACACCCCCACAGGGATTGCTTAAAAAGAACGGAAAACAGGGGAGAAAAAATTTGAAGTTTCCAAGACAGACGAAGATGCAGTAGGTGTTGGGCGAACGCAGGGTTGCCAGACGTGCGGAAATAATGGCAAACTCTGTTCCAGAAATGGTAAAGTTGACTTCCTGGGTTAGTTTTCTATTGGTTTGAGTTACGTCTTCAACGAGTTGTCTCTGTTTCTATCTGAGATGGTTTTTACTGTTTTCTAAATACATTATTATTATATTAATGCATTTCTGTGAGCAGTGCATTACATTATAAACATACAGCAACATACAATTAATTCGCCTTTATCACTCACCCTTGAATTCTATCTTCGTTATTTCGATCTTTATCTTTATGCATGGCGTACCGATATGCGTGTTGCCTAACTTTACGGCGATAGCTGAACTTTGTATTGAAGACTTCCTACCGAAGTTATCTTACCGTCTTAGAGTTAGGCAACACGCATAACACCACGCTATGCAGTTAAACTAGTTTATCAGGATGGAGGTTCTTATTTTTACTGGAGGTGACTGTACGTTACACTACTTCCTTGTTTGTTGTCTTTAACTGCATTTGTAAAATGTGTTGCGCTTCCTTGATTTAGGTTCTACCTATATTAGATTTTCCATTTTCGCTATTTATTTAAATATTTTCACTGTTTTTAGACGAGATAACATTCTAGACGAATTCTTGGCAAGAATCATGAATTGCTTGTCTCAAAAAAATGGCGGATTAAAAAAACCATTCCGGGTACTTTTGGATCGACTCACAAAAAAATATTTAAAAAAAAGATATGCAATCAGAACCTTTAACAAAGGTTACACTTGCATGAAATAGGTTTAATTTCTCTCATGCAATGTAAGGGAGGCTTCTTTTCCTTCGTACTAAAACCAGGCGGAAAAAAACAGGAATGACTGGCCACACTGAATTTTGTCTGAAACGTCGGGAGTCAATCAGAGAACTTCTGAAATTCCGAGTCTCCGGTTGGGCGGAGTTTGAACCAGCATACACGTGGGAAGAGACGCGTAAAGGGGAGAGGGGGATAAGGGGGGCAAGGAAGGGGGGTTTGAAGAAAGCATATATCCGTCTGCCGTGTGACAAGCCGCGTGTTTTTCCTCCATGGCGTGCACATGTTGAGTGACGCGGTGCGGGTTGCAGTGACTGACAGCGAGGCTCCACGGATGGGCACATATGGGCAGTGTTGCCAGCTGACGTGAAATATACCTAACTGCAGGGAAATGCTTGGAAAAGTGGAATTTTGAATGAACAGTTGTAGTTCAAGGAAAGTAGACCTACTTTCGTAAGTATTCTATATGTTAATCCAATCAATTATTTTAATTTGGTGGATGCTTTTTCGTTTCTTTTGGTCGGTAGTGAAGACGAGGTTTACCGAGGGTTCGAACCCAGACACCCTGATTCTCGTCCAGCAGAACTTTAACCTTTACGATAGGTAAAAGGTAACGTTCCCCTGCATATAGCACCGTGCCATGAAAGTACATTTCAGGGGATTTGGGGTTAGAGCCACACACATATTCTCGATATGGGCCAATTTAGAGGTGTTGTGATCAGCACCACTCTCCGGCCGCCTTTACCCTGCAGGTACGCATTGATTTGAGGCTGGGTGAGCCCCAGAGCTACTTTATGCGGGGACAAGGCCGGAAAAATCCGACCCCGGGAATCGAATTCGGTTCTCCCGCGTGACAGTCAGACGCCCAACCGACTAAACCACCGCGGCGAACTTCGAGTTTTGTTAGCAACGAAAAATTGATCATCCATTGACTAATAAGCACCGACAGATATTTCAACGAGCGATTCTACATATTTTTTTCCGCTTTTGCACAGTCCTATTACCGAGGTAACTCACCCGTATCACTCCGCTACAAAAAATGTAGTTACGTTTTACTTTATAATACCGTCGAATCAAGTTTTTTTTGTGGAGGGAAACTTAGGTGCGAGGGGGAAATTTCGACCACATGGGATGGCAACACTGCATCATAAAAGTCAAAGGTAGCGGTCTCGCATGGTGACAAACTTGGCAGGAAGGGTTGGTTATCTGATTAGCTCAGGGCGCTTGTTAGCTTCCGTCTTCTCACAGTTCTTTGTTCCAAAAATTCAATTTCTTTGTCACAGTACTAAAAATATTTCACAATTAAGTTGTCTCATAATAGTAACAATAGCATAGAACTGCAAGTTCTGAGATAGCGTTATTATTCTCTGCCCCGTTATTAACTCTTGAAATCAGAGAGTGCCGGGTTCGATTCCTGGTGGGGTACTGTAAGCGCATAACGGTGCCAAAGAAATGAAACGTCTGGTAAAGACAAGTCAACAGAAAATCCTAACTAGGGGGGCGAAGGGGTGCAGTTGCCCCCCCCCCACTTTTTGTCACTTTTGCTCCCGCACTACCTTATGTAACAAAAGAAAAGAAACTGTCCTTGCCCCCCCCCCCCCAGTTTTGGAACCCAATCGCCGCCACTGCTTAAGGGGTAAAATTCTAGCTTTCAGATGCAATCAAAATCTGAAAATTTTCTCAAAAAAAAATAATCGCCATTAGAACTACATTAATGTAGTTGATACAGTGCTTCTTGATTTCTAAATTTACATTACACGACTTCAAGCAACATAGTCTGCCATAAATGAGCAAATATTTCGCAATAAAACAATTAGTATAATAGAATAGTTATTATTTTTACTTACAGCATATGCCAATCACAACAGATATTTCACAACATTTAAATTTCTTTTGAGGACACATTAGGGGGTGCCCAGGCACCCCAGTGCCTACGCCTATGATCAGAACTGCAAATGCATCAAATTCAGGTTGATGTTCTTTTGGTGCATCAACTGAATGAGTTAAACGTGAAATTTTAGTTTATTTGAAATTGTCCTGTCTGATCGTCTCATCTGATGCATTTCTAGCAGTTGATTAAAAGTACTATTTGATGCATTTTAGCAGTTAATTAAAAGTACCATGTCATGCATTTTTAGCAGTTGATTAAAAGTACCATTTGATGCATTTTTGGTGTATTTTGATGCAGCAAATGTGCATCATTAGCAGCCGAGTCATAATATTTGGGTTAAATGACACTTTTCTGGGGTCTGTGTGAAGATAGGAAAAGCTCACTATTGTTATTGTTTTTATTAATTAAGCACTATTTGACGAATTTCTCAATATTATACATTAGGAACTGGAAAACTCAGTCATGTAATAATTTTCTTGTTTTTTTTGGAGCATGTCAGACAGCCCCGTACCCAGGATTTTTTTTGAGGGGGGGGGCAGACCCATAGGCAAATATTAAATAAATGCTCTCCTCTCTCTCTCTCTATATATATATATATATATATATATATATATAATATATATATATATATATATATATATATATACTATATATATATATATATATATATGTTTGTATGTATGTATGTATGTATGTATGTATATGTGTGTGTGGGGGTGTATAGGAGAGGGTGGTGGGTAGAGAAATTTGCTCGTTTTGTTACGAAATGTTGAAGAACAGCATTTTCTAACCTATATGTATGCACCACGTGACAAATATTTGCAGTTGACACACATTTGTTTCTGTCAGAGAGCGAAAAAAAAGTGTATGATACGGGTAGACTACATGTGTGCATAATAAACAATTCAAATAACCTACGGAAAGCAACATATTGGTGTGCGGTTGATAGATGAGGGTTCACACCATTTTGCAAAGTCCCTGAGTTTTCCAGGTATTTTACATAACTGTGTAATGATTTAACATGCTAAAATATAAGAGTTACACTTCAACTTTGTAAGTTAATCAAATGAATCACGTTTGTTGAACATTTTTGAAAATAAATGAAAAATAAAATGAAGGAACTTTTTTATAAGCAATATTACCCAAAAAGGAAGATTGTTGGGATGATAAAACGAACCGTGTTTATGGTTACACATTCTGCCAAGCAAAAATCATTTAATTCTCCTGACTTTTCCAGGTTTTGACTTTTTTTTTAAAAAAATAAATGGTTTCCAATGATCTCAGTCCTAGCCTTGTTTTCCTAACCCCTCCACTTGTCCAGGACTTTGGAGTCGGTGCGAATCCTGTAAATAAATTATCTGAAGTGACTTCACCCTGGCAGTGTGTCTCCTGGCATAATATTATTTCTATGGTGTATTTTCGCTTTTAGAATCTTATTCGGCAGTAAAAATACATGGCAGTGGCAACCAAGAAGCTATTAAATGGGGTTGCATACATGTGGGATAGAAAATTCCATTATCATCGGCTAGTAGAATTGAATTTGATGTCTTCTGCACACTGTGAAAGTTGTCTATTGTACGTCACACCACTCACTGTGTATTTATGTTCAAGACAATTACAAGTAGAAAAAAAGAAAAGTTGCAGTAAAACAAATTCCGATTGACAGAATTTCGAAAATAATAATGTACTTAATTTCTTAAATGTTTTGGACAAATAACAATATATGTTAAAAGTACGTCAGGCAATTTTTTGCCCCAGAAATCTAACAACGATTCTGCTGTGAAGTGGATTCTCCTATTTACATAATATTAATTAACCCTAAGCTATTGAGTGGCAGAATGGACTTCAGTTGCAGAAAAACCATGATGTTGGAAAAAGAAGAGATTTTTTTTTTCTATCCTTCTGCTCAGTGGTGGCGAAAAGGGATCACAGACCTTGCGGTGCGGGTGGAGAGCCAATGCCCCTTATGTGGTTGGTTTTGTATTGCAGTCATTGAGGAACCTTTCTTCCATAACGTAAAGAGTATAGAAAATTCGCCTCTATTCTAATTATATGAAACATTTGTGACACTGTAATAGAAGAAACCATTCAATAATGAAGGGGTTCCTATTTGTCGAGTGTCAAACAACTGTTTTTAACTCATAAAAAGTTCAGACAATTTTAAAAATGTACACAGTATTCTACAGAAAGTTCTACATAACCAGTACAATGTCTGTAGTGGCGCAAGAGTCTATCCTCCCTTATAGCAAGTAGCGTCCGAGCCTAGGCGAAACAGTAGGGACATGGATTAAAAGGAATGGACTGTCCTGTCGGAACTACTGATAGCCTTGCATCAATGGTTATAGAACCAAAATAGCCCAATATTGCAGACTGCAGACTCCCTCTGTCCAGAAACAACCTATTCATTTGCGCAAGGACAAAATCGAAATTCATGCAAAATTTGAAAAACCGTCAACGTAATTTTTGTAGGTTTTTATACGTTCAAATTAAAAATTTTCATGGCTCGAGGGGGCCCCCTGCCTCTCCTTGGGTACGGGCCTGATGTCAAATGAAGTAAGAAAAGTATTTATTCTGTAGTGGGCCACGTTTTGGTACGTTCCCTGACCCAATTTCTCTACACATTAATAATGGATCTTTTTGAATTATCAAATCAAGTTCACTTAAGCACTTTGGTAAAAGAAAATAGTAAATTTTTAGTATTAGTAGGATCATTAGCTTTAGTGAATTTATAATTGTGCAATCGATATTCATATAGAGATTTATGGAAATGTTAAATGTGCGCTTGCAGTTCCTTCAAAACCCACAGGACAAAATCAAACTTTCCACTTACTACTCAAGAGTTAATAGATTTTCCATGTTATATTCCTCTTACTTCAATGTATTTAAAGTCAAGAAAAGTTCTTGTTACAAAACAATGTAACTAAAGTCTTACACAACACTTCCGCTCCATCTGTCGACAATAAATTGAAAGCTTAGCAGAAAGGTTAATTTTTCATGCCATATTTTAGTGCCACTGTACTACTATTTGAAATATATTTCAGGGAATTAAACCATAAAATTGTAGATGTAAACTTTTTGTACTGTAAAAGGCTCTTTGTATTTATCACCTGTTCGCTGGTAAAATCACAGGCTTCTCCGCGATTTAAACAGTCGACTATAGCGCCACTTATATCAGGTGGAAGTTTCTTCAAACACAGTTAGCATTCGAGACGGCGGTATTTGAGAGAAAACTTAGCTATCTACATTAGGGATGGCCAAACGGATCCGGATCCGGATCCGGGTCTGAAAGTTTCGGATCTGGATCCGGATCCGAAAGTTCCGGATCTGGATCCGGATCCGAGAGTTCCGGATCCGCGGATCCGGATCCGGGTCTGAAAGTTTCGGATCTGGATCCGGATCCCAGGGTTCCGTATCCGAAAATTTCGGATCGGGTCCGAAAGTTTCGGATCTGGATCCGGATCCCAAAATCCGGATCCGGATCCGAGAGTTTCGTATCTCAATCCCATTATAATATTACGACACCTTAGTCCTACAAGAATTTTTTTCAAGTGTTGTTCCTAAAATATTTTGCTACGCATCGGCTAACACACTCGTGCACAAATGTCCGAAGTGATTTTGTAAATGCCATTGAAACGAATATGTATTCATTCGAATGTATTGGAAATGAAAATACACATAAATGTGAGCCATTCCATTCCAGGATGAAACCTTTAACACATATAACAAGATAGAAATGTTATACAAAAATTATACAATTGTTCTACAGTTACAGTTTTACAAATTAAAATAAAACATTATAATATATGCAGTGTTAAATAATTACAAAGTGTAAGACTAACAAGGGAGGTTATCTAAGTGTCCCCCTCCGATTTCCATGAAACTTGGCAGTATAGTGGAGCCCAAAGGAAGAATTAGGTGTTTTTTTGTTTCAGCTAAAAAACGGTTTTAGGGGGCAAAACCCCCTCAAATGTCAAGATGAGGACAAACTGAAGTAAGGATCTGACCCCTGTGTCCCTCCGATTTCCATGAAACTTGGCAGGTGTATAGTGGGGCCCAAAGGAAGAAATACGTGATTTTTTTTTCAGCTAAAAAATGGTTTTAGGGTGGCAAAACCCCCCTCAAATGTCAAGATGAGGACAAATTGAAGTGAGGATCGGACCCCTGTGTCCCCCTCCGATTTCCATGATACTTGGTAGGTGTGTGTATAAACGGGCCCAAATGAAGAAATACGTGTTTTTTTGTTTCGGCTAAAAAACTGTTTTAGGGGACAACCCCCTCAAATGTCAATATGAGGACAAATTTAAGTGGGCATTTGATTTATGTGTCCCCCTCCGATTTCCATGAAACGTGGCAGGTGTATAGTGGGGCCCAAAGGAAGAAATGCGTGTTTTTTTTTTGTTTCAGCTAAAAAACTGTTTTACAGGGCGAAATCCACTGAATTGTCAAGATGAGGACAAATTGAAGTGGGGATCTGACCCCTGTGTCCACCTCAGATTTCCATGAAACGTGGCAGGTGTGTGTATAAACGGGCCCAAATGAAGAAATACGTGTTTTTTTGTTTCGGCAAAAAAATTGTTCTAGGGGGCAACCTCCTCTCAAATATCAAGATAAGGACAAATTGAAGTGGGGATCTGATCCCTGTGTCCCCCTCCGAATTTTCATGAAACTTGGCAGGTGTATAGAGGGGCCCAAAGGAAGAAATTCGTGTTTTTTTGTTTCGGCTAAAATATTGTTTTAGGGGGCAAAACCCGCCTCAAATGTTAAGATGAGGACAAATTGACGTGGGAATCATCTGACCCCTGTGTCCCCCTCCGATTCCCATGAAATTTGACACGTGTATAGAGATGCCCTATGCCCCCTGTTTCTTCCTATGCCATATTTACGTGGTTTCGGGGTCAGATCCCCACTTCAATTTCTCCTCATCTTGACATTTGAGGGGAAGGGCTCTATACACCTGCCAAGTTTCATGGAAATCGGAGGGGGAGACTTAGACCTCCCTAGTAAGTGTATTAATTAATTACAAATCGCGCACGCGCGCACACACACACATATATATATGTATATTAGCAGGTAAAAATATGTTATAAGCACATTCTTACTTTCCAAAGAAGCGCATGTGGGATGGCAAAACGGATCCGGATCCGAAAATTCCAGATCCGGATCCAAAAGTACCGGATCCGAATCCGAAAGTACCTGATCCGGATCTGAAAGTACCGGATCCGAAAGTTTTGGATCCGGATCTGAAAATTCCGGATCCGAAAGTTCTAGATTCGGATCTGGATCTGAAAAATTTTAGGATCCGTATCCTAAGGATTCGGAACCAACCGGATCCGTATTTCGGATCCTGGAGGATCCGGATCTGGCCATCCCTAATCTACATCAAATGAAGCATGGAAAAGGGAATGAAATCCACGTCTGAATTACCTAAGTATGTAAAATATGCTGAATATGACCGAAAGCAATGTTAAAATAATCAGAAACTGATCCGCCGACATATTTGTAGTTGGAGCAGTGGAGCTAATGTTTTAGTTCGCATACTTTCCGATGACATACCAGTGGCGCTATAGTAAGAAGCACACACTCCATTCAGTGCTTCCGGTCTATTGTTTTTCTACCAACTGTCTGGTATACGTTTTATATAACGGAGCAGTTCGTTCTTCAAATAGAAACAAGGCTACGCTGTTTTGAGTACATCCCAGTGTGATATAACTTTTGACTTTTGCATTAGTTAAGGCAGGATCTAGTAAAAATCTCTTCTATGCTACTGGCAACACTGCAACCAGGCTACAGTGTTAGCAGGAGAAGTAGAGAGAAGGGACAGAGGGTGGGAGGGTAGAAATTTGATCTTACCTGCTAAATATGGTGTAGATTATAAAACTGTTCGTTTCAGAATGATATTAAAAGTCCTAAATCGAAGACACGTGGACTTAAATGGAGTCGACACATTTCCACACTAACTATGCCTCAATATATCACCCCTCCCCTAACTCTCCAGCTTGTCCACTGTAAACTCAGGAAACTAGAAATTGATTGGAGATCAATCGTCACGTTAATGGGCCCTATCATTTCCACAAACGACCCAATGTCATCATAATTAATGGATGAAACTTTATTCGTCACAATTGCAAGTTAATCGTCCATTAATTCTTTTGAGTGCTTCACGTCTTTTCTTTTTTTTTTTTTTTGCATGATTAGTTTGCTTTGAGCATGGATTTACGTTCGCGGCACCCTTGGAAGAGATTTAAAACTTGGGGCAAACATTTTAAATTTTTCTTTTCAATTTCTAATTTTAAATCAAAATGCAATATGTTATCAGGAACAAGTTAAATTTATTGTCATATAAATACCCACTCCAGTTATTCACTTATTGACATATAAGGAAAAAACATCAGAATAAATGAGAATCAAATTTTGCCTACTTCCTAATAATACATATTATGGTACTTATTATAATATTACATATATATTATAATAATACATATTATATTAATACATATTACACGTTACAATTCCCTTGGAAGTCAACAAATTGCTATTTATATAGCAGCAATGGTTAATTGATAATGTAATTCATTTTGTGCCAAATGCTATATTGTTCAAATCAAATTTTCATCATAAAAATCTCCCCTCAAGTTGGGTAGATGCAACGTGAGTTCACAAACCCATTTGTGGGCACCCCTGTCCCTAAATACTTCCTTTTCTTCACCTAATGGATTAAATATTGTGCATTTAAGGTGTAAATTATTTACATATATTTTAGGAGAAACATATAAATGTTAAATTTTATATTATTTGAATGGAAAAACATTCCCTCAAAAAATCTCGTTCCCGTAGTCTGCACCATGATCCACCTTGTGGGCTCTCCTGCGTAAACTATCCCACAAACATAAAATCCACTGGCGTTACCACACAAGGTGAGAGTTTTCGTATCAAGTACACTTCTGTCCCATGTAACTTTGAAGCAGCGAACGAAAACAGGTCTCTGCGCAAGTAGTGCCGCGAGATGGCTCCACCAAATGAACACGTGAGAGGAGCAGTGGCGTAGCGTTATAGTACGCCCATACGCCCGGCGTTCCTTGATTTAAATTTAAAAAATACGTAAATGCTGTAAATATAAAGTAAATCTTGACTAATTTCATATAAGTTTGACCTTCATCGCATTATAATAGCTATTTTTCGCGATCCGCTTGCAACGCTCCACTAATAACACTCGTTCCAGCATTTTTTTCAATGCCTTTCCTGCCTGGACTCCGGGCAGGTTCGGCGTAAAGAACTCTATATTCCTTGCTGTCTTTCTGGAGGGAAAGCTTGGATCTCTACAGCACGCGCGAAAATGCTCTCTCGTACGCCAGCGTATGGAGCAGAGCGCTACGTGATTGGTTCATGTGACCCATCCTGCCTTCTGAAGCAGACGACAGCGGTAGAATTCCTAACCGGTTCTTCGAACTCGTGCTATGTGATGCTACAATACGCAATATTGACTGACGTAACTTTACCAAACTCAAATAGGCCTATACCATTTCTTAATGACCATTGCATTGTATAATTTATCGTACAAACAGTGATGTGTATTAAAAACTAAAAGATCCAACACAGTTTTTGTCAAATAAGTTGACGAAGTCCTCGTGGTAGAAGTTCAGCCTGTGCCTGCTCTACCACTTAACCCGCAAAACTATTCTTTTTTTATTATTATTATTTTTGCGTTAGTATCTAACTGCTTAATATTGTGTCAATGAAAATGTTTAGCATTCATTTGAAAACTCTTAACATCGAATGGTCTGTGGACAAAATTATTTTAAAATGTTTATCACCATTCCAAGATGCAATAAACAGTGGTCTGAATTACTAATCGGCACTGTTACGCCAAGACGACAGAGGTCCCTGGTTCGAATCCCGGCGTTAGAACGGGTGTTCTTTATGAGTGTCCCTTCATCAACTTCATAAATATCACTCATATTCATATTCGCGATTAACCAAAAGTGGTAGAAAAGCGAAGTAAAATAAACCAAATCAATCAGTAGTTGGATCGCCCACAACAATGACGTCTACTGTTGATCAGATGCGCTTGTGATTCAGGTAGGTTCTATAATGACTTGCGTCATACCGAAAAGTATAAAACACCAGAGTTCAAAGCATTTGTTGCATAGTGAGGCATCTCATTTTCTGGCTAAAACATGCGTAGATGATGTTTTATTGAAAACCCAGCTGACTTCAGGGAAATAAACAATACCTGTGGCGACTAATTGCATAAGTAAATAATTAAGCAAAAAAGGGCCGACCCTTCCTTCGGACTTGGCGTTCCCACCCGAAATGCCCATGCTACGCCAGTGGAGAGGAGCAGGGTTTTGTGAGGGGGGGGGGGGAAGCTACTGCAGTTACCAGCCTTTTCAGCAGCGTGTTCTGCATCGCTCTGCCCACTCGATTTCCACCACTTTTCTTTCTCTATGTGCGGACTTGATCCAGAGATAGTTGGGACAGTGTATAGCCTGATTTGTAGGTAAATCAATCTCACAGAGGTAATGAAGTGCCGCAAAACAGGTATAGCAAATGGTACCAGATATCATTAAGTAATTGCATAATAATATCCATTCACATGTTATTTGCATTTCCAAACATTCAAATGCAAAGAATAAACAGGAGCTTGAGAGCAAGTTTTATAATATATTGGCATTAACTCATAAAACTCTATATAGCATAGCTGTACTTATAAAACCATTATTTCAACTAAACTTGACTCTTCCTGCAATCCCTGGCTATTCTCTGTTCTGTATCGATTACATGAAGTGTGTAGTTCCACCTGGTGGTGAAATGTAGAACTAGAGAAACAACAGGGTTATTGTAAGCTGCTTCGTACACTAGGCGATTCCAACGTTTTCACTTGCAGCTGCTCAATAAAATGACCATAAATGTTGCAATGAACATTAAAATATCATGTTTTTGAACATCAAGGTCGAATTGAAAAGCGTGTATAGCTAAATCTTTGTTCGTGTTCGTACAAATAGAAGCAATTGTGGATTGAACATTGAACAAACGAAATAAAATTAATACTTCTCGAGATGTTTCGCTAATGATTTAACTAATGTACAAAAAGGTTTGGCAGAGTCAGTTTTGAGTCCACTTTTATGCACAGATGGGCTGATCGGAACAGTGGCGGAGTGGTTAGCACAGCGCACTTCGACACCAGAGGTCCCGCGTTCGAATTTCTGGTTGGGCATTGGTGTTATTTGTCAGTGCCCCTTCATCAGTTTCATCGCATCATCACTCATCCTCATATCCGCGATTAGACCAGAGTGGCAGGAAAGCGAAGTACAATAAACCAAATCATATAAAGTTATCTGTGAGATCTAAAGCACTATGGAATCTACCCCCACCGGGAATTTAACCCGAAATCCCTTAATTACAAGATAACAGGGTTACCACTAGGCCATCGGAGAGGTCGATGCGACTAATGGACTGTATAGGTGTGTGTTAGTGTGCCCTATTATTGTTAGAGGAGAAGGTCTAAATATGGGCGAAGGTTTAAATATGGGTTTTTCAGTTATCAGCGCTCCCCGGTTATGCAGCCTGCAGAGGCTATGGGAACTGGTTATCTGTCAAGGACAAAGGTTGCGGCGCCAATTCTGTTATAGAATTGTTTTGCAGGCATGTTTTAAATCAGCGTTTCCTGAATTCTCATCTGCTTTGTATATGTTATGATATTAGCGGTACATAAAACAAATGTGGGCTTTTATAATGCCATGATTTGTTTGTGAAATATGTACCACAGAGAGCGAAAATAAATTGAAGAAGAAAAATAGCGTGATGGTCTAAATATGGGCTATGACATGAGGTCTGATGTTGAGATCACATTTTCAACAAATATTTGGATGTTTTTCTTAATTTCGATTTTTCCCATTCCGCGTGATTTTCAATCAACAGATTATTCATAAATATTAATTTTATAATATTTTAGCGATAAATGACTGTTTTTTTATTTTAATTGCTTTTTGTGATATTGCCACTAGTAGCCCATATTTAGACCACAATTTTGAAATACATCATTTTACCATTTTTTGGAAATTGCTTTTTTTTTTAAAAAAAATGGAGACCTTCTATACTTTAGCATGCTATTACATTTAAGTATATATTTCATAGATATGCATTTTAAAGGCAGGTGCTTGATATATTAATTTTTTTCCCTTCGAAAATGACAAAATAAAAATGGGGGCCCATATTTAGACCTTTTCCTCTATTATTCAAGATCAGATTAAATCAAACTCCTATGACAAGGGTGTCTTCGAGATGGCGCAGTGGTAACGTCGTCGCTTTGTAACCAAGAGATCTTAGGTTCGAATCCCAATTGGAAGTGCACGAACGAAACCAATTGTCCTGCAACATAACTTTGAACCATAATCTATCCAGTGATGCACGAATTATGTTCCTGTCGCCTATGGTTCGTTGGAAATAACATTTTAAACTCTGTTCGTTCTTTTTGATTAATACGGTATATGAAAAAAATTGGTTTCTCGGGGGTATACGCGGTAACATGTATACTCGAACCACAAGCAAAACAACCTGCTCAGACCCGCGACTCCTGTGCAACGTACTCCCGCGTGGAGGGGAGGGGGAGAGTGGACCATGCTTCCTTATGGCCCGAGCTGAACGGAAGAAGGAAAAGCTGCGCGGGGACTTTTCGTCCAAGGGTTTTTTCCTTGTGGTAGCTCTATACGAGGACGTATCTAAAAGTTTCGAGACAAGTTCTGTAACACGCCAACAGATGGCTGCGCAAAGCTGCACGCACAGGCACAGGGAGCACCAACCTTCATAAGTCCGTGTGCCAAGAGACATCGTCCTGTGTACATCGTGAGCTGTGCAGCTGGTGCTCTTCTGACCACGTGCGTGCAGCCTTGCGCTGCCATCTGTTGGCATGTTACAGAACTAGTCTCGAAACTTTTTGATACGTCCTCGTACAATACGCCACTGCAGCAGAAATTGACGGCCTTAACTCTTATTATAGACCGTCATTTCCTCCAGTGAACTTTCAATAATAACATTTGTTAATCAAAAATTAACTGAAACACCCTAAGCATTTCCGGGACTAAAGCAAAAATCGGTTCCGATGACTGTTCCTTGCAAAACGAATGAATCCTCAAAGACTGCCCACCCCTTATTCGGTTCCTGGAGCACTGTTCCCTCCCTCTACCTGGAATCATTAATCACTTTGTCCCCCAAGGGGCAGAAGACCACTCGTGAAAGGGGCCAAGGTCGTTGATGATGTGCACCCCCTTCCCCTTCACGCCCTCTTTCAGAAAATTCGATTTCCTTACCGCATAAGCTCTGTACACCAACCTTCTTATTAGTTCATTAGTCATCCTCTTCGTAGCGATTGACCCGAGAGTTAAAATAGCAATGTTGAGGAATGGATAGCGAGACAGGCATTTTCAATTCGCGATGAGACAGATACCGCCAAATCTCGTCTCGATAAATTTATGTTTTGCAGTGGTGTATATTGAGCCCAAGATCTGGGTTTACCAACTCATAGGAAATCAGGTTGCCAACTCATAGGAAATCAGGTTGCCAACTCATAGGAA
Organism: Lepisma saccharinum; assembly: GCF_977018435.1. Taxonomy (NCBI): domain Eukaryota; kingdom Metazoa; phylum Arthropoda; class Insecta; order Zygentoma; family Lepismatidae; genus Lepisma; species Lepisma saccharinum. The sequence goes on along the minus strand of NC_139252.1, from coordinate 33,425,156 downwards.
ATCAGGTAGTCAACTCAGAGGAAATCAATTAGCCAACTCATAGGAAATCAGGTAGCCAACTCATAGGAAATCAGGTAGCCAACTCATAGGAAATCAGGTTGCCAACTCATAGGAAATCAGGTTGCCAACTCATAGGAAATCAGGTTGTCAACTCATAGGAAATCAGGTTGCCAACTCATAAGAACTCAGGTAACCAACTTCAGAATCAGCATCATCATCTCACTGATATGAATAATTGTATTGACAATTTCAGATCGATTTTTCTCCGGTATTTTATTTTCTAGACTTCAGGCTTCGCAGATAGACTAACTACCCTAGAATATACGCTCCTGGTGTTATGTATGTAAGCATAGCTACATATGTATAACTATGTACTCTCGCATAGACAATGTTTACCTCTCTCCCCTTTCCTGTGAGAAATCAAGAGTTCTATCCCTGTGGGAGACCCAAGATGTTGGTGTTGACCCATCATGAGAATAACTGGGGAAGTATTTGGAATGGCCAAATCCGAATAAATCGGATAGCGGATAATTTCCTATCTGGATATTCGAATTATCCGAATTATCCGATTATCCTAAATGTTCGGATATCCGAATGTGTGCATTATCCAGACAGTTTTTTTGTTTATCCTTTCTTTCTTTTTTATTTTTTATCTTACTTGGTTTGTTTTACACTCAAAGAACTAAATGCATCATATAGATTGATGCACCATAATGCATCGATTGATGTACCATAATGCATCGATTCATGCACCATCATGCATCGATTGATTCACTAAAGTGTGTTTTATGGCTTCCTCAAAGAATCAGCTTCACATTTGATGCATTTGGGTGCATTTTTGTATGTCGTGAAAGAAACACCAAAGTGCATCATTTGATTCAAGTGAGGATTCCCTTTCAGTCGAGATGCACTTCAATGCATCACTTGATGCATTTTGATGCACCTTGATGCGTTTTGATGCACCAGAATGCATCCTCTTCGATGATGCACTTAAACTTTTCGTCTGAGCTACATAAACTCTCATCATCCTAAATAATGCAGGAAGGTGCATCAAGGAACATCAACTGATGCATTGAAGTGCATCTCGACTGAAAGGGCTGATTGATTGATTTGGTGTTTTAAATCCATTTTATGCACAGTAAGGCTAATCGGGACTGGACCTACAGTTTAAAGTGTGATCCGAACCGCTTGAACCTACACCGGGTATCGAACCAGGGACCCCTTGCTTACAAGGCGACAACACTACCACTGCGCCATCGGGGAGGCCTCGACTGAAAGGAATCCTCACTTGAATCAAATGATGAATTTTGGTGTTTCATTCACGACATTCAGAAATGCACCCAAATGCATCAAATGTGAATCTGATTCTTTGAAGAAGCCATAAAACACAATTTAGTGCATCAATCGATGCATTCTGGTGCATCAATCGATATGATGCATTTAGTTTTCTGTGTGTACTTCGCATTTCTGTCACTTTTGGCTAATCGCGAAGATGAAGATGTGTGATGGATGATATGATGAAATTGATGAATGGACACTCACAAACATCCATGCCCAGGACGGGATTCGATCGCGAGACCTCTGGCGTCGTAGCGCAATGTGATAGCCACTCCTCCTCGGGGCTTGGCTCCATTGCATCCGAAACCCGGATAACTGTTATCAGGAGTTTGTGGCCATCCATAAGAACTAAATGGATATTTCTGAGAGTTGATAAGTCTGGTGGTTCCCTATCCGACTAGGAGAAGTGACTATACTCCGTCCCGGGTAACTCTGGAGCAAGAGGTCGAAAACAAGACTCTGCGCAAGTAGTGAAGTGAGGTGGCTCGACCAGTGAATTCGTTGGACGGGAAGTGAGTGCAGCTACCAGCCATTTGCTTTGCTCCGCCCACTCGCTTTATCTACCGTTATGCGCGGTCTTGCTCCACAGTTTCCCATGACAGAGTATACGATGCCTGGTCCTTTCTTTAAATTTTGCGGTCTACCACAACCACAAGGACACGCACAACTGTCCAAGCTAACCCCTTACATCTCACAACACCAGTACACTCAGAGAACTAAATGCATCATATAGACTGATGCGCCAGAATGCATCGATTGATGCACTAAAGTGTGTTTTATGGTTTCTTCAAAGAATCAGATTCACATTTGATGCATTTGGGTGCATTTTGCAGTCGAGATGCACTTCAATGCACCTTGATGCATTTTCATGCACCAGAATGCATCTTTTTTTGAAGATGCACTTAAACGTTTCGTCTGAGCTACATACACTCTGTAGCTCAGACTAAACGTTGAAGTGCATCATCGAAAAACATGCAGGAAGGTGCATATCAACTGATGCATTGAAGTGCATCTCCACTGAAAGGAATCCTCACTTGAATCAAATGATGCACTTTGGTGTTTCTTTCACGACATACAAAAATGCACCCAAATGCATCAAATGTGAATCTGATTCTTTGAAGAAACCATAAAACACACTTTAGTGCATCAATCGATATGATGCATTTAGTTTGCTGTGTGTACTACGTGAGGTCTTTTACCATATCGTCTGACTCTTTCAACCCGTCTTCCATGCCTTCTTTAGATGTTTAGTTCGGAACGCTCCACGCTAACCCCTGCGCCATGCTCCTATTAACCCGGCAACTCCAAGACCTGATTGGTTCTCAGCGCAGAGTTACATTACCCAACAGACCCCGAGGTCTTTTAATTGTGACGTTCCTCCATCTCAAATGTCAGGTGTTCATTACGGAGGCTCAAGCAAGAGCAACAAATGGGTCGCTAATGACGATTGGAATAGGCTGTCAGTTTAAATCATTCGCGGTGATCTATCAATGCTGAAGTGTGAGCTTCGGATCTCATGGGGCAATTAAGAAAAACGTCACAATTTTCCCCCCAGGTGGAAAAAAGGGCATTTGTCAATCAATATGGCAGCATAGTGTTTTTTTTATCTCTATCTATCTATACATACATACAGCCACCAGCAATATTAACAATTTTCAATGTAAACTTCTTTCGCCGCCGTAGAATTAGGCAACGCACAAAACGCCTTGCAGGAAGGCGAGTATTTAAGGATACACATGTTCAATTTATATTGCTGGTGAGTGTACATACATACAGTATATTCCTCAAAACGTTTCAACAAGTTTCCTTAGTATTCAGAGCAGCCGTTCTCGTAGTTATCCTTTCCGGGAATGATTAAGATCCAAGATTTTCTCAGAATGCAACTCAGATATCAATATCGCCAAATGGTAAGGTCCATGGGATTGAGGTCAGGTGAACGTGTTGCCGAAACGAATTATCCAAAAATCGAATGTATGGTAAGGCAAGGTGTATGTCTGCCACGTGGGAGACAAAAGTTGAGTTATCTCAGTGGTGAATTTTCCCGGCAACATCTCTGTATATAGTGGCTCTGTGGGTCACCCAGCCTCTAATCAATGGATTTCTGAGATAAAGACGGCCGCACCATGGTGATGATCTACCAGCCCCAATATGGCTGAGATCAAGAATGTGCAGGGCTCTACCTCAACATCCCCCCATGAGCCTTAATGGCACGGTGCAATGGTCATGAGGATACTGTTATCGTCCTTCACGACACTGATATGGCTGTTACGGGTTATATCAATACGGGTCGTGTGAACTAAGGTTCGTGATTGGATATTCAGCTCTTGAGACAGTTTCTGAAAGTTCTTGGTTCGAGTTCTGACCAGGGATTTGTGCATTTCGTTCTGTTATAGCCTACACCTGTTTCCGCTCTACGGAAATCGAGTTATATCTCTACTCTAAGGAAAGTAGAAACCAATACGTGAGCTCGACCAGATAATTCGAGATGAATCCTAGTTCTGTAAATCAAAATGGCAACAAATTCTGAAAAATCAAGATGTGGCAAAGCTCTGTAAAGTCGAAATACGACCGAGCTGTGTAAAGTCGTAATGAGACCGAGCTCTGTAAAGTCGAAATGAGATCGAGCTCTGTAAAATCGAAATGAGACAGAGCTGTGTAAAGTCGAAATGAGATCGAGCTCTGTAAAATCGAAATGAGACAGAGCTGTGTAAAGTCGTAATGAGATCATGCTCTGTAAAGTCGTAATGAGACCGAGCTCTGTAAAGTCGAAATGAGACAGAGCTTGTAATGTCGTAATGAGATCATGCTCTGTAAAGTCGTAATGAGACCGAGCTGTGTAAAGTCGAAATGAGATCGAGCTCTGAAAAGTCGAAATGAGATCGAGCTCTGTAAAATCAAAACGAGACAGAGCTCTGTAAAGTCGTAATGAGACCGAGCTGTGTAAAGTCGAAATGAGACAGAGCTCTTTAAAGTCGTAATGAGATCATGCTCTGTAAAGTCGAAATGAGACCGAGCTCTGTAAAATCGAAATGAGACAGAGCTGTGTAAAGTCGAAATGAGACAGAGCTCTGTAAAGTCGTAATGAGATCATGCTCTGTAAAGTCGTAATGAGACCGAGCTGTGTAAAGTCGAAATGAGATCGAGCTCTGTAAAGTCGAAATGAGATCGAGCTCTGTAAAGTCGAAATGAGATCGAGCTCTGTAAAATCGAAATGAGACAGAGCTCTGTAAAGTCGTAATGAGACCGAGCTCTGTAAAGTCGAAATGAGACAGAGCTCTTTAAAGTCGTAATGAGATCATGCTCTGTAAAGTCGAAATGAGACCGAGCTCTGTAAAATCGAAATGAGATCGAGCTCTGTAAAGTCGAAATGAGACAGAGCTCTGTAAAGTCGTAATGAGATCGAGCTCTTTAAAGTCGAAATGAGACCGAGCTCTGTAAAATCGAAATGAGATCGAGCTCTGTAAAGTCGAAATGAGACAGAGCTCTGTAAAGTCGTAATGAGACCGAGCTGTGTAAAGTCGAAATGAGATCGAGCTCTGTAAAGTCGAAATGAGATCGAGCTCTGTAAAGTCGAAATGAGACAGAGCCCTGTAAAGTCGAAATGAGACAGAGCCCTGTAAAGTCGAAATGAGACAGAGCCCTGTAAAGTCGAAATGAGACAGAGCTCTGTAAAGTCGAAATGAGACAGAGCTCTGTAAATCGAAATGAGACAGAGCTCTGTAAAGTCGAAATGAGACAGAGCCCTGTAAAGTCGAAATGAGACAGAGCTCTGTAAAGTCGAAATGAGACAGAGCTCTGTAAAGTCGAAATGAGACAGAGCCCTGTAAATTCGAAATGGGAAAGAGCTCTGTAAAATCGAAATGAGACAGAGCTCTGTAAAGTCGAAATGAGACAGAGCTCTGTAAAATCTAGATGAAACCAAGACTATTCTAGAATGGGCGTTACTTGATATTTTCATCTGTACCGTAATTTCTCATTATGTAATTATTAAGATATAACATAACAACTGAAAAAAAAATCTATGATTTATTATTTTTTGCTTGGAAACGAGAGACATCCTTTTCAATAGAAATTCAATAATATTTGTTGTGAGTAAGTATAACTGTTATCAGTTTTAAATTTTTTTTCGTTAGTAACCTTAAATATTTCTCCATACGATAATAAAATTTTATAAATCCTAATTACCTACAGAAGATTTTACTCCAATATCGTATTCTCTTTTTTATAAACATTAATTGAAATTTTTGTAGACATATCTCGACATCTACTGAGAAAATATTGTACTATTTTCTTATTTGATGTCTAACGAATAGCAACTGCAGATTCCTTCACAGTATCAAATTCTACACTGTTGCCCTTCTGTCCAGTAGTAACGTACAGAAAATGAAGAACAAGTTTTTCCCCAAGCTGAGACTTGGGGAAAGTTGAAAAGGGAAGTGTGGCCTAGAAAACATTGTGAAAAATCCTCTTTGCGAAAAAAGCAAATAATCTTCGCGACTCCATGTTTCGCGATTTTCAGGGCGGCTCCGATCTGCGCATTTCCCCCCCTTCCCCGTCCACCACCCTCCACCCCTCAGGTCGGCTTCTTTGTCGACATTTGGACGAGTCCATGGACACAGCAACACGCGGGGTAGCTGTGCGCCTCTTTGCCAGATCAATACCCCAGCTCGCGGGTTGAGGGGCCGCAAAAAAAGAATTCGCAGGGATAGGGGGGGAGGGATGAGGGGGTGTTAAAAAAGGGGGGGAGCGAGAGGGAGGTATCGTCGGCCATCTTCAACCCTCTTTGGGTACATCCGCTCTGTAGGGTGCGGTAGCTACGCTCAGGTAAACTTGGCTACTTGTAGCAGTATTTGTTCTCATGTGTTGAGTTCTTGAACGGTTACGGCCAGACACCAGTGTTCCGGCAGCTTACAGGAGACTTCGATGTACACCGAGAGCTCTACGAGTGAAGCTATCACCCAGATAACATCTCCAGATCTTGTGTCAACAATGGAGCGCGAGAAAAACCAACAAACAGGCTAGAAATCCTTTCGATATTATCACTGGTGTCCATTTTCTTGACGCACTTGCATGGATGTTGTCTGACTTTGTATGCATTGGCTTTTTTTAGTCACATATTTCAATTATTTTGTAGCTGTTTTACGTTATTAAACATTTTGATTTCTTTGCTCGAGCTCGAAATGCATCAAATCAAACTTGATGCATTTTTGTGCATCAATTTGCACGGTCAAAACGTGTCATTTTGGTTTCTTCGTGTAAGTTGATGCATTTTTATTCATCGCACGGAGCAGCAGGTGACATAGGAACCCCTTGATGCATTTCTGTGCATACAGAACCCAAATGTGTCAACTGGTACAAATGTGTTGACTCCAGTAACGTATTAAAGTGCATAAACTCCCGATGATGCACTTTTCAGTGCATCAAAATTCACACAGAACTGCATAAAAGGTACTATCATCAGCTTCTGTTCCGCGCGATGCATTAAAATGCATCAATTGATAAGATCACGCGTTTAGGTGTGTCACAACCTTGTTTTTATGTATTTCGAGTTCTGTGTATATGTATTTTGAACAGTGGCGTGCCCAGGCTTTTCAAAAGAGGAGGGTATGTATAATTTAGTAGTCAATCCTCATTTTGGCATCTTTTCATGCCTTTGACGTTCATTTTTAAGGGATACTGGGTCAAAAAGGGGGTTCTGACCCCCCCACTAAGCCCCCTTGGGCACGCCACTGATTTTGATGCACCAAAAATGCATCACTGGCACTTTATATGCTGTAATGAGACATTTATGGTTCTGTATGAAGATGTTCATTTTGTTATCTTCCTTCATATGTCGCATTCGTCGGGTGAAGATGCCAGCTTTTTCAGTGCTATCACTCATCTTCTGAAGATGAGTAACTTTAGTGCATACAATCTTGGCATTTTCTTCATGCCTCACCCAGAGACAAGATCGAATCCTGGTCGAGACACGAAAAAAAATGCATCTTGCTCATAACAATTACAGACACCTCTTATATGAATTGCGAATTGGTGTTTTTAAGTCCACTTTATGCACAGTAAGGCTAATCGGGACTGGACCTACAGTTTAAAGTGGGATCCGAACCACTATGTAATGCTCGTTCCATCAACTGTGGTGGAGCGGCTAGCGTAGCACGCCTACGAAGCAACAGGTTCTAGGTTCGAATCATGGAAATGCATTAAGTTCTTTCCCGTGTTCTGATCATCGCGATTAAACTAGAGAAGTAGTAAATATGACCAGATGCAAACATAAAAGTTGAAACAAATTTTATATTTGCGAGGCAATCACGACGTTTTGGATTGTTGCTGGTAGCAGGACCTCCTTCACCAAAAATCGTACGCTATTTATAAGAAAAATCTATACATATTTTGAATAGTAAGTAAAAATTTTCAATTATTTTTTAAAAAATTAACATACGAATAGAGTAAAATCTCTAGACGTTAATTAGAATGTTTTAAATGTTATCATTATGCAAAAAAGTAATTAACATATTTGACAAGAAGCTACAATATTTTTCAAAATGACACTTATAATAATGGGCTGACATCTGTTGAGCAAATATTGTATGTTTGAATATCTGTATGTAATTTTTCAATATTATTATTTGATTTTTGTATTTAGTAATTGCTGTCAACAATGTGAGGGATGTAACTTATTCATACTTATCCCAGAATTCTTCTAGGTAACTAGGAGAACTTTCATGTGAATCCTGTGTCCAACTTCTACCATTTTAGCAATTTTTGGCAGAAATTCAAGCAACAGGTTTTTAGTAAGAACACGAACATTATCGCCCTTGCTAGAAGTGTCTGCTTTTTAAATATCTTGAGTGACTAGGCCAAGCTTCTAGGGGAAGCTTATTCTGTGAAGCAGGAATTTTTCTCTCTCTCTATCTCACACACACCACACACACACACACATGTATACAGGAAAAGGGAGATCGAGAGAAAGAGAATGAAGGGCAGGTAAACGGAGAAAGAATCGAGAAAGTAAAACATATTGAGAGGGAGAAGAAATCGGAAGAAAAACGGGCCGAAAACAGACAGAAGAATGAGAAAAAGCATTGGAAAGAAAGAAAGAAAAGATCGAAACAGAAAGAAAGAGAATGAGAGACAGACAAAAAAAGGAAGGATGAGAGAAAATGAGTGAGAAAGAATAATCGAAAGGAACAAAAAGAGAGAATTACACAAAAAGGTAAGAACAAGGGAAGAAAGTGGGAGAGGCAAGAAATTGAAGGAAATAGAATTACAGTTAAAGATAAGAACAAGGGAAGAAAGTGGGAGAGGCAAGAAATTGAAGGAAAGAGAATTACAGAAAAAGGTAAGAACAAGGGAAGAAAGTGCGAAAGGCAAGAAATTGAAGGAAATAGAATTACAGTTAAAGATAAGAACAAGGGAAGAAAGTGGGAGAGGCAAGAAATTGAAGGAAAGAGAATTACAGAAAAAGGTAAGAACAAGGGAAGAAAGTGCGAAAGGCAAGAAATTGAAGGAAAGAGAATTACAGTTAAAGATAAGAACAAGGGAAGAAAGTGGGAGAGGCAAGAAATTGAAGGAAAGAGAATTACAGTTAAAGATAAGAACAAGGGAAGAAAGTGGGAGAGGCAAGAAATTGAAGGAAAGAGAATTACAGGAAAAGATAAAAACAAGGGAAGAAAGTGGGAGAGGCAAGAAATTGAAGGAAAGAGAATTTCAGTTAAAGATAAGAACAAGGGAAGAAAGTGGGAGAGGCAAGAAATTGAAGGAAAGAGAATTACAGTTAAAGACAAGAACAAGGGAAGAAAGTGGGAGAGGCAAGAAATTGAAGGAAAGGGAATTACAGTTAAAGCTAAGAACAAGGGAAGAAAGTGGGAGAGGCAAGAAATTGAAGGGAAGAGAATTACTGTTAATGATAAGAACAACGGAAGAAAGTGGGAGAGGCAAGAAATTGAAGGAAAGAGAATTACAGGAAAAGATAAAAACAAGGGAAGAAAGTGGGAGAGGCAAGAATTTGAAGGAAAGAGAATTACAGGAAAGTATAAAAACAAGGGAAGAAAGTGGGAGAGGCAAGAAATTGAAGGAAAGAGAATTACAGTTAAAGATAAGAACAAGGGAAGAAAGTGGGAGAGGCAAGAAATTGAAGGAAATAGAATTACAGTTAAAGATAAGAACAAGGGAAGAAAGTGGGAGAGGCAAGAAATTGAAGGAAAGAGAATTACAGTTAAAGATAAGAACAAGGGAAGAAAGTGGGAGAGGCAAGAAATTGAAGGAAAGAGAATTACAGTTAAAGATAAGAACAAGGGAAGAAAGTGGGAGAGGCAAGAAATTGAAGGAAAGGGAATTACAGTTAAAGCTAAGAAGAAGGGAAGAAAGTGGGAGAGGCAAGAAATTGAAGGGAAGAGAATTACTGTTAATGATAAGAACAACGGAAGAAAGTGGGAGAGGCAAGAAATTGAAGGAAAGAGAATTACAGGAAAATATAAAAACAAGGGAAGAAGGTGGGAGAGGCAAGAAATTGAAGGAAAGAGAATTACAGTTAAAGATAAGAACAAGGGAAGAAAGTGGGAGAGGCAAGAAATTGAAGGAAAGAGAATTACAGTTAAAGATAAGAACAAGGGAAGAAAGTGGGAGAGGCAAGAAATTGAAGGAAAGAGAATTACAGTTAAAGATAAGAACAAGGGAAGAAAGTGGGAGAGGCAAGAAATTGAAGGAAAGAGAAGATACAGAAAAGGAGAAGAATTGAAAAAAAGAATTAGACAGACAGAGAGAATTAGAGGAAGAAACGTGAAAGGGAAATATATAGAGAGAGAGAGAGAGTGGAAGAGAGAAGGGCGTGAAAGATAAAGAAAAAGGGAGGGAGAGAAGGAAACGAAAGAGTCTGACAAGGAGGACAGACAGAGAGAGAAGAGATAGAAACATTTGCCCATAGAAAAACGGTTCATCGCAATCGAATATAAACTGCAAATAAATAGCAACTGTCATACAAGTATTTCCCAACATATATTTATTTTAAATTGCAGGTAATTTGTCCCTATTAAAAAAATAGTTTTGTACATGTAGGACTTACGTTTCAGTTATTTCCATTCTGTTCACAAAAATATCTTGAGGGGATATATTTTTTTTAAAATTCAGAAATATGTATGCTAGGATAGAAATTCCAGACAAGGGGGGAGTTCTAGTAACTACCCTTGAAGCACTGGAATAGTGTGTGTGTGTGTGTGTGCAGTTTCCTACCAGGAGCTGAACATTGGTAAGTAAGGGGGGATTTCCCCTCAGCCCCCTTCATATACCACCCTGGCTGTAATTCAGTGGGAATGTTCCACATTTTTCAATTCGTGACCACCGGGACTTTTATTCACAATATCAGCATGTACAGTCAGCGGCAATAAAATAGGACACCCAGATCCTGAAATGCTCGCTTCACTGCAATGTGTGTTGTATAACTTGCAATTAAGATTCCCCCATCACCATAGAGGTGAAGCCAATATTTCAGGATCTACGTGTACCACTTTTATTGTCGGTGACTGTACGTGTACAGTGACGAACACTTATGGGTTGCAATGATCGCATTGAAACGTGAATGGGGTTGTTACTACCCAGAAGTGTCCGTGACTGTACAAAATTAGTTTTGAGTGCGCCACGCTACAAGCTGACTTGGAATAAGAAGAGACGCCCCAGGAAAACTGAAAATTGCGTGTTTGCTATCCTTAAAACACAACAGCTGCCCCACACACCTCCCCTTTTCCCCGTGCTCGCCCCTACCCTGACTAACCCTCTGCTGGTTTCCAGGGAGAGGTGTTATGCAAGGGAGTCACGCAACCACAATATTGTTCCAAACACCCAAGAAAGTCTTTGGAAATTTACTTTCTGCACCTAAAATTGATCTCTTGTCACTTGTTGAACGCGTATTCCAGCATTCTTTTTTATATTAATATTCACTGTAGGTTTTCTATGAAAAGGTACCTTTAAATTTAACGACTAAAATTTTCTAATCACTCGATCTTTTTCCGTTATATTGACATTAGGTAAAGTTGTTTATGAGAACACTAAATTGTTTTTAACATGTAGACATCCATTCATTCATTGCTTAACCTAATCGTCTCAGTAGGTCAATTTTCATTGGTGGTTCTTCCTAATAGTCTAGGGATATTAAGTTTCATTCATGGCTCTTCCTAATCACTTAGGGATATAAACTTCTATTCATGGCTCTTCCTAATCATCTTGAGAGATAACTTTCATTCATGACTCTTTCTAATCATCTCGAGATTAAATTTCATTCATGTCTGTTCCTAATCGTCTCTAGATATGAACTTTAATTCATGATTATTCCTAATCGTCTCAAGGGATTAACTTTTATTCATGACTCTTCCTAATCGTCTTGCGAGATTAACTTTCATTCATGACTCTTCCTAATCGTCTTGAGAGATTAACTTTCATTCATGACTGTTCCTAATCGTCTTGAGAGATTAACTTTCATTCATGGCTCTTCCTAATCACTTAGGGATATAAACTTCTATTCATGGCTCTTCCTAATCATCTTGAGAGATAACTTTCATTCATGACTCTTTCTAATCATCTCGAGATTAAATTTCATTCATGTCTGTTCCTAATCGTCTCTAGATATGAACTTTAATTCATGATTATTCCTAATCGTCTCAAGGGATTAACTTTTATTCATGACTCTTCCTAATCGTCTTGCGAGATTAACTTTCATTCATGACTCTTCCTAATCGTCTTGAGAGATTAACTTTCATTCATGACTGTTCCTAATCGTCTTGAGAGATTAACTTTCATTCATGGCTCTTCCTAATCACTTAGGGATATAAACTTCTATTCATGGCTCTTCCTAATCATCTTGAGAGATAACTTTCATTCATGACTCTTTCTAATCATCTCGAGATTAACTTTCATTCATGTCTGTTCCTAATCGTCTCTAGATATGAACTTTAACTCATGACTATTCCTAATCGTCTCAAGGGATTAACTTTTATTCATGACTCTTCCTAATCGTCTTGAGAGATTAACTTACTTTCATTCATGACTCTTTCTAATCATCTCGAGATTAACTTTCATTCATGTCTGTTCCTAATCGTCTCTAGATATGAACTTTAACTCATGACTATTCCTAATCGTCTCAAGGGATTAACTTTCATTCATGACTCTTCCTAATCGTCTTGAGAGATTAACTTTCATTCATGACTCTTTCTAATCATCTCGAGATTAACTTTCATTCATGTCTGTTCCAAATCGTCTCGAGATATTAACTTTCATTCATGACTCTTCCTAATCGTCTCAAGGGATTAACTTTCATTTATGGCTCTTCCTAATCGTCTTGAGAGATTAACTTTCATTCATGGGGCTGTTCCGAATCACTTAGGGATATTAACTTTCATTCATGACTCTTCCTAATCGTTGAGAGATTAACTTTCATTCATGACTCTTCCTAATCGTTTTGAGAGATTAACTTTCATTCATGACTCTTCCTAATCGTCTTGAGAGATTAACTTTCATTCATGACTCTTCCTAATCGTCTTGAGAGATTAACTTTCATTCATTGCTCTTCCTAATCGTCTTGAGAGATTAACTTTCATTCATGGCTGCTCCTAATCACTTAGGGATATAAACTTTTATTCATGGCTTTTCCTAATCGTCTTGAGAGATTGACCTTCATTTGCGTCTCTTCATAATCGTATCAGCAGGTTAACTTACATTCATGACTCTTCTTATAACTCGTATCAGGAGATTAACTTTCATTCCTGTCTTCTCCTATTCGTAACATATTAACTTTCACTTATTGCTCTCTCTTATTGCCTCAAGAGATTCCAAAACTGTTCAGTGAATGACATTAAGCAAAATTAAGTATATATGGAAGAAACAGGGTGGGGTGAATGAGGGAATGTGCGAAAGAAAATAAATATTAAATAGGCTGCTGATAGAAATAAAGTTTCTTACTTTGTGAACGAGCGTTGAATGAATGAGAAGAAAAGTCCACTTTATGCACAGGAGGCTAATCGGAACTGGGCCTATGGTTTAAAGTGAAATCCGAACCATACCGGGTATCGAGCCCTGGACACCACATAACTCCGAAAAGTGTGTAAAATAAGCTCAATGTTTTCCACGCTCTCCATGTGTTAAATGAAACAAGTATGAAAATTTTCATGACTGCATTTTTTTTTTGGTAAGGGTTACATACATGTTCCTGAACTATAAAGAAATTCGTGTCACGATAAAACGAATTGATTAAGAATCATCGGTAGGGCATATATGCACATGATAGGACATATTTTTACTCCTCTCCCGTCATATTCACATACATCTTTGCTTTTTCAAGATATAACGAACTTTCTTTTTACACTTAATCTTTTCGAAGTGCCCTCTTGTGATAGTTATAGTAGAAAAAAGCTTTTCTATATACAAGGCTTGGGTGGCTTAAATAGGCTGCCATTTCAAAATTTGCACAAATAGTCGCTGTGCAATGCAACATAGGGTTCATAATATGCACTAACAAGAAGTATATGAAAATATCCCGGGTCCCGGCAAATCAAATCCTTCAGTTCTGAATTTATCAAGGTCACGCAAAGTAAAGAAGTTATTTTACAGCTACTCTTGTACTTTCGGTAACACGTTACTAACTCAAGTAACGAAAGAGTAACTCGTTACTGACTCAAGTATCGAAAGCGTAACTTGTTATTAACAGAAGTATGGAAAGAGTAACACGTTACTAAAGCAAGTATCGAAAGAGAACGCGTTATTAACACAAGTATCGAAATAATAACGCGTTATTAACACAAGTATCGAAAGAGTAACGCGTTACTAACTCATATATCGAAAGAGTAAACTCGTTATTAACAGAACTATCGAGAGAGTACCGCGTTACTGAAGCAAGTATCGAAAGAATAACACGTTACTAACTGAAGTATCGAAAGAGAACGCGTTATTAACACAAGTATCGAAATAATAACGCGTTACTAACGTAAGTAACGAAAGAGTAGCTCGTTACTAACTCAAACATCGAAAGAGTAACTCGTTACTAACTCAAGTATCGAAAGAGTAACTCGTTATTAACAGAAGTATCGAGAGAGTAACACGTTACTAAAGCAAGTATCGAAAGAGAACGCGTTATTAACACAAGTATCGAAAGAGTAACGCGTTACTAACTGAAATATCGAAAGAGTAAACTCGTTATTAACAAAAGTATCGAAAGAGTAACACGTTACTAAAGCAAGTATCGAAAGAGAACGCGTTATTAACACAAGTATCGAAAGAGTAACGCGTTACTGACTGAAATATCGAAAGAGTAAACTCGTTATTAACAAAAGTATCGAAAGAGTAACACGTTACTAAAGCAAGTATCGAAAGAGAACGCGTTATTAACACAAGTATCGAAAGAGTAACGCGTTACTAACTCAAATATCGAAAGAGTAAACTCGTTATTAACAGAACTATCGAAAAACGCGTTACTAAAGCAAGTATTGAAAGAATAATACGTTACTAACTGAAGTATCGAAAGAGAACACGTTATTAACACAAGTTTCGAAATAATAACGCGTTACTAACGCAAGTAACGAAAGAGTAACGCGTAACTAACTCAAGTATCGAAAGAGAACGCGTTATTAACACAAGTATCGAAAGAGTAACGCGTTACTAACTCAAGTATCGAAAAAGTAATGTGTTACTAACGCAAGAGTGGAAAGAGAACGTGTTACTAACTTAAGTATCGGAAGAGCAAAGCGTTACTAACACAAATATAAAAAAAGTAACGCGTTACTAATGCAACTATCAAAAAAGTAACGCGTTACTGATGTAAGTATCTATAAGAGTAACGCGTTACTAGCTAAAAAATAACGCATTACTAGCGCAAGTAACGAAAACTAACATTACTAATGCAAATGTTTATTTCTTGAAATTTCCAGCACAGCAGAATCCATTTTAAACCGGAAATAAACAATTGTATTAATGAAACAACAGACTAGTGTTTAAAAGAATATAAATAACTACTAATGCTACTACCGAAGAAGTAACGAGTTACACTTAACGTTACTTTTTAGGCCATATTTATGGAAATTTAGGTCATATTTGGCATATTTTGCTGATATTTGGGCCATAAAAGATACTAACCTTCAGCTGCACCAACTTGACAAATATTTAGGATCAAGATGAGGAATTTGGGGGTGCAGAAACTTTCTCGTGTCCCTCCCCCACGTAAAGTTCGTGCCTATAAATGAGACTCTCATATTACACGTAAATATTGAAAGCTTGTGGCATCCAATACATGATAGCATCCTTCCCAGCCATGTTGGAATCGGGAGATGCGAGCGGTCGACGGAGCTCTAACAAGGGGGAGGAAGGAAGAGACAAAAGATAGAAACAGGTGGGGGGGATGAGGGGTGCGCTGAAATGAGAATCCTGTGCGAGAATCGGGCCGGAGCAGAGGGAATTGTGGGTAAGGGGGTGGTCGGGTGGTATTGTTCGTCGCTCTGGGCTGGGTTTGCGGGGACGAGAGTGGTAGCCATGTTACATCGCATTGGAAGACTGCTTTGGGCGGAACTCTGAAGCACCGCACGAGCTTCATATGCAATGACGTCATGGACGTCCGCAGGATTTTTCCAGGAAGGGGCAACATTAGTCTGAAATTATCATGTCTCTTCAAGGCACTTATAATAATTAACATAAATTACTGTGACTGAAATGAAATTATATGTGAAATATATACTTTTTAGGTGGACCTTCATTTTCCAGGGGGGCCTTTCTGGACGTTACGAGTGACGTGGCCAGGATTTTCAAAAGGGGGGACTAAGTTTTCTTTTTTCAGTTGTCAGCCCTCATTTTACCATCTTTTCCTGCCATTGGTGTTCTTCTTTTAGGAATTCTGGACCAAAGGGGGGGAGGGGTTATGACTGAGGAGGATGATATCGGAAATTTGATATAGCGATATATCGTCAAGAAAATATCTTCCCAGACGATACGATGATATTTTTTCAGTATCGTGATATTAGCGATATATCGTCTCCACGATCGCCAAATATCGTGACGATCACCGACCTATACCGCCATAATATCGTGACGATATATCGTCTAGTAGATATCGCCTGGGCACGCCACTGTTCATGTGTGTTTACACCTTGCGTATACAGTCGACATACATATCGGTCAAATTATAATGGAACGATTTCTTAAGAATCTGAGAACGGAAAAATTCCTTTTCGAACGGATAAATACATGAACGTTCTTTTAAAGTACACTTAAGATCAAGAAAGTGTTGCGAGTGATGAAATATATCAAACTACACTACACTAAAACAAACGGTATTTTTATCAGCTGTTATTTCGTGTTATGAACTTAAAATATATCAACTGAAACGATTAGATACGATAATAATAATAATGATAGTAATATTTATAAGGCAGGCGAGGTTCAGCCTAGGGTTGTCCTGCCATCTACCGGTAGCCTTTGTAAACGTAATGTTGCACATAAACTCCATATGGAGCAGTAAGCTACATGTATAATGATACGCATGTAGGCAATCTTAAAATGAATGCACAAAGTGTTAACTATAAATACAAAATAACAGGTAATAATAAAAATACAATTTCATTTATTGACTTGACACCTTCAGCATATACCGTAACCAGCGGCCGCGCCAAGATTAATCATTTAGGGGTGCTGAGGGGGTGCGGAAAGAAATTAACAAGAAAACTACCATTCACGTTACAACTCGCATTAAATACAATTTCCCGAACACGACCTGGTGATGAGTCGAATTATTTTCGGAACATCTCCAGCGGAGTGCACGAGTCTGTCTAGCGGGCCTAGTGGGCGTATAGAACCTGAGCAAGGGGCTTAGCGATAGGTTCTGGGTTGAGATGACGTCAGAGGCTCGCTTGGTTAATTGGCTGCTTCGAGAGTTGTGACTCGTTCCGAAGCTTCAAATGCATAAAAGCCAAAGATGTTACGGAAATAATCTCGCTCTACCTTTGAAAGCAGCTGAAATTTTTGCTTTAGTGCGGGGAAGAACAAGCAGGCGAAAAATAAACCGTTTATCAACAAAGCAAAAGAGAAAAAAACGAACATAACTCACATTAAGCTATAGGCAATTATCGAAAACCAAACATACCACTTGATGAAACGAAAGAAGAAATATTCAAATCCACAATGCTAAGGAAATAGATAAACAACCGTTGATCTTTATAGAGGATGCCGCCAGTCGGCATCTCTTTCAGTGCGTGGCTGTTGCAATAATAACGGTCTTACTTCAGTACCTACATTCAGCGCTCAATATGATGACATGACATAATATGACATTCTAAGGGTTCGTGTTTTCAGTTGAACGTAGGGGGTGCGGAAGAAAATTAAGGGATGCTCAAGCTCCCTCTCGCGCCCCCTGGAGCCGCCCCTACCGTAACTCTGTCATTGTTGTATCAAAAGTAAATCTTTTATTTTACCTCTGAAACTTACAGGATTGTTTGTCTCGTAGTGTTAACGTCATTGCCTTGGAATCAAAAGGTCGCGGGTTCAATACCCGGTGGAGGCACATAGTGGTTCGGAATTCCAATTTAAACTGTAGGTCCAGTCCCGATTAGCTTAGCTGTGTATAAAGTGGACTTACAACACAATTCAAATTCAATTCTCGCCCCTTCTTCAATTGTCTATCATTTGTTTTATGTCTTACTTTCTCTCTCTCTCTCTCTCACTCTAAGGTCCGATGTAGACGAAATCATTTTCCTTACCTTTTCCTTAACATTTATGCCATGACCAAGAAGCTACCGTGTAAAGTGAAATATTTCATGGCATTTCTCAAGGATAGGCTCGGTCCGTACCATTTTTCGTAGCGTAACCAATCAGAAGCGACCTCATGGTCACGAGTGCAGTTGTAATGGCGGCCGCGTGAGATGTATACAATCTATCACTTCACATTTTTAAAAGCCGATAACTATTGAACCGAGAGGAATAACGTTTCATATAAAACGGTATTAGGTACAAAAGCAATGGCACTGCTTAAATACATACTTTACAACGTTTACTGTATACGCATGGAAGAATATTTGACTTGTTTTAATTGTAAACACCGTGCACTCACCACAGATGGCGTGTAACTCGACGTGTCATTCATGCTGTATATGTTATACATTGTAATCGCAAAAGCTAATCGAAAAGTTACACGAAATGCTTGCGTGTAAAGTACTATAAGATTTTTGGAAGCATTTACGCTATAGCAAAAATCTGCTTCCGTCTAAAGCCGGCTTTGCACACTTTCTCTCTCCCTTAAAGTATTTACGATGGTTCGTAAACATGGCGTCATTTCTTCTACCTTATTACTGCTGCTACTAAAGTCTCGATCGGGACGATAATATCGAAGCGTTCTCATCTCGATTTTGAAAGAGTCATCTCAATCTCCGTCTTCCCTGAGTGTTATTTACACCGCACCTTTTTTTTACATTTATTTTCCCAATACCCTCAAGAGTAAAATATTTGAGATCCGCTCAAACCTCATTCTGGCTTTGGGTGTTCCGTTACGGTTTCTAACAGCCCCGTTGTTACGGTCAGCCGAGCAGTTGGCCGGGACATTATAAATTTATCGCCTGTTTCGGACCTTATTTATGACCCGTAGCGGCACGCCAAGAGGTATTCGGACCTCCCGTAAAGTCGAAAATGGGAGGGAGCTCTATGCAACAATGCTTGCCTCTGATGTACCAGTGGTCCATCATTGTTGCACGGTATCAACCAGCTTCCTGCAGGGGAATTTGGGCTGCAGAAGCGTAGCCATCTGGGGGTGGGGGCTTTAGCCCATCGTGAAATAGACTCTACTGCCTACCAAAATAGCAAACATCACACACACAAAGAAAGAGGTAGAAGGAATAGGAGAAAGATTGAGACAAATGAATTAAAATAGTTAGAAATAGAGAGGGGGAGGGAAGACGAAAGAAGGGAGGGAAGAAGTAGGAAGGATTGGAAGAAAGGAAGCATGATAAATAGTTTTGAGTTTTTGGTCTACAGCTTAACCAAGAGGAGAATACCCTGGTACTGACTAAAGTGCACAGTCATTTGTTTTCTCCTATCGCTTCCCCTTCTGGCGTGCTGCACAATTTGGCAACGCTGGACAATGCAAGCAGCTGATCGCATCGCCCACTTAATTCGACTACAGCGCCACAGGAACCAGGTTACAATTCCATATTCTACAATTTATTTTTTTAAAAAATAAATAGTTTCTTAGTAGTAGTACTAGAGCTATTGTTATTCACTACTGTTATCAATGGCTTGACTCTCCCTGCAAAAAATTCTGTGAAGGTTCAAATGCAATAATCAAGAGGTACCTATGCGATCTCCACCGAACATCTCTCACTCATTTATTTCGTATTATTTTAACATTCGTACTTACCTATTCTGCATTCCGAAAGATTCTTTAAGGTGGCATTTTGCTTTTTTCACGAAAATAATTGCAATTTTTCACAGTAATAGTAATTACTGTTCTTCCTTTTCTCGCTTCCGTAACGCACAATATGGCGGGCACAGCTTGAGTCGCGTCGTGGATCATCAGAGGATGTGCAGTGTTTCCAACCTTCTTAACCGAAAAATGCACCACACACCATTCACGCATAGCCCCACAAACCATTCACGGTAAGGTTAGGTTAGGTTAAGTTAGGCAAACATAGTTAAAATTTGTGGTCGTAGCAATATCTGGAATGTATATTTCGTTTTTTTTTCCATCTTTTTGCTCCGAATGGTTAGCAGATCGCGCTGCGACGCCAAGGGTCCCGGGTTCGAATCCCGGTCGGGCTTGGTTGTTTGTGAATGTCCATTCATCAATTTCATCATTTCATCACTCATCCCCATCTTAGCAAATTAGCCAAGAGGCACAAAACGCGAAGTAAAATAAACTAAATCAAATCAAATCATCTTCTTGCTATAAAACGGCGTGGTTGGAAACACTGACAGGGGGTTACGTCATCGAACGTACGCAACATCCGCTTCTCTTACAGAAAGCAAATACAAGCAACGGCAATTGTGCGTCGGAGAGATATTTTTCTTCAAAAATACAACAATTCCCGGTCAAATAGATTCCGCGATGGAAGCAAATACGTCCACTAACTTTGAAAATGCTACAGAAACACATTTCCGTAAGTAGTTTCTTGTGTAAAAATGAAGAAATCCGTTCGGTGGAGATCGAAGAGTTACCAATCAGAATACTATTTTACGTTGTAATGAGGCTTCCTGTACAAAATAAGTTCCATGTCATATAGATTCTAGCTATTATCCTAGTTCATGAGATCTGATCCATCGGAATGAATAGTACCAGAACGCTGGCAATACTGTCACAAATCGTCTGAAAACTCTTGAAGTACTTTCTCCCTCTAGTTTGCAATTCTTTCCCCCAGGCGAAGGCAAACTTCCAAACTTCGTTTCGTGTACAAAGATCTCGGTGTGCCTGTGCTGCCCTCTAACCTGCAGAAATATAACCGGTGACGTTTTGAGTCGAGCGCAAGATTAATGATTTCTCACTGTCAGGGTTCTTGCCCTCCTTGTCCGAAAGGGGCTCTTCATAAGGAAAAGCAAAGGGGGTGAGGTTGAAAGGGGGTGGAAAATCTCCTCTATGCTCCTTCAACACGTTTCGCTGCTCGAGATCTTGCTGTAGTTATGAGGGGATTCAGTCACATAACTTTAAAGTTAATCGCTGTATGTAATGAAGGGTTTTGATGCATTGATAACACTAGGGAACAAAAAAACGATTTTATTTTGCGGCATAAAGTTTAATAACAGTTTCAGCACACAAAACAGCTGTTATTGCCAATTGTATGATTGGTTCAGTTGAATTGACTCCAGTTATAAAAATAAACACACCATGGAAAATATAGGAGGTAAAATTACTCTACGCTTTTCTCGGTAATATCAAAATTTGATAATGGGCTGAAATTCCCATAATAAACTTATTTATTTATTTGTAAATTGTTGCTAGGCAACTTATCAAGCATTGCTAGGCAATATATCGGACACTCAACAAACCTTAAGGAAGAATACCAAAACATAAAAATGGTTTTAGAAAAAAATTGAATATGCTGAACATAAGTGGCTCGTGTGTGTGGATTTGAAGATGGTGATTTTTTTACTAGGACAGCAAAGTGGGTACACAAAGTATCCCTGTTTCCTATGTTTGTGGGATAGTCGTGCTAGAGAAAAGCATTGGACGATAAAAGTTTGCCCCCCCCCCCCCCAGGGAAAATATTAGTGGGAAAAGCTAATATCATTCATGAACCGCTGATAGATAGGAACAAAATCATCCTTCAGCCACTGCATATTAAACTTGGGTAGATAAAACAGTTTGTCAAGGCCTTAGATACAACTTGTGATTGTTTCAAATATATATGCCACACTTTTCCAGGACTAAGTATTGAAAAATTGAAGGCAGGAATCTTTGACGGACCACCACAAATTCGTACACTCATAAATGATGCCAATTTTACAACTTACATGTCTTACATCAAATGTGAGGCCTGACTGAGTTTTGTGTCCGTCGTCAAAAACTTTTTGGGGAATCACAGAGCAGAAAAGTACCCCGATATAGTTGGAAATATGTTGAAAAATTTTGAGAAATTGGGAGCTAATATGAGTGTGAAGATACATTTTCTACATAGCCACATTGACAGATTCCCTGAGAACCTTGGTGATTTTAGTGAAGAACGGGGAGAAAGGTTTCATCAGGATATAAGGATAATGGAAGAAAGGTACCAGGGACGGTGGGATCGCCACGTGACGGCCGACTACTGTTGGAGCTTACAGAGGGATTGTCCTCAAAAGCAATACAGCAGGAAATCGTATAGAAAACGTTTCACATAGTTTGTTACTTCATTGTGTACATATTTTCTTAATTATTTTGATCATAGGCCTATATAAATTTATTTTTATAATAATGATTGTAATCACAAAAAGAAATATTAAATTGTTGTTGGAAGTTCATTTATATGTATGTCTTATGTTTCCGCCATTTTGGTTTAGTTGCATTTATTTCATAAATTAGAGCCAATTCAGGAAATATATTATTATATCATTATTCAGCAGCATGAAATTGCCCTAAATTAGCTCTCAAACACTGTGCCGCAATTTCACTGTTCCCCAGTGTAATTCAATACTAGCTTATATTATAGAATCCAGGATTGGGCGTCCAGAAAGGGGACGGGGGGGGGGGGGCATGGCCCTCTGGAAAATGAAAGTCAACCAAACATTATATATTTCACACATAATTTCATTTCAGCCACAATAATATGTGTTAATAAATGCACGAACATGATAAATTCAAATGTAAGCAATGTTTTTGAGGGAACAACTCTATTATTGGGGAAAATGTGGCTCGTTTGCCCCCCCTGGGAAAAAATATCTTCCTTGCCCCTCCATGGAAAAAATTCCGCGGACGTCCATGGATCTAGTCACGTATCTAGAAATATATATTTCTGGGGGGGGGGCGGTCGGAACCATGTGTCTGAGAAACAATAATATAAAGGTTTAAATTAAAGCAAATATACTTATATATTAATGCAATATAATATTAATTAAAATATGTGAATTAAGTAATATTAAACAAATAGGTAAAAATATTGTGTAAGAATAGAGATATGACAGCACGTAATATCAATGACGTCGCCAGAAAGTTTTGTAGGGGGTGAGGCCATTAACATAAATTGATTAGTAGAAATAATGATAATGATTATTTCCACGGTTATAATTATTTATTTTATTAACTAGCCTCAAAAATATATCAATTTTATTCCAACTTATTAGTATTTTATAAATGTTTGACTACTCGATTCACAAGACGAGTGAATTATTCAGCACAACTGTCTTCTATTCTTTTTAACATTTCATGCATTTAATGCAGTAAAATTCATAGTAACCTCCCGTGGCTCTACAACCCTTGAATGGCCTTGGCATATCTCCCGACTGCCAGTCTCCCTCCCACAATCATAGCTAGAGGTGTGGAGATCTTCAACCAGTATCAGTGGTCGGCACGTTGAACCCTCAGCCGATATAGGAGAGTTCCCAGACCAGGTTACGCTACTCACTCGTAGCTCCCCAATTTCCTCACGATGGTGGGTTGCCACCGGTCCTATACACAGGCCGAGAACCCAGGCGGACTCGAACCCATGCCGTCCCGCAGTCGGAGTCCAAAGCACAGCGCCTTAGACCGCACGGCCATGGAGGAGGACAACAATCATATAGGTATTGCTGTGTTAACTTATACACACACCTCGGTCAAGAACGTTTGCTTTAAAAGTCAGGGAGAAATGTTACTCATAAAGTTTATGTTGTATGACCTCTCACAAGGAACTCACTTTTGGAATGTTGAGAGCGGTGAAACAAGAAAAAATCAAGTCTTCATCTGAATCCTGCATTTTTCACTGACTTCTATCGATTGAACTTAGTTTCTACTTTAGTTTTTCTATTCGAACACTAACTCTGCGAAATGTACCAATTATTAGCAATAGCTTAATACACGTAAGTAGATACGAAACTATTGAGACTATCTTGACAACACCGAAAGAAAATCACTTGAAGATTCACATGAATATTGTAAAAGAAGTTCTAAGCATATCCTATGTAATATATCAGATTTTGGAATATCATAGCGATTTTTCGAAAAATCCTTTGGAAAGGAGATAATATGTCTAAAATAACTGGACTGGCTTCGGCCAAAGATCAGGTAGAAATCCAATTGGAATTTGGGAAGAAGTCGCATAGGGAGGGTGTCGCCCTAATTACGAAAAACTATAGGTCAATCAGGTTGGGTATCATTGCTAGACAAACCAGCTGTCTCTCTGGGTGACTACCCTTATTTGTTTATGTAAACAGGCTTTCTCAATTCCATGTGTTCGCAATTAGAACATTGAATTTTTTCTCACTTTTGTGTGTTCGCAATCAGGACATGGAATTATTTATAGCTTTTATATGTTCGCAACTAGGACATGGTATTATTTTTCACTTGTATGTGTTCGCAATTAGGACATGCAATTATTTATCGCTTTGGTGTGTTCGCAATTAGGACATGGAATTATTTCTCACTTGTATGTGTTCGCAATTAGGACATGCAATTATTTATCGCTTTTATGTGTTTGCAATTAGGACGGAATTATTTATTGCTTTTATGTGTTCGCAATTAGGACATGGAATTATTTATCGCTTTTGTGTGTTCGCAATTAGGACATGGAATTATTTCTCACTTTCATGTGTTCGCAATTAGGACATGGCATTATTTATCGCTTTTATGTGTTCGCAATTAGGACATGGAATTATTTTTCACTATTATGAGTTCGCAATTAGGACATGGAATTATTTCTCGCTTTTATGTGTTCGCAATTAGGATGATTAAGCCATTGCTCGCAATTAGGACTGCTCGCAATCAGGACAGCACATTAAAACAAATTTTGCACCAAAGTCTAGAACGAGATCGAGAGTATCTGACGTTAAGACTCGGTCTCGTTCTCATCTCGAGCACACACACACACACACACATACACATTTCATTTATATATCTTAGGAAATAGCTATAATTTCATTGTTGTCTTCGCTTACTCTCATTAGACTAGAAGTTATTGAAGCTAAATTGCAAAATCGATGTTGTGTCCAGGGTGGACATTCATATCTCAAGATATTTTCTCCACTTCCATTCCCAACATTCCGATCTTCAAGTTTTTGGTCTGTCCCCCTGGCAACCGTCAAACTGTGGCAGCAAATGTGATTGGCTAGAATTCATTGGGACACACGTCTCGAGGAAGAACAAGAGTTTCCAATTTACTCGCTCCTACCTCCCTTCCCCCGCGACCCGCCCCCTTCTCTGGTTTCTTTGACAAGCCCCGAGTCGACAGAAGTTTTTTCTTTCTTCCCTTCTTCTGAGCTGCTCTTGACATGTTCCAGAGGAGCCTTCAGATGACGAGGGCCGACAGGGAGGGGGATGCGGGGCGGGGCTTTGGGTTGATCTCTGACAGCTTTGCCCCCAGTCCCCCCTCGAATCAGACCGTGTGGAGCTTCGGAAAAGAACTGAAGAAAGAGCAACCCAAAGATTGTAAGATTCTAATAGTTTGGTATTACCACAACAGATGTCGCCTATTTCTTTCATTGAATATAATAATCATATTTGAAGCTTCCCAACAAAATGCATAATTCCTTATACAGAGCATTCCCTGACATTCGCTACGAGACTCGGCGGCAAGCGGCCCGGCGTCAGCGCTTGTCTTTCCCGGCGAACGGGGTCCGCGACAGCCGGTAGAGTCGGCTATTAAAATTACAATTTTCATATTGTGTACTAACCTTGACTACAGAATTAGTTGAAAATGATGTCCCTCTGCTGCAAAACATGCCTGGCGTCTCCGTAGGAAATTGGCATTTACACGCGCAAGTTCGTCTACTGTAATTCTCCCGATTTCTCGTACAATACTCTCTTTTAACTCACGGATGGTGTGCGGATTGTCTTTGTATACTTTATTTTTTTTAGATTTAAGAATTTTAGCGGCTCTAAATGCTGTGGTTTTTGAAACACCCATTTCTTGTGAGAGGCGGCGGATAGACTGTTCTAACCTTTGTCCTATCTCATCGAGTTTTTCCTCAGTAAGTACACGTGGGTTTTTCTTTCCACTTTTATTCAGAACTGACCTTGTTACTCTAAACGTTTTTACGAGGTTTAAGTGGTCCTATGTGGAACGGAAACACCAGGAAATTTCGTTGCAAAACGTCGTCGCACTTCTCCACAATTCCTCTTTCCGAAGTAACACTCGACAAGATAAATCCTTTGTTGTAATGTAAACTTTTGTGGTGCCATATTAAGCCACAATCTTCAACACACGGACACGACACAACACAACTTCCGAGGGAGGATTATACTTGCGTCAGTCTGCAACGTCAACAGAAAGGGAAAGTGAGCGAAGGCAGGGAGAGCGAAAAAAGCAGACTGTAGCGTGCGACTGTCGCGGACCCCGTTCACCGGGAAAGACAAGCGCTGACGCCGGGCCGCTTGCCGCCGAGTCTCGTAGCGAATGTCAGGGAATGCTCTGTAGATCTTTGCTTTAAAAGGTAACATGAAAAAATTCTTTCAGAAGTATAAATAGGGAAATATAGTGATATAATTGCTACTTATTGCAAGATCTTGCTGCTGCTAGTTAATAAAAAGAAGAGGGTCTCCCTCCCTCGTTCTCGCCCAACGGATTGCCAGGTGCGTGGGCTTGCCTAGTGTTGATGACTTCTTGGAGAAGGGGTTTATGTAGAAATTACCATATGGATAGGTGTAAGGGTAAATTTAGAGCCACAATGCTCATAAATTGGGCCTTTGGGGGGTGTTGAAATTTAGATGGTTATGGTGTGTGCATAAATCACTATCTCGGAGAATGAGTCTTGCTCAAAAGGATTACATTATTAAGTGTTTCATTCGAATGAAAGCAACTACCTCAATTCGCAGAAATGTATGACTTTGACACTGAAATCTCTGCGGAAATAAAGAAGTCGATAATTTAACACAAGCAAGAATACGGAAAAAGCACATTTTTAACCCAACCATGAAGAACAGGTTCACCTGATTCGTGCGCCTTAAAGATAAGGCCCAGAGTATTTCGAACGTCATTCCTCCCAAGTATAAAGCAATATCGATTCGACGCTGGCTGGTAGTGCTAGGTCGATACTCGTCCGAGCTGATAAGACACTGTTGTCCCGAAGAAAAGAGTAGGGTTACGAGGGATCGGGGGGAAGGGAAGGCCAATGTGTGTGGATGTGAAAAGATGTGAAGATAAAAATGCACAGTGCTGTGCGCCTTTTCTATACCTCCAGAGGCAACAAGGTTTTTTAAAGGGTCACGCCACGCATTTGAATATCACGTGATCCCGGCGTTCGTGGTACAGAGCTGATATGACTTCCTGCAGTCACGCACTTCCGATGACGTCACTGAAATCTGTGTTTTTCATCTTCGCGGGGCGTTTTCGGAAAAAGTCTATTCTTTACTTCCCATTGCACAAAGCTTGGACTGAGAAATCGATCTTCCTAGCGTAGTGGTTATTAACGCTCTAAGAAGTCTATCGTTCTAGGCTCTTGTCGACAGTGGCGGACCAACTTCTCCTCCATGTGGTGGAGAAGTTTCATTGGAGGTTTATTGTTGGTGCCAACCATTGTTTCAGGGGAGTGATTGTTGAATGTTATAAGTCACGTGTGAAAGCTTCATATATAAAAATATATGCAAATATTCTTGCGTTTTGTTATTTTACTTTTGCATTATTGTGATAGCATGCGAAATTGTCGGTGTCAAAAATCAGAAAATGGCGACGATGGGACTGGATGCGCTGACCACGCGCCAGATAATGTATCGCTGCTTGGCAGGCCTTCACTCTATAAAAGCGACGCGAAATTGAATCTAGTTCATTTGTGAGGAATCAAGACTTTCCTTCTGAGGCCGACACGTGAACGTGACCGGCATCTGCAATTGAGACGAGACAGGTCTTTCTCCTCTCACGTCGTTATCAACCTTCCACGATACCAGTGTGGTTCTATGGCATTATTTTCGACCGAAGCACGTTCCCATGTGACCTTGCAGTAAACAGAGGCTGTGCCCGAATTCGCAAGCGCACCGTTTGCCCCGTAACTTTCTTCTTGTGCCGTCGAAGTTGCCCCAATCGAAAGGCTCTCGAGTTGTTAAGTTCCCACTTTTCTCGCCAGGTGTCAGTTGGAACGTCACGCTCTGGGGCGCAGGCGCACAATAAGAAAATAAAAGGTTTGATTGATATTGATTTATTTTACTTCGCTTTTCTGCCACTTTTGTCTAATCGCGAAGGTGAAGATGATATTTCTGAAGAGACACTCGCAAAGAACACCCATGCCCAGGTCTGGATTCGAACCCGGGACGCGTATTTACAAACCCTATAGTGATGCAGAACCTCCAACCATATTTGGCCCCTGATTGGCTATCTTCCGGAAGTTAATGCAGTGTTCTTCAAATTAACGCTAAATGGCAGGGTTCAAGTTGACATTGTAGATTTCAGACATCCATCCCAACGACACGAGAAACTCCTTTAAACTGAGGTTCATTCTGAGCACATTTTTAAAATTATTAAACAAAAATGGTATTATTTAGCACATGTCAAGTTGTGAAATTTCTCCTATAATGTAGTAATCACTTCATATACCTTATAAACGCTTTTAGAAATATTTTACATTAGGGTCTATTGTTTTTCGATGGCTTAATAAAGATTTTTATCGCCATATTTTTGTATATTTCTTAACATAATTTCGACAATTTGATTACAAACTATATTAATATATAATCACCAGTCTAATTTTCTTGTAAACGACCGAAAGTAAGAAACGACTGACACGGAACATAAACACTTCCAGTACTCATAACTAATAAGAAAGCATTATATACCTCTGGCTCTGCAGGATCCCTGGCGTCGTATTGAGCTGTGCCGAACACTCCACCATGGAGGTAAGTAGGCCTGAAATAGAAGGCCACGCAAATTGAATAATGCAGTCCACCTATTTTCTACTTGATTTGAAAATGTGGCATGGGATTTCTCATTTTAATTTTCTTTTTCTAAATGCAGTGTTATTGCTATAATGTAAAGTGGCAATGAGTTCAGACCTTGTATTCAATATTCAAAAAGCGTTGCTTCTGCAAAGTGAAATCGCAGCGGGTTCAAGTGTGCACTTGAGCCTTCCACTTCTTCCCTCCAGCTCCACCTATATGTCGCATATTCGGACTATAGCGTTAGTGCTCTGGATGGCCTATTCGAACACGGCCAAAGCATTGCGTGTTGTGCACAGGTCTCCATTTCCTTCTCTCTATGCGTGTGGCTTTTGCGAGATCTGTTCACGCACGCCAAAAGAACGGTTCAACTTTGTCACATAGATAAAAGTAGTACTGTAATTATACACTTAATGGAGTTTAAATACACGCCTTGGGCAAAACAAGTAAAAGTTATATGACTTTCCTGCAGTAAGCTGCTATTACCCCATCTATCGGCACGAAAACATATTAACATCGGCATTAACTTGTTGACCCTTGATTTAAAGTCGAAATTTCTTTTTGTAGAATAGTCATGACGATGATTGTGAACTCTCCCATGCTCTACCCATATCGTGGTATGATGTCATTATACTCTTTATTTTAATTTGGTTATTTTACGTTGTTCCTTTATCTCTCTAATCGCGACGATGGGGATAAATGGATAACTGATGAAAGATATTGTTTACAGTTTGTAAAGTCCTGTCCATACACATAGAGAACTAAATGCATCAGTATCGATTGATGCACCAGAATGCATCGATTGATGCACTAAAGAGTGTTTTGTAACTTCTTCAAAGAATCAGATTCACATTTGATGCATTTTGATGCATTTTTGTATGTTGTGAAAGAAACACCATAGTGCATCATTTGATTCAAGTGAGGATTTCTTTCAGTCGAGATTCACTTAATGCACCAGCTGATGAGTTTTGATGCACCTTGATGCGTTTTGATACACCAGAATGCATATTAGCTCAGACCAAACGTTTAAGTTCATCATGCAAAAAAGATGCAGGAAGGTGCATCAAGGAACATCAATTGATGCATTGAAGTGCATCTCGACTGAA
Source organism: Lepisma saccharinum (assembly GCF_977018435.1). Taxonomy (NCBI): domain Eukaryota; kingdom Metazoa; phylum Arthropoda; class Insecta; order Zygentoma; family Lepismatidae; genus Lepisma; species Lepisma saccharinum. The sequence continues at coordinate 33,395,240 of NC_139252.1, read as the reverse complement.
ACAAATCCTCACTTGAATCAAATGATGGACTTTGGTGTTTCTTTCACAACATACAAAAATGCACCAAAATGTATTAAATGTGAATCTGATTCCTTCAATAAGCCACAAAACACACTTTAGTACATCGATCGATGCATTCTGGTGCATCAATCGATATGATGCATTTAGATTTCTGTGTGTACTTGGTCGAAAAATATTTATTTACCTGGTTTCTCTAGTTTGCTGCGGATCGAACTGGTCGACGGGGAGGGTCTGTGCCCCTTTGCCCCACGCTGGTGCCGTCACTGTAGTGGTAAATCAATAAAGGGTCGAAACATACATCAGAACCACGTCTAAGATCAGGTATAAGTGTTTTGCAAATTCTTAACAAAACCATTTTGATCTTTAGGCTCCCTCGTATAGCAAAGAGAAAAAAAAATGGTTAGCGCTCTCGCCTTCGGTGCGAGCGGTCCCGGGTTCGATTCCCGGTGGGTAAACCCCGAAATTTCGGCGTTGACCCAGCATCGTGAGGACAATTGGGAAGCTACTTCAGAAAGTATCTGGCTCCGGGCACGAAAATCAGAAAATCGTGGCGATGGGATCCGATGCGCTGACTAATGAAAAGCCGCTCTGGTTGTTGCGTCACCGAGTTTAGTTTAGAGTCTACTATACTTTAATAATGTTATATTTCAGATAATACGTAAAAAATGTGTTGCCACTGTGTCATTTTACACATGCATTATCTTATCAATTCAGCGTGACTATTTTTAAAAAGTTTAAAATATTTTATACATTTTTTTACTACTCTACCAACAAGACAAACCCCCTCTGGTGCTGTCGTCTCCAACCTTTACCGAGAGAAGGAAGTATAGGCGATGCAATCAGCTGCTTGCCCCTGCGTTGCCAAAATGTTCCGTACTCTTCAAAACATTGTCGTTACCAATATTGATGGGCAAGCAGAGGCGTCTCGTGAACGCATGCGGAGCATGCTGCGCATGCGTCAATTGTGGGAAAAAGGTTAGCTTGCTCTCCGACGACATTAATGAGCATTTCTACATTCTAATTTATTCATATAAGAGAAGTATTTATTTTACACGAGAGCGTTCAACTAAGCTTATATTACAGTTCTTGGATCTGAAGTGAAAGAAAGTAATAATTATTTTCCCACAATTGACGCATGCGTCACTTCAGATCGAAGAAATGTAATATAAGCTTAGTTCAGCGCTCGCGTGTCAAATAAATACTTCTCCTATATGAAGAAATTAGAATGTAGAATTGCTCATTAATGTCGTCGTAGAGCAAGCTGTTATTTTTCCCACAATTGACGCATGCGCTCACGAGACGCCTCTGAGGGCAAGGTGTCTGTATCGTCATGCTGGGGAAAACTGTGCACAGCGAAAGAAGAGCCGTGATATTGAACGTTGTTGAATTCTCTCTCAACGAAGCAAGTAAAAATGGCAACACGGGACCATTGTAATACATACGAAGGGGCATGTGGTGGTGACGTCGATTGAACACTATCTACTTTAGTTCGTGAGTTTACCCACGATCTTTCTCTATCACGTACGAAATAACGTTTACAACAAAATTTTGAAACCACTCAAATTAATTTTCTATTTCAGAGTCAGAATAAATAAGAATTGAACATTAATACGTATGCGCGTGTGAGGTTTTATTGTTCTTGGTGTACTTCTGGTTAGTACAGAAGGCAAGAAGCAAAATGCATACAAAAATCTTGTAACTTTATCTAATTATTGTGTTCAAACATTTGTGTAATATTCATTCTCAATTCTGTTACTTAATGCAGTTCATGTATTTGACGCTGCTGCCACCTATTGACTGTTCATTAGAATTCAAACGGATCTAGTCTTGTAGGACAACATGATATATCCTGTTGAAAATAAGTTCTTATTTATATGCTATAATTGGAATGGAGATTAAACTGTGAACTGCAAAAAATATATTAGAAAATAACTGTTATTGAAATACCGGAATACTCCCTCCCCCAAAAATACTTTGGGAGGGACCAAAATTTCGATAACAGAAAATATGTTAGACTGATAAAATAGTAGGTGCATGTTAATTATGTGCTTCTCATTTTTCTTACAAATACCTCTGCTTTGATGTATAAGACCTTTAGCATACTTCTCACATTACCTCTGCTTTTTTTTCTCAATATATGTGTGCATATATAGTGTTACAGTGTAATTTCTTTGAATATTAACATTCTCATTATCATTCTAGATATTGGGCTGACATCTGTCGTTTGCATCTAAACCATAGCCACAACTACAGTGTTTTCAATGAGGGATCTGGAATTTTCAGGAATATACTGCTTAGACATATTGATAACTAGTAGAACTACACCCGGCATTATTTACCATGTAAGACATTTTTTTTCTAAGATACTTAATTTTAAGAACATTTTTATAAAAATGCCCAAAACAGCTCAGGTTAAAAATTATGAGTGATTTCTGCATTTCGTCGTACATTCCTAAAGTGACATTCAAATTGTCCATCACTATCTTCATTATTTATTATTCCACATCCTGTACTATTTTAAAGAATGGAATTCTATTGATGCAAAGCAAATATTGTCCTATGCTTACTAGCATTTTCGTTTCAATTCATGATCATGAGATTCCGGAAAACACACTGAATGAAATTAGTGGTGGACAATTTTGTCAAACATTTATTTTTCCGTTGGCTGTACGTGCTAATTTATATGCAAATTGTGTAAGTGGGCATTAATTGATTTAACTGAATTAGAGTGAATTAAATTTAATCTGATGGATAAATAAAATAGTGGACAGAGTTGCTGTGACAATATATTTGCTTTCCAGAATTTTATTCTTCTTATGCAATTTATTCTCCATATGTGTAAATTGAAAAATGTATTTTTTTTATGAATACTTTCTAGAAACATTGTTGTTGTATTATGCATTGTGCAATTTATGTTCTTCATTTAATGTAATAGGCCCTACTACAGGCAAAATTACTATTTCGTATATTTTCACTATTGTACGAAAAGATAAAAGTTTATGAAGAGAAAACTAACAAACATTTCCTGAATTAAGTCTGTTCTTTAACAGTTTATATGACATAAAGAATTTTAATTTTTATGTGAGACATAAATTTTCTCCAGGTCTGTTGAATGCATGTAAAAAAATAATAGAGCACAACACTTATCTGGGGATGCCTAATACGATAACATAAAGTTTAATAAATTATTGTTTTCCATTGTTTTATTTGCAAAAATCTTATTATATTTTTAATACAGGGTGCTCCTCTTAAGGCATGAATCAGCAATTAGGGATGTCATCACAATTTCCACAGTTGAAAAGAGGACGTTACATCGTAGGAAGTAAGCAAGTACATGGCATTGTTTATCATTACATATGAATAGTTGTGTCATTAATTAATGCATTATTTGTACTGTATATCTAACGCAATTAATTGTTTCGATAACATTTTGTGTATGCTAGTGATTTACAATTTTGATTTTTTTAAGGTACACTTTATGCACAGATAGGCTAATCAGGACTGTACCTTCAGTTTAAATCGGACTCCGAACTGGCATCGTACCCGGGGCCCCTTGATTTCAAGATGGCGACGTTACCACGATGCCATCGTAGAGGCCTAATTTAAATTTCCGAAACACAGTTTGACATAAGAGTAGCTAGTATAAATATTTATGTATAAGGTTTTGTATTTTTGCTACTTAGCGTCGCTTTCTCTGCTACATTTGGCTATCCTAATGATGATGAACCGTTTCATTTCCTTCCATAACGAGCTAAGTAAATATTGTGGTTTGACGCCCAACGGTACACTAACAATAGTCACATCCGCACAGTTAAGCGCCGTGTGCACGATCAAATAAATCATGTACAAAGTCCCTGAATTGGACGCTTAAAAGGAAATGACGTCAGAGACAACGCATTTTTCTCATTGGATCAAAGGTTCGGTCAAAGAATTTCTATTTAGGAATGGTTCTAATTAACACGATCCAAGCCTGACTCTCGACCAATCAGAGCACATGCTATTGAAATCGATTATCGAGAAGCGACCTCTAGGTCACGAATGCAGTTGTAATGGCGGCCGGGTAAAATGTAAACAACGTATCACTTCACACTTTTAACCGACGATAACTATTCAACCGAGAGGAATAACGTTTCGTATAAAACGGTATTAGGTACAAAAGCAATGGCACTGCTTAAATACATACTTTACAGCGTTTACTGTTCACGTATAGAAGGATATTTTAGTTGTTTCAATTGTAAACACTGTGCACTCATCATAGATGGTGTAACTTGATGTGCCTTTCGTGCTGTGTGTATTATACATTGTACACACTTCTATCGGGTTTCTATGTCCAACTTCTTCCTTTGGAAATAAAATTCTCTCTGTTACGGCTAATCGCCGAGCTCTGGCATGCGCTAAGCGGGAAATGTTTGTCGCCTGCAGAAGACGTCACGTGACACATAGGAGCAGTGTTGCAATACGCGGAAGTTGCAATTCTACTAGACATGAAACTGGCAAAAGCTATATGCTGTTGTCTCATTAAAAAAATTACTTACGCATCTAAAGTAGCACGCGGTCCTTCATGATCGTGAAATTCGTCAATTGTTCTACGAATAACAAACACACTTGTCAAATTCGTCTTTTAGATTTCTTTCTTCTGCGTGGTTTGTTAGGTGTTACTACCTTGTAGCGATCATTTTACTTAATGACATATCAATAGATGCGGAAACACGCTCTTGCACTTGTTTCACGTTCAAGGCAAGACCACTGTCAGCTTCTTTCTTCATAAACTTATGAACGATAAGATAATTTCTCAACTCTGACTATGAATCACTTTGCTTTCTCCAATATTCACCTCAGCTTCCGTTGAATAAAACACCCTAAGCAACACAGGTCAACAATCACCTTACTCGTGGTAACACGATGTGCCCCCTCCCAGAGAGGTATAGGAGGAGGGGAGGATACCTCTTTCGCCGAGGGGCTTAATCAATGGGGGTTTCACAGACAAAAGAACCATCTGTCATTCTTTTCCTTGAACTATCTATCACCTTCTCAAACTGTCGCTTTTTCAAATATATATATATATATATATATATATATATACACACACACTACCGACAAAAAGTTTAAGACCACCATGAAAAATGGCCAAAACATCAGTATGGGGTGTTGTATGGAACCAACAGTTCCTGTCCAAGAAAGACGTGACGATGATACACATGGAAAATGCAATGTAGTCTAGTTTGAACCCCGTAAGACGCGAAAGCAATTTTTTTCCGAATGTGTAGCATGTTGTTGGAAAAATGGAAAGTGACAAAAATGTTGCTGAAGCTGGCAACATTGCAGCTGTGTGCGTGAAACCGGTCAGTACGGTAGCCTGACGCATGCACATCCTTATCAGTGGCTCAGGGTCAGTTGCTGTTCATGCAGGCGACATTGCGAGCCCATTATTGTGTGTGAGGTGTGCAAGGTAAGTGGAGCTGTGTGAAATGGCCCGCCATCGTGGGAAACAGGCGATTTCGGTTGAAAAGCATGCTGTGATATGTGCACTGAAAGATGAAGGTTATTCGGAATGCGAGATAGGAAGAAAACTGAATATTTCTAAGACTGTTGTTCATTGTGCATTGGACAGATACCGTAAAACCAACAGTCATGCTGACCGTGCACGTAGTGGAAGAGCTCGTGTAACGTCTGCAGCTGACGATAGATGTATTACAGTAACTAGCAAATGGAACAGGCGCCTGACAGCACCAGTCATCGCTGCTTCCCTGAATAACAGCCGAGTGACGCCTGTGGCTGTGTCAACGGTGAAGAATAGGTTGCGTGAAGAAGGGCTGCATGGCAGAGTAGCTGCTAGGAAGCCATTGTTAGGTCGTGTGAACAAGACGAAACGATTGGCCTGGGCTAAAATGCACCAAGGTTGGACTGTGGATAACTGGAAACTGGTACTTTGGACCGACGAATCCAAATATGAATTATTTGGAAGCAATAGGCAAACCTTTATGCCTCGAAAGGTCGGCGAGAGAATGAAAGAAGAGTGTCTTGTTCCCACAGTGAAACATGGGGGTGGAAGTGTAATGGTGTGGGGATGTTTTGCCGGAAACCAGATGGGCGACCTTCATAAAATTCAGGGAACATTGGTAAAAGAAGGGTATCATCAGATATTGATGCACTATGCCATCTCCTCTGGTCGTCGTCTTGTTGGTAATGGGTTTATTTTTCAGCAAGATAATGATCCCAAACATACATCCAAATTGTGCACGCGGTATTTGAACGCAAGGCAACAGCAGGGGCATTAGTTCTCATGACGTGGCCACCACAGTCTGCTGATCTTTCACCAATTGAACTGCTATGGAACCAAATCGATAGGGACATCAGGAAGAAGTTACCCAGCAACACTCAACAGCTATGGGAATTCATCAACGATGCCTGGCGTAACATTCAACCATCCTATCTGGAAAAACTATTGGAGCGCATGCCACGTGTTTGCGCTGCTGTCATTAAGGCCCATGGCGGGCATATTGATGAAAGCAAAATTTGAGGTGACATTAGTATGTATAGTGGCTGTACCTATGTTTGTACATTGCCAAGCAGATTCTTACATCTGTTTCTTGTACATTAATTACGAAATACATTCATTTCTACTGATTTTTGGCACATTTCCCTGGTGGTCTTAAACTTATTGTCGGTAGTGTGTATATATATATATATATATATATATATATATATATATATATATATATATATATATATATATGCAATAAGTACCGAACACACCTACCAATAAGCTCTGAAGTCAGATTATGGATATAGGTAATTGTTAAGGCAGTTAGCAACTCTGCTCTCAGTGGAACTGTCGCATCGTCTGCGCAGGCTTCTGCGCAGCTCAAGGCCAGAGCTCAAGCTAAACCGAATGGCCTTACCTGTACACACTGCCATCTTTTGGTCAAATATGAACTTGTCCAATATTTCTTTGATCTTGTACATGAGCAATTTCAGACCATTCAAGATTTCCAAGAGCAGCATTCAATTCAACGACTTGTTCATGATTAATTTGATCGTGTACAAGGCCATTTAGATACACCTTTCAATACTGAAATCTTAGCACAGCGCAAGACGCAACCGTTCGCGCATGCGCAATAATCATGCGAGTTGAACCCATTTCTACACCACATTTGGGAACGGAGGGAGCAATGAATTTTATAAATAATTTAATGATTTACTACAATAAATGTTTATAATGTATAAATATTCCTAAAATAAAGTTCTGAAAAATGGTGATACTTTAGCCAATTCTCTCTCTTGCTTGGGACAAGCATTTTGTGTATTGCAATTTAGGGTACGAATTGTCAACACATGTAGCTTTAAACGAAATGTAATGATATTTTACTGCTTCCTGTTAATTTCCACGAGTATGTGCCATTAAACCTAATTATAACATTTGAATTAGTGAAGTTATTAAAATTTTACTGTAGAAAAACACTAAAATAGCATTTTTGTCTTACAGCTCCTTCAGAAAGATTGCTGAAATTCCTATGAACCTATCTTCACCGAGGTTGAGGAGACATGGCTACCCACCAGGAGTGTATATTCTAAGGTAGCTAGGCCATTTGCGAAGCCTGGAGTCTAGAGAATAAAATACAGGAGAAAAATTGATTCTGGAGTTGGCAACCGGATTTCCTATGAGTTGGCAACCTGATTTCCTATGAGTTGGCAACCTGATTTCCTATGAGTTGGCAACCTGATTTCTTATGAGTTGGCAACCTGATTTCCTATGAGTTGGCAACCTGATTTCCTATGAGTTGGCAACCTGATTTCTTATGAGTTAGTAAACTTATTTCTATTCATATCCTAGGACCACGTGACAGTGAGATAGCCCAGATCTTGGCCTCAGTATACGCCACTGCTACCAACACTGCAAGAGTCGAACCCACGACCCGTGAATTAGGCACATTCGTAATCTACCCTGTAGATCCGGGCTTTTGTAGAAAACCCACTACGTCAGAAGCTCGTCTCTACAGGTATCTTACGGATGGAAGACCACAACCACGCTGGAATTCTCCATAGAAACCTCCAGAGCTGGAGATCTGGAAGAAATCGCAAGACAGGATACGAAATACGACTTGCTTATGTGTTGCATGGGCCCTTACGGCTGTACTCTTCCAGGCATGGTGGTATTTTTATGAATATATTCCTAGGGACATGGATTTTTAAGTATTACGTTTGTCACTTCTTGGTGTCTTTTCCGCTAAAATTCTCATTTTCAAATAGTCAAACCGCACGGAAGGGAAAAACTCATATATTTTAACTAAAAACATGTTTGGTTAAGCTTTTTGGTAGTTACAAACAAAACAAAATGTCAGTCTTTACTAAATTTAGTAATTTTGAACTTTTTTTGGTAACTATTACAAACGTACCCGCCTTCTAAAACAATTTGGTACTTTTGATTCTTTGGTAACTCTACATAAATGTGCACGATTACTAAAAGCGTTTGGTAACCTAAATAAATAAATGTGCACGATTACTAAAAGCATTTGGTAACTAAATATATAAATGTGCACGATTGATAAAAGAGCTTGGTAACTCTAAATAAATGTGCACGATTACTAAAAGTGTTTGGTAACGAAATATATAAATGTACACGATTACTAAAAGCGTTTGGTAACTAAATATATAAATGTGCACGATTAATAAAATAACTCTGTAACTCTAAATAAATGTGCACGATTACTAAAATTGTTTGGCAACTAAATATATAAATGAGCACGATTAATAAAAGAGCGTGGTAACTCTAAATAAATGTGCACGATTACTAAAAGCGTTTGGTAACTCTAAATACATAAATGTGCACGATTGATAAAAGAGCTTGGTAACTCTAAATAAATGTGCACGATTACTAAAAGCATTTGGTAACTAAATATATAAATGTGCACGATTGATAAAAGAGCTTGGTAACTCTAAATAAATGTCCACGATTACTAAAATTGTTTGGTAACTAACTATATAAATGTGCACGATTAATACAAGATCTTGGTAACTCTAAATAAATGTGCACGATTACTAAAAGCGTTTGGTAACTCTAAATATATAAATGTGCACGATTGATAAAAGAGCTTGGTAACTCTAAATAAATGTCCACGATTACTAAAATTGTTTGGTAACTAACTATATAAATGTGCACGATTAATACAAGATCTTGGTAACTCTAAATAAATGTGCACGATTACTAAAAGCGTTTGGTAACTCTAAATATATAAATGTGCACGATTGATAAAAGAGCTTGGTAACTCTAAATAAATGTGCACGATTACTAAAAGCGCTTGGTAACTAAATATATAAATGTGCACGATTAATAAAAAAGCTTGGTAACTCTAAATAAATATCTAGGATTACTAAAAGTGTTTGGTAGCTAAATATATAAATGTGCACGATTAATAAAAAAGCTTGGTAACTCTAAATAAATATCTACGATTGCTAAAAGCGTTTGGTAACTCTAAATAAATAAATGTGCACGATTAATAAAAGAGCTTGGTAACTAAATATATAAATGTGCACGATTAATAAAAGAACTTGGTAACTCTAAATAAATATGCACGATTACTAAAAGCGTTTAGTAACTAAATATATAAATGTCCAGGATTAATAAAAGAGCGTGGTAACTAAATATATAAATGTGCACGATTAATAAAGGAGCGTGGTAACTCTAAATAAATGTGCACGATTACTAAAAGTGTTTGGTAACGAAATATATAAATGTGCACGATTACTAAAAGCGTTTGGTAACGAAATATATAAATGTGCACGATTAATAAAAGAACTTGGTAACTAAATATATAAATGTGCACGATTAATAAAAGAGCGTGGTAACTCTAAATAAATATGCACGATTACTAAAAGTGTTTGGTAACGAAATATATAAATGTGCACAATTAATAAAAGAGCTTGGTAACTAAATATATAAATGTGCACGATTAATAAAAGAACTTGGTAACTCTAAATAAATGTGCACGATTAATAAAATAGCTTGGTAACTCTAAATAAATATGCACGATTACTAAAAGTGTTTGGTAACGAAATATATAAATGTGCACGATTACTAAAAGCGTTTGGTAACGAAATATATAAATGTGCACGATTAATAAAAGAACTTGGTAACTCTAAATAATGTGCACGATTACTAAAAGTGTTTGGCAACTAAATATATAAATGTGCACGATTAATAAAAGAGCGTGGTAACTCTAAATAAATGTGCACGATTACTAAAAGCTTTTGGTAACTCTAAATATATAAATGTGCACGATTGATAAAAGAGCTTGGTTACTCTAAATAAATGTGCACGATTACTAAAAGTGTTTGGCAACTAAATATATAAATGAACACGATTAATAAAAGAGCGTGGTAACTCTAAATAAATGTGCAAGATTACTAAAAGTTTTTGGTAACTCTAAATATATAAATGTGCACGATTGATAAAAGAGCTTGGTAACTCTAAATAAATATCCACGATTACTAAAAGCTTTTGGTAAGTAAATATATATAAATGTGCTGATTAATAAAATATATTAAAGTTACACAGGCGTAAATACATACGAGAAATGCTAAAAATCGTGTGAAATTCGTAATTTGTTTAACTTCATGTCTCACAATGCATTATAAAATGTTTAGAACATTATTCTATCCAATTACATTCCTTCTCTGATAACAATCAATTTTTTCGTGATTATTATCGCGATTGCGAAAATTAATCTTTGTTTTTCACTCCCTCTGTAGGCCTACTTTTTAAGTTCGTATGCAAGGTGGTATTTAAAGGGGAGAAGGAGGAATTCCCCCCTCTGCCTAGCCAGTATTTAACTCTTGACAAGTAAACTATGAATATCCGATTCATAAACTTGAATTTCCTCACCCAAGTTCAAGTACCGCACTGTTGGTATGGCTTTTCCCATTCAGTCGATAGCGTGTAAAGATGGCTTATTCAGTGGTGTGACCAGAAAAATCGAGAAGTTTCTTTTAACGGGGTCATAATTCTTACAAACGGTTATTATTATTGTCATCATTATTATTCAATCACCCCTTTGAAGTGATTAATTTCGCACCTCTTTCACAGGTTTCATCATATTTCTAAGAAATTTTCAACCCTAACTTTTTATATATTGTTCACAAATACACAACCATTTGAAATTTCCAGATTTTTGGGGATCCTGTAAATGTGAATTGAGGCGGGACTCACCCCCCATCCCTTAAATTCCAGTATTGCAATTTCGGGATCCTTAGTGATTTGCAAAATATATTATTATACGATGTTTATTTTTAAATCAGGGGTCATTTCAAAACATTTGAAGTACTTATTTCTTGATTACTTGCAGAGTGAAATCAATTTGAGATTTCGTTTATTTTTCATGAGCTTGATTGATTGATTTGATATACTTCAGTTTTCTGCCACATTTGGCTAATGACAAATATATTTCACGAGAGCTGGTTCAATTTCCAAGATATATTGTTATTAATTGAGTTTAAGATTATTTTTATTAAAACCCAGTGCAGCTAATTGTTTACAAAAACTCTTACGCTCCATCTGTGAACTTTGAAAGCTGGCAATTTATACATTGCGAAATGAATGAAATGCACAAAGAAAATTACTTTTTCATGCGTTTGTAATGATACTATTTCGAAGTTATTCGGGTTGGACCTTAAAACACCCCTCTCGGCACGTCAGTGTGTATATTTTTAATTTCTTGTTCACATCGTGGGCTTTCAGATACGCTGATTCTCAACCTCGAATACTTGCCGTCTCGTAAGAGGTGCTTTTTACATAACCATAACAATGGACCTTTAACTTCTGAATGGGTTTTTAATTTTACTTTTCCTGTTATAAACCTCAATTTAAGACAAATCTTTGTCATTACGACGACTGTAGTGGTTTCACGCAATTTACGTACAAATGAAATTATACGTGCTGAAAAGTTTTCTCCGTCCAATACCTTTTACACTTGTCGACCTAAAGTAAAATGTTTTAATGGAAAACTTACAAAAATATATTTTTATTTTATTCTTAGCATTCTAACAGTGATATTTTTCACTATACAAAATTTATTGAATGGAGAAATTTATTCTAGCGAAACGATTTCGATTTGTGGGTAAATTGTATGGAATCGTTACAGTTGTAGAGAGGGTCAAATGCCTACATTGCTTAAAGTTACTAATAGCTAAGTAGCTATACACAACAAACTTGAGGGGTGTAAGAGGTGACCTTCCATGTAGGCGCCCAAACGTTAACCTCACTTCCACGTAGTATACCCTGGACTGCATTTTGCAGACGAACGAAGCTCTGGCGACTGGCCAGTATAATTTTGTGTGTGTTGTCCTGTTTTTTTGTCCCTATGTGTGCTGAGTGTCCCATTACAGCCTCAGCTTTTAACGAAAGTCAGAATATTTTAATATTTTAGTAACACGACACTGCAATTATGATATTTTAGTTATGGTAAGGGGCTGGACCCCGTATAACGTGACGGGTGCAAAATATCCTTTAAGTGCTGACGCACCCAAAAATTCAAATTCAAATTCAAACAACAAACTTGAAAAGTTTCATGCTTCTACATACAAAATGCAAAAATTTAACATAATTTCTTAATAACTTAAGATCGTTATTATGCAAGAGAACTTTGAATGTTAGAACTAAGTGACGGTAGATGGCACTAATGTGCGAATTATGTGTTTGCCTTGAAAAATAATAGTCATTATTGCTTGACGCTGGTTGTGCGTACACAAGACATGCATATGTTCATGCTTTCTTTGAAGGGGTAAATGGTTATTACTAATGGTCCTGCTGAGCATCAAATTTGATTGGATTGGATTGATTTGTTGTTTTAAGTCCACTTTATGCATAGTAAGGCTAATCGGGACTGGACCTACAGTTTAAAGTGGGATCCGAACCACCATGTGCCTCCATCGGGAATCGAACCCGGGACCCCTTGATTACAAGGCGACGACGCTACCACTGCGCCATGGGGGAGGCCCTCATCAAATTTGACTATATATATAAATATGAAGAAAACTTCATAGTGAAAGTCAAGAATAAATATTAAAACCCAGTGCAGCTAATTGTTTACAAAAACTCTTACGCTCCATCTGTGAACTTTGAAAGCTGGCAATTTATACATTGCGAAATGAATGAAATGCACAAAGAAAATTACTTTTTCATGCGTTTGTATACATAAAAAAAGAAAACCATGAGTCACAGTTAGAGCGCGAATAGTTATGTCTAGGGCTCGAAAGTTGAGGAAATATTCTTTTTTTTCCCCTAGTGTCCGAAGACGAGGCCCAACATAATACATGTTCATTTTGGGTCATTGTAGGCCAAAAATGGTGGGTTTTATTTGTCCTTCTTTGCCTTTTTCGGCGTTTTTCGGCTTATTGGTCCTTTTTTAGCCTTTTTTAGGTCTCAACGGCTTTTTTTGCAACTTCACCTTCTTTCGACTGCGTTTATACTGCCCATTCTCAATTCAAATCATCATCAGTTCATCACCTTTTAAACATCATTTTTGTAGTACCCAACTGAAGTAAGGTTTCCCAAGTCCTATTTCTGTAACCCTAGTGTGGTTAGGCCAAATATGATTCTTCAAATATGCTTTTTCAAATTATATTGATCTGAAAAATATAATGTCTGAAAGAAGATGCATTTCATTCATATAGTTTTTTCGCACTGAGTTCCATACCACCAGAATTTTGTATTTTTTTATGCATTAAATATGTAATTAAAACTGGTGGATCACATTTATACGTCCTTTTTTCCGTTTTTAGGTCGTTTTTTGATATTTTCAGGTCTTCTTATAGGTCTTTTTTTGGCAATTATAGGTCTGCAAGTTCCGAGCCCTAGTTATGTCATATTTATTTGCATATTTTAGGTATTTTAAGTGCATAACCAGAGTGACATAACTATTCGCGCCCTAACTGGTACTCATGGTCTTTTTTTTGATACTATAAACTATAAACCTTTATCAGTGGCGTGGCGTGGATTTTTAAAAGTGTTACCGGTTATCAGTAGGACATTTAAGGGAGACTTGGGCGCCTCCCCACCTCATGCCCCCCCCAATGTCTTCCAAGTAGTTCATATAATATTAATCTGGTACGTATGCAATTCAATACTAGATTTTGGTAAAGTTATTAATCAGGAAAGAAAATGTTGACATAAGGACTAAAGTGAAATCGCAAACATTGGTTGTTGACACAATAATATGTAATTTGATACTTACAGAAACATCGAAGGCTACTTATAGAGCAGATCAATCCGACTTTGAAAATAGTTATATGATGCTGGGATCCCGGGTTCGAAACCTAGCTTGGGCATGGGCGTTTGTGATGTCTATTCATCAATTTAATCATATCATCACTCATCCCCATCTTCGCAAATTAGCCAAAAGTGGCACAAGCGAAGCAAAATCAATCAAATCAAATCAAAAAACTTCTATGATGCTGTCATAAAGAGAGGTTTTTCATTTGAATTTGAATTTTTGGGTGCGTCATGGTCATGGTCCATGTTATCCACATCTGAATTCGACACTTTTTTTTTTTCACCCGAAAATAGAGTACATGGCCAACAAAAGAGTTTCGACAACTGCACACATCCACATAACCACGGATAGTCGTTATACCACGAAACATTGAAATGTCGGTCATATCCAGCAGACGACTTGGTTTTTAAATCGTTCAAAATAGGCTTTGGCCTCCGTTTCGCCACAATTTCGATTTTTTATGCAAAATAACGAACCGAAAGATTGCTTCAAAATATCTTCTATCGCACGATTACACACACTGTCCAGATAGGATGAACCCGCCACCTCGGAACTCGGAGCAAGCTTCATTAATTAATTGACAATGCCCGAAAACAACATAAAGAAAAAATGCACCAGTCACAAAACTCCCACTGCACAGTCCCTCCCACAAACCGTTGTTTACTTTTGTAACACGTGAAGCACCCTTCTTGCCCCCTCCCCTCTCAGCATCGGCCCTTCCCCAATATTTCCTTCGGAACCTGCAAGAAGTCCAGTTCTACTAATGTTGCCATCTTAGTTCTTTTGAAACCAGATTTGCCCAAATCGCGAAACTTTTCGTTTCAAATGTGGAGTAGATGTAGTCTTCATCTGTTTCCTAACTACTCCCACTCCCATGTTTCGCTAAATCCACTGAAATCTCATTTCTGACACCACTACTATTTCGTATATTTTACGTCATTTGCTACCTGCTACCTTTAAGGCTTTCACTTTATAGGATAATCGTGACGATGAGGACGCATGTTAAATTATTGAAATAAAATTTTTATTTCTTTGTGTATGTAATTATTAATTTTTATAATTATGTAAGTAAAATAATAACAACGAACATTGAAATAACCATTTCTTGCAGAGGATTCGAACCTGCGACACCTGACACTTCAGAGCGTGCTAAGATAACAATCGGGAAATTATGCTTGTAAGTATTGTTTTCACCCAAAAACAGTTCTACCACCTCAAAAACATTGCTTCAATCCGAAATTATGGCATTCCTGCGACAACGTATGTCAATCTCAATCAGTATTATCAACAATTATCACAAATTCCTGTAACCGAAATAATATTATATGTGTGAAATATAGAATTTTAGGTTGACATTTTTAGAAGGACAGCGGACCCCTTGACCATACCCATCCCTCTCCTCTCCTTCTCGCCCATGATGTCGAAGAAGAACAAAGAGGACTTTCATAATCGCTGATATTTAGTGTAAATACAAAATATCACTTGGTAGTTTGCTTTTGCCCCAGTGTGATTTGATTTTTTTAAATTTTGATTTGGCGATTTGAGTCCATTTCATGAACAGTAATGCTAATCGGGACAGTTTAAAGTTGGATCCGAACCCCTTGTGCCTCCACCGGGTATCGAACCCGGAATCCCTTGATTATAAGGCGGCGACGCTACCACTGCGCCATCGTTCCCCAGTGTGACCGGACACCTTCAGAGTAAGATAGACCCGATTAGGCGACTTAGCTCTTTTCTGTCAATTGAATATGGCAACACTGGTATGTTTCCGGTAAGGATCACCGGCAACTGCGCCGGCTAAACAGGCATGCCAAAAACCCGCCTCCTCCTCCCACGGTCAGTCTTTGCCGCAACGCGAAGTCTTCCTTGCGTGGGCTCAGGGCCTTTTCCTCATGTTGCCTGTGGAGGGTACCGGATCAGTCCTCCTCTTCGCTTTTGCCGGTGTCAGAAATAATGTCAGTCTGCAATGTTTACGACAATATTACCAGTTTATGTACGTAATAATATTTTAAGACGGGTTCTTCAATTCTTTATATTTTGGTGTTACCTGCGGTAACAGCGGCTACATACATGCACGCCACGCCTCTGACCTTTATAATATAATAGCGATAAGGTTTGGTCACGTATCAAAAAAAGACCATGAGTCACATTTAGGGCGCGAATAGTTATGTCACTCTGGTTATGCACTTAAAATACCTACAATATGAAAATAAATATGCACTTTAGAAAATCATCTTACCTTTTTGAATGCTTTATTTCAGTTACTGGAAAACCTCTACAGGGAATCAGATTTCCAGCTCATACGATTAAACATGTAATGAATGTAAATGTTGCAGTTCTGAATTCATCCACACACTTGTTTACTTTGCTCTGCTGTTTTATAAATTAAAGAAAAAATACATTCCCTACAATTCATGATTGCACTTGAATACATTATATCAAATTTTCAACAGAGGGGAAACGAATTTTTGTCGGTGGGGGGGGGCAAGTACCAGGAGGATAAACGTGCCAATAATAATAATAATGGCATTATTATTATTATTGCGATTTTTGCAAGAGGATCAATTTTTATATTAGCTAATAATGGAAAAACCAGCACACAAAGTGGATTTTTGAGACAAAAATTACGAATATAATTGTTCTTGTAGACATGCGTGACTTTAATTTGGAACATATGTTTTACACATATGCAACATGGAGCGACGTAAAATAAGTAAATACATATGGAACATGCTAACACTAAATTGTGCACGTATTCAATGTTTCTTTAATACATACAGACATACATGCCAGTGGCGTATGTTTGGCTCAAAACCTAGGCTCGCTCTTCATAATGTTCAAATGGGGGACTCTTTTTCGTTCAATTCTTGGATTTTGAAGTGATGTGACATTGTGATTAAAAATACATACATTACAATTTACAAATAATTATAAAAATGTCACTGTTTCATTAATATAGAGACAGTAAGGAGAGGATTTCAATATTTCATGGTTATTTATAAAATATAGAGGCTCATATTGTGAAATATTTATGTAGGTCTACGTGCGAAAATAACATATATAATAAACTTCTTACCTTGAATATTTAATTTCAACAGGAACTCCGTTCTTCTCTTGACGATCTCCGTGGTAAAATGGATATTAGCACGGCGTAATACGACGTCAGGGATCCCGGGTTCAAATCCAGGCATGGACATGGATATTCTTTGTGAATGTCCCTTCATCAATTTCATCGTATCGTCCGTCACTCATTCTCATCGCCGCGATTAGCTAAAGTGACAGAAAAGCAACGCTAAATAACAAATGAAATCCATTCTTCTCTTCATTGGGATGCCAGAGGCCTGCATATCTTTACGATTTGAAGCTTATCGCCATGCAATAGCCGAGTAAATTGTTTCGTCAATAGTTCGTTTTATGTCACTCATTTTCTTTCGCTACACGACGCAGCACAGATCGTTCTAAGAATATATAATTCACTCACTCATGACCGCGTGCACCAACGCCGATTATTTCGAAGTTCAGATGAACGAGATCAATTTTAATCCACTCTAAATGAACTTGGTTTAAAGTTTTGCATTGCACCAACGAAAAACGACTTTCAGGAGATTCCGTTCAACTGATCCGAGATTAATTTGTAAGGCTATACCTGATTGGTTGGCTAAAACAAATGACAATCAAGAACCCCATAGAGTAATGTGATGTGTTAAAGTATCAACATGTAGGAGAAAAAAATAATTCGGGCTGCAAACTTCTCTGAATTTGAGAAATGTACTAATCAACCTTTTAAATATGTACAAGGATGTAGTGGAGTGTAAAAAAATAATAATATTAAAAAAGGATGCCACCATGCTTCTTTCCTGTGGTTAAGCCACTGATTTTCAACCTTCTAACTGCTTAACAGATTCTCTCGGGTTATCGACCAGGTAATTTGTGGAATTTTTTCAAGAGCTTCAACACTTGTAGCTGCTGTTTTGGGCAAGAATGTTTTTATACTCGCCAGTATTCCTGAAAAAAGAAAGAAGAACGTCAAATGCAGGAGAATATGGCAAAATGAGGACTGACTACTACAAATAGTATACGTAACCCTCTTTCGAAAATCCTGGGCACGCCTCTGAACATGGCGTCGGCCATTGCTTGAAAATTTAAGATAGACACACACTCATATATGTAATCTCGTATCTAGACCCACAGTACAACATTGAGACATGTGAGAAAAGAACACATCTAAATTTAAAGTTAACCGACCTCCGGGGCAGAGTGGTTAGCACAGCGCACTACAACGCCAGGAGTCCCGGGTTCGAATCCCGGCCTGGGCATGGGTATTCTTTGTGAGTAACCCTTCATCAATTTCATCCTATCATCACTCATCCCCATCTTCGCAAATTAGCCAAGAGTGGCACAAAAAGCGAAGTAAATTAAGCCAAATTAATTAGTCAAATATAAATTTGATTATTTTTCTTTCATAAATACGAAAATGATTACACATTTAAATTACATTACTTATACTCAACTATGTAATAGCCATTAATACTTTAAAAACGGCCATGGTAAATTTTTTACGGCAGTTGGATGACAGCCAAAATTGAGGGCCTATTGTTAGACTGTCATTTATCTAGTGTAGCCCGGACCTATATGCCCTAGGCCTAAATCTGCGACTGACCATTCATCTACTCAGTCCATATATTTCTCGTCTGCATATTTCCGATCTTCATGCACTACAACATTTTAAAATGCATCGCCATTCTTAATATAATATCGAATCTCCGGTCTCGAAAGAAACTAATTTTCTAAACTTCAATTTTTATCTCTATTTTGCGTTACCCCCACACCCCCTATACGCCTTCATGGCGTGGTGATATGCACAGGGGAGCACTTTTTTTTTTTACTTTTTTTTTTTAATTCTTTCTGGCGGATTAACTCCACGTCATCTAGGATGGCACTTTGAATTTCAATCGCCAGATGGAACTACTTCTGTTACATGTTCTTAGAGAGTGTAGATATATATCTGTTATGGTTTGATGGCATCGTAAGGGTAACTTCTGTTGAAAATTCTAGTCGACTTTAACTGTATCACAACCTTTTTCTTCTATGTTTTTATCTTCCACTTTGCTAGTACATGCTTTGATCATTTTTTGTAGTATTTTGTGTTCGTGTGACGCACTAAAATGCATAAATTGAGATTAGAAATCATAATTTCAAATAAACGAAAACTATGTGTTTAGCTGTGTCAAATTATGTACCAAAAGTGCATTAGAGTTCTGTGAGAACATATTAAGAAAAATGTTTCGTTTACTGTTTATCAACTCGTATTATGTTTTATGTCACATTTTTAACATTTCTTTGGCTCTAAACGTAGATGAACGAGAGGTTTCCCTAAATATTCGACTTGCAAGTTACTATCTACAGGGTTTTCCAATAGGAGCTACCTGATTTTATAAGTTGTGATTGCCAGCAGATAGCCACTGATAAACCCATGAAAGAAATTCGACACGTGTTTGGCGAGACTGGGTTGAGCTGCAGTTATGTGAAAATGGATCAGAAATATAGACAACAGGCGATATCATGACAGAGGAGTTGTGGTGTCCATTTGCCCGACATTGTCCTTTATATAATTTCTTTTTCAAATTGTAATAGCTACACGTACAAAGAAATTAAGGATTCTTACCGTGTGTTTTCCTCCAAAACACCCTGCGCGCTACGACACTAGTGGTCCTTGGTTAGAATCCTGGTCTGGGCATGGATGTTCTGTGTGAGTGTCTCTTCATCAATATCGTCACCAGTGGCGGCGATTAGGGGGGGGGGGCGAGGGGAGCAGTTGCCCCCCCGCACTATGTTAAACCTTATCTACAAAGGAAAATATACTGTCTTGCCCCCCAGTTTTGGCACCTTGTTCCCGATATTGGAACTCAATCGCCGCCACTGATCATCACTTATCTCTCATCTTCGCGATTAGCCAAAAGTGGCAGAAAAGTGAAGTAAAATAAACCTAATCAATCAATGGCCAAAACATCCCGTAGCTCTGTTAGAAAAAAACTTATATTATCATTAGTCCAATTACGAATACATTTTTGTATCATGTGAAATGATAAGGTTTTCAAGAAGGAGTAAATTTACGTAATTTATGATCTAATTAAATAATTGTTATTGTATTGTATAGTCGTATTTAACATGTGTGAATCTTGATGGTTGTTTAATTGTTATTGTATAAACATATTAGTATGATTAAGTCGAGTTCGTTCTACTAATCAGGAAATTATCACCACAATTAGTTCAGTATTAACTTGAAACAAATTGTGGCGATAATTTTCCGATAAGTAAATCGAAGTTGGTGAGATAAATTGTACATGGGTTAATTCTCAATTTTTATTTTAAGTACTCTTATCATCTAACATGGTCAAGTAATGTCATGCTTCAACTCAACAATTTAAACACCAAAATCTTATAGTTTATTTAACTTCGTTGTATACTGCCATCTCTTATTCAATTAAATAAAATATTAAGTAAAATTAAGCAGGACTCAAATAAAATACTTATTTTGTTCAAGTCCTAATCAAAATCTTTGAATTCAAGTTGCCTAGTGTATATTTTATCAATTCAAATCTTGAAACACAGCTTGTATAAACATTATCTTTGTGAGTCGCTACTGCAAATCATGGAACGTATTTTCATTAAATACCAACTGGACATTGTGGTATAGGATTGGATCAAAATTTGCCAACACGAAAGAATATGAAGAATATTCAGTTTCTCTTCTGGAAGCAGAATGAAGTTGAACACTTTGCCTATGTAGTAATGTCACAAAGGCATAACACTTGAAAGTCTCCACCTGACAATAATATATTTATTTTAACATTTAAGCAATTTCGCATAATTACACATTTACTCAGGTCAGAATTCATATTTCAAAATATTTGTATTGTTAATCATAATCGATATAATGTTCACTGTATGTACCAACAATGGATAGCTATTATAATTATTTGTTATGTATACTACTTATGACAGGTATAGTACACTAATTAAACAAACTTATTAAAAGTTAGTGAATTATGTACAGCTATTTTGATTGTAATATAATTAAAAATACGTCAACATTGCTTATTGTTGCGTCTTTGTTATCTCGTCACCTACTGTTTCCCTAGAAGCAATGTTCAAGGTCTGAAATACGAACGTCGTGTAGTGAGATTAATATCAAGGTAAGTGTATTTGCCTATAAATTAAGCAATTTATTATATTAATTAGATTCTCCTTGGTTTCCATGTCTCTGATGGGGGAAGTTAGTGCAAATATAACCCAAAATGTGGTAATTGACACAAAATATGTTCACTCCAGTAACACATACAAATGCATAAATTGCACTTTTGGTGCAACAAAATGAACAAGAAATTGATGCACCAAAAGGGCATGAATCTTGATTTGATGCATTTCCAGAAACTTGACCCAGCGTTAAGTTTTGAGTAGAGTTAATTTTCAAGTATGAGCTTATACAGCTGTGCATACCATACAAGGATGAAAAAATTTTAGTGCATTTTCCTACACCCTTCCTCCTCTCAGTCTATTTCCTCATTCACACTGCTTGGGAGTTCACATACACCGTCCTTCATTTCCCTTACTTTCACTACACTTGCACTGTTTCACTACAGAATTTCACTAACCTCTGGAGTGAACACCTGAGTGATTCTTAAATTTTTCTCTCAGATTTATTTATTTATTTAGTAGCCCCCGTTTCACACATTTTCGTTATCCCCACTGAGCTTCTTTGTTCTCTTTGCCCAGACATTGTGTAGGAAACTTCGCAGATTTCTTATTTGTGCCCCCTTCCCCTCTCTCTCGGTCCTGATAACGGTTGTCATTATATTCTCAGTGTCATTCATTTATTTCCCTGATATATTTTTGTCTTGCCTCCCCTGTTTGTTTGCACTGGAGAAGAATGTCAAATTTCGTCTACGCGCTACCGTCACGTTGCTTCCAGAAGAAACGCGCTACCGTCACGTTGTTTCCAGAAGAAACGCGTTACCGTCACGCCCCTTTCCCCCTCGGTCCTGATAACAGTTGTCATTATATTATCAGTGTTATTCATTTATTTCCCTGATATATTTTTGTCTTGCCTCCCCTGTTTCTTTACACTGGAGGAGAATGTGAAATTTCGTCTCCTCTTCACCGCATAGCGGGCATTCTACGCTCCCGTCCTCCCGTTTTAGTTTAACTTGTATCCATCCCCCCAGTCTGAACCAAGCCCCACACAAATCCACGTAGTTCCTCCTTCCCCATTCTTGATCCGTATCCACTATTTTTGCTGAAGTTAACGATATCTTTTTCCGCATTCTGCCAAAATTTTCTGTTTGTTAATGTCTTCCAGTCTGGCACGTATGGTTCCTAGCATCTGCATATCAATTCTCCCCTCTATTCCCTCTTCCCACACCCATCCCAGCCCTATACTGTATAATTCCGCCTTTATTTTTGCTACCCATTGCCTCCCATAACCCCCCCCCCCCTCACTTATCTGTGATTGTACACAGAGTTTCTTCAAATTTCCTCTCTCCATGGTCATCGGTTTTGCCCAGTATTTAATTCTCCTCATTTTGGCGTCCACTTCCTCTCTTACTTTTCCCTAAGTGTCCCACATGTTGCCATCCCCTTCCTACACCTAGCCCTTGCTTTAGGAATCTACACACAGAGAACTAAATGCATCATATTGATTGTTGCAGCAGAACGCATCCATTGATGCACTAAAGTGTGTTTTATGGCCTCTGCGAAGAATCAGATCCAGATTTGATGCATTTTTGTATGTCGTAAAAGAAACACCAAAGTGCATCATGTGACAATTCTTTCAGTCGAGATGCACTTTAATGCATCCGTTGATGCGTATGGTTTCACCTCGATGCGTTTTGATGCACCTCCCTGCATCATGGATAAAGATGCAGGAAGGTGCATCAACGGATGCATTTAAGAGCATCTCCACTGAAATATATTATAATTTGCATCACATGATGCACTTTGGTGTTTCTTTTACGATATACAAAAATGCACCAAAATGCATCAAATATGAATGTGATTCTTCGCAGGGGCCATAAAACACACTTTAGTCCATCAATGGATGCATTCTGCTGCATCAATCAATATGATGCATTTAGTTCTCTGTGTGTAGACTGTACGACGTGTTTATTGTTTCCCCTGCCTCCCAGAGCCATAGTTCGATGCCATAAAGCAGTGTTGCCTTAACTGTGGCCTCGTAGAATGCCCCTCCCCACGATTTACTAGCATAGTAGAAATCCACTTTCAACCCCCAACATCCACTTAGATGCAGGACTGAAAATATGCATTAAAATATACAATATTATAATGAACGACTCTCTTTTCTGTCCGTTTTGGCTAATAACGACGATGAGAATGAATGTTAATCAGATGAGATGGATGAAAGGAGCACAAATACACCGTCGCCTTGTAATCAAGAAATCCCGGATTCGATGTCCCACTTTAAACTGTAGGTCCAGTCCCGATTAGCCTATCTCTGATGAAATTTCAGTGACAAATACACATGGTTGGGACGAACAGCCCACCACAGTATGCCCAGACGCCAGAGCATCGTTTGCCTCCAGGGATGTAGTTTCCAGAACTGGAAGAGAAGTTGACGTGTGCGTACCTTCCAAGAATAAGGGTTCAAATTAGTTCTTGCCTGCCTTCATGGTGCAGTGGTTAGCACAGCGCGCCAGTGGCCCCGGGTTTGAAACTCGTCCTGGAGGTGGGCGTTCTTTGTGAACGTCCCTTCGTCAATTTCATCATATCATCACATCATCATCATCTTCGCGATTAGCCAAAAGTGGCAGAAATGCGAGGTGAAATAAACCAAATCAAGCCAAATAAATTCTCAACTTGAAAACATTTTCGAAATGAAGTCAAAATCCAGACAAATTTTCTAAAATATGCAAAATTGGCAAAATTTTAAAAAAGGTTAAGAATGTAATTACTTTTAACACTGAAAGGGCGAACGCAAGTTGGGAATATATCCTACATTTCTCTACATGGGTGAAAAATATGTAAAGAATCATCTTCAGTGGCGGTACTAGAGAAATTCGTTCAGGTAATCTCTGCTTTTGGTGGACATTGTGATACTGTTTCTTCCTGATCCTAATCTTGATACACCAGGGGTCCCGGTTTCAAATCCCGGCATGGGCATGGATGTTTGTGAGTGTCGATTCATCAATTTCATCATATCGTCACTCATCCCCAGTGATGTGCCGTACACTATAAGTTTACGTCTACGTGCGTTGTCTACACGTAATATACGCTTAGATTACATTGGGTTGTAGTTTACATAGACTGCGTAGGCAATCTAAAGTACATTAAAATTAATTTTCAAGGCTTTCATGAAAGGAAAGTGGCATTTTTAACTATATTGGTTACTAACGAACTGAAAAGAATCCTATTTACAAATAAATTTCTCTTCTCTTCTATCATCAACTATGGAAGAAGATAAATAGTATGCAAAAAGAACAACAGATGGCAGTCGTGAGGCAACATTAGTATTTTTCCTATAAAATACTAGAATATTTCGTACGTTAGGTTTTTCCTAGGTGAGAAATTGTTCGAATTTGGAAGAGAGCGTATGAAAAGTTCTACTCACACATCAGCAACTGATACGCAGTATTTTTTTGTTTTACTTCCACGGCGCCCTTTGCTAAGTTATCACCTTTTGCCATGTTGTTTACATAGATTACGTAATCTACGTGTATAAAATAGTCTATGTGTAGAATGTAGACTATTGTTGTTTACGCGTAAACGCACATCACTCCTCATGCTTATCTTCGCAAATTAACCAAAAATTCCACAAGAAGCGAACTAAAATAAAGCAAATAAACCAACCTAATCTTGATACAATATTTCAAGGTGTATAAGCATGCGGGTAATCTGAAAATCGTCGTGGTATTCCTCTTACCCCTATAAAATGTTGTTGGATTGATTTATTGTTTTTATGTCCACTTTATGCACAGTAGGGCTAATCGGGACTGGACCTACAGTTTAAAGTGGGATCAGAACCACTATGTGCCTCCACCGGGAATCGTACCCGGGACATCTTGACTACAAGGCGACGACGCTACCACTGCGCCATCGGGGAGCCCTAGAAAATATTGTGGGATAAATGTTAAATTAACTCCAATAAATATTGAAATGAATTATATTTTTAGTCAATTTGGGTGGCCATTTTTTTTTTAATTATATAAACTCACAAAAGTTATACTGCCACTGCTTAGCTTATCATGTTTTCTCCTACGTTTCAGGAATTCAAAATGAAAACGTTATTCCAATGTTTAAACTTTGGTTTCAAATTAAATTTTTGTTCATTTAATAACTAATATGCTTTTCGTTAAACGCTGACGATGAACAGACACAGCTCCTATTTATTTAATTATGCCTTCATGGCGTGGTGCTAAGCACAGGGGAGCACTTCACCTTTTTTTGTCAATTTGGGTTTATTATTGCTCCTGTAGCATAATGGGAATCAGAGGAGTAATTTTTCTATAATAGCAAATACTGCTCCTATGGATAATACATAAAAATAATGGAATCGTGCTGCAACATAATGTGTATCATGTATAGGGAGTGGAAGTTGATGACCTAAAAAAATATAGGTATATGACCTATAGAATGTCCTAAAAAATTGGAGAAATGACGAAAAAAATTAAAAAAATGACCATTAAATTTGTTAGTTTCAGGTAGGAATGTGACGAAGCTGAAAATTTACCGATGCCGATGTACTCACCGATAATTTTTGGAACCGTTACCGATGCCGATATTTAACCGATTCCGATACATAAGATTATTAAACAGAAATGGGATG
This sequence comes from Lepisma saccharinum, assembly GCF_977018435.1. Taxonomy (NCBI): domain Eukaryota; kingdom Metazoa; phylum Arthropoda; class Insecta; order Zygentoma; family Lepismatidae; genus Lepisma; species Lepisma saccharinum. Next base: position 33,369,113 of record NC_139252.1, on the reverse strand, counting down.
TTATTTTGTGCATGACAAAAATAAATTTGGTATGTATATTTCTATTGCATATCATATGTATATACATATGTATTCTCAAGAGATGCGAATGTACATTTGCATCTACAGAAGGTTATGTGAACCTAGAGATAAAACATTAGTACACAAGCAGTTCTTTGAAATGCAACATGAATTCCTGTTCTGCCAGATTCAACTTCAGAAACACGAGATTTGGAAGCACTTCAGGAAGTGACCTACTTCTCTTATCTCAAATCTGTTCAGCAACACTGAACACTCAATCACTGAATACTGATGCAGCAGGTATGCCCAAGTATTTTCTCAGCACTTGCTTCAGGTTTGAATACTCATTTTTGAATTTCCAATACAACAGCAGATCCTGGTTCAGCAATGTACTGTTTTATTTCCGATTTATAGTTATTGCAAACTCTCTGAATGAGAGTTTGCAATAATTTTATTACAAAAACTCTACAATAATGACGAATCATAACCAAATTTTCAATAGATCTTACAACACTAGAATATAAAACTTATTAGAAGGTAAAACTCTAGTATAATCTGTACCGGTTTAAATATCGGATTTTTGCCGATTCCAATACCGATGCCGATATGTCAATTTCTGCCGATTTTCATAAATCTGTAATCGGCTTCGGCACATCCCTAGTTTCAGGTTAGAAATTGAAATGAAAAGGAAATTAAACAAAAAGCAATCTTGCTTTCAAGAAAAAAAGGCACCAATACTAGCACATGCATATTCACTTAGAATATGCAACGAGGATTTACAATGGAAACAACCGAATAATTTTAAAACAATTTAATGAAAAAGCTCGTAAATTGCAATCCTGCGAGATATATAAGCCTATGTTCACCTTGGTGAAAAGACTCAAGAATATTACCAAAACGAAAGAAGTTACAAAAGTTGACAAAGCAATACACTGAATATTGCGAAAAATAACGGGAAAATGCCGAAAATGTGGGTAAATGACCTAAAACCTGAAAATTGGCAAAAAAATGCACTTTAAAATTACCTTTTTGGGTTCTAGACGAAGTGTAATATCATGTATATTTAATGGGCATCGTGTTAGAGATGTCGAAATATATGACATTTCATCAACTTCCGCTCCCTAATCATGTAATACAATGTCTAGTGATGAATTTGCTATTACTACTCCTGTTAACACTCCTATGGTAAATCAAATAAATCGTGGGGTTCATATTATGGATGGTGAATAGTTAATTTGTGTTCCATGTAATGTGGCGATTCATCTGAATACTTTAATTCCTGTTGGTATGGCAATGATTATTATGGCTGCAGTAAAATATGCTCTACGTCTATTCCTACAGTAAATATATGATCTGCTCATACAATGAATCCTAGGAATCCAATTGCTATTATTGCATATGTCATTCTTACAATAGGATTCCGAAGGTTCCCTATCCTCTTTTCTTTCTCACTGACTCTCTTTCTTATCATGTTCTCCTCTCTTCCCCTTTCGTTGTATATTTCTCTCTCTCTCTACCTTTTTATTCTCTTTCTTTCTTCCTTCTCTGTTCTCTTTGTTTCATCTCTTCCTTTCTCTACAATTTATCTCTATATCTCACTTTTCCTACAACTTCCGTTTCCCATTAAACTCGTATCTCTTTCAGGGTCCAAATCCCTGCAGATTGGTGGGGAGGAAGGAACAGACAGACACACACATGTATATCAAGTACGTATTTAGGGGGTCCAGGGGGTGCGGACCCCCAGAAAGACTTACCAAGTACTAAAATTAAGTAATGAAAATCGATGGTTATTAATTTCCTCTGAACATTTTAGAAGGCAAGGATTATATTGGGATCATACGGCTTTGAATGACATTACAAAGAAGATTTATGTACACTACCACTCAAAATGATATGCATAAAATATTAATCAGAAACTTACTTTTCTCCAAGTACATGTAACATAACTTTTGTTATTCGATAAATATTCAATGATTCACTATTTGACATTAATTTCATTGCCAGGGCACTTGATCTGATGTAAATTATTCCGAACTTAACTACAGGTAAGGTACGTAATGAATATGCGGTGTTATATCTCTATTCTTACGCAGTGCTTTTACCTTTGATTGATTTGATTGATTGATTTAGTTTATTTTACTTCGCGTTTTGTGCCTCTTGGCTAATTTGCGAAGATGGGGATGAGTGATGAAATGATGAAATTGATGAATGGACATTCACAAACAACCAAGCCCGACCGGGATTCGAACCTGGAACCCTTGGCGTCGCAGCGCGATGTGCTAACCACTCGGCCACAGGGTCGGGCTGCTTTTACCTATTCGTGTAATAATAATATAATATTAATTTATGTATTGCACTATAATATAAATATGATTTGATATAATTATTTTAATTTAAACATTATTATTAGTTATTATCATTATTACTACTACTATTCACTTGGTTCGGACACCCCCCCGAAACATATTTCTAGATACGTGCCTGATGTATATGTATGTATATACAGGGTGTCATTTTAATGGCGCCCACGGACCACAGATTCATATAGAGGACATAAAAACAAACAACATTTCTCAGTAACATTTTTCTCGTTGGTGCGTCGATTCCACGCTACAGCCGTTCAAAAAAGACCGTTTTGCCGCCTGGATGCTGGCAACCCAACACAACATTTGATCGTATCTGTGACGTTATTTCCTGCGGTGAAACAGCACACGGCAGGGTTGCAAGGAACACGTAAATTTTGTGAAAAATTACAAACTACCAACCACATTATTAGCTGTAAAACGAAGCGAGAAACGCGTCCAGTAGACCGAACATCATAGCCTACCAGCCAGAAGATCAGCAGTCATCTCAGGAGAAGAGGAAAGTGAACCAACGATATGAGAAACGCTACAAAACCTATTGAAAATGAAGTGTCAGTATCGGATTTTGTCTCAGCCTACATGTCAAATATCAACAACAATAAATGTTGTTGGACTTACAGCTTACATGTGACTGTTTACGCCCAACTACATGTCAAATATTTGCAAAGTCGTTGCAAGGTTAATATCTACAGGTTTGTGTCCAGATGCCATGTGGTACTTTTGTACTGATAAGGGAAGTATCCGAGGTTCACGTTGTTACATTACGGCTAAAACACGTACAGCCACAGTAACAATCTAATGATGACACAGTAGCGAATATACTGTCCTGTTCACAGTTGCAAACTATTACATGTGTATCCGGTGCATAGATAAACACAGTCGTCGGAGAGCTTGTATTACTACTACTTATATCCCTATATTTTCAACCATTTTTGCCACTTGCCTCATAATGCCCTGAATATACATTAGGGCTATATTAACCTATGTGTTGCTTACCTTTGGAATTTTGAGTTCTTTCATTTCTATTTTGTCATCTATTCAGTGTGTCACAGACAACTAGTATCAGAAGAACAAAGTGGATAAGACTAAATTGTAGATGCCAACTTGGTAACTAGATTTGCAAATATTTGACATGTAAACTGAGGCAAAATTCGATATGACCACTTCCGCTTGAGTTCTATTTTATTTCTACCATTTTTCGTATCGTTTGTTTACTTCCTGTTAGGTTACAGAACGTATTTTCTCGTTTTGTTTTACGGTACATAATGTGGCTGATTGTAGCTATATCATTTTTCACAGAATATGTGTGTTCCTGGCAACCGTGGAACGCATCGCTTCACGACGGGATATGACGTCACAAAGGCAATCAAATGTTGTGTGTGGTTGCCAGCATTCAGGCGGCAAAACGGGTTTTTTTGAACGACTTTAGCGCCGAAACTACGCACCAACGAGAAAAATGTTACTGAGAAAAGTTGTTTGTTTTGATGTCCTCTGTACGTTTCTGTGATCCGTGGGCGCCATTAAAATGACACCCTGTATATTCAAGTGTGTGAGAGGTACGGGGATCGGTGCCCCACGTCTCCACCATGAAGTGTGACTTGGTGATTAGCTTGGGGATCGTTTGAGTCTCAAGGGATTGTAGCAAATTATGTAAAGCGAGAGGTTTTCATTTTATAACTTAATTAGCCAACTCTGGTGACCCGATCGAGATGATGCTCGATGTAAAGTCCTGGGTTCGAGGTGCAACTTGCTGAGACAGCTGCCTCGAACTGCCACGCCAAAGTACCCACTATACTGGCTTCCCTGCCCAATTCTATGGCGATCAGTCGACATCAATAGAAGCTTTCTAATAGGATATTCTGCTATCGTCGTAGAATTAAACAACACACATCATGATGCATTGCAGAGAAGCCAATATTTCAGGATTTAGGTATGCCATTTTAATTGCCGGTGACTACATATTATATAACCTTGTAGTTTGGACAACAGGTAATAGATGGCACCATCTTCTAACTCTTATAAAAATATCACTTTTCGTCAATAATGGGGTAGCTTCTTCACATGTTAACACCACCATTTCTTCATTTCAATATACAAGCATGTATTTTGCTTATAAATTCTCAGTCCAGACATGATCCAAACGTTTGATGCTTTGCTGTGAATTCAACTCGAGAGCTCTTGTTCAAAAAATTGATATTTTAAAATGATAATTTAATCTGGAAATATGGGTTTGGTGTGATGGAGAACCATTAAGAGATAAAAAATTATCAATATTTATTAATGTTAATTGTATTAAATTATATAATATAATATAATACATACACATTCAAGCAAGAATGTGCATAGTCTTTACAATGCCATTCTATAATATGTGCTGTAAAAATTGAACGCATTGTAAATTACCCAGAGATGTAAATAATGTCGAATGTGCATTTTGAACCTTTTGTCGAAAGATCTCCCCTAGTTAGGTTTGCTACAGCCAAGAAAGAAACGATGGGTGTGGGGGGGGAGTGAGGGGGTAAACAAGGCTTTTCCCTCACCTTTGATATTATCGCGTTCATGTCTCACTTGAAACTATCAGTCCTTAACGAAAATTAGGCTACTGTGAATGAAAATAAATTATGTGCGTGAAATACATCATTTTAGAGTGGTATTCATTTTACACAGGGGGGAGCGCGCTTTCTTCACACAGAACCCAAAACGTATCAATTGACAAATATATTTTGATTTCAATAACACGTTAACGTGCATAAACTGGAAATGATGCACCTTTTAGTGTGTCAAAATACACATAGGAATGTATTAAAGGGCATTATTGTGAGATGAAGTTCCGTGTGATGCACTAAAATGCATCAATTTGGAAGATCAGACAAGATCATTTCGAAGATAACAAAATTGCACATTTAGCTGTGTCAATTGATGCATTAAAAGTGAAAGTTTGTTATCTTTGAAATGATCTTGCCTGATCTTCCAAATTGATGCATTTTAGTGCATCACACGGAACTTCATCTGATAATAATACCCTTTAATACATTCCTATGTGTATTTTGACACACTAAAAGGTGCATCATTTGCAGTTTATGCACGTTAACGTGTTATTGAAATCAAAATATATGTGTCTATTCACACGTTTTGGGTTGTGTGTGTTGATCCCCATCTGCATGACCATAAAAAAAAAAAATTGCTACAGACTACCTATGGGCACTGGGCAGTGATGTGCGTCTACGCGTAATCAACGATAGTCTACATTCTACACGTAGACTATTTTATACACGTAATCTATGTAAACAACATGGCGAAAGGTGATAACTTAAAAAAGGGCGCCGTGGAATTAAAAGAAAATTATATTGCGTATCAGTTGCTGATGTGTGAAGATAACTTTTCATACCCTTTCTTCCAAAGTCGAACAATTTCTCACCTAGGAAGAAACCTAATATAGGAAATATTCTAGTGTTTTATGGGAAAAAGACCACTCTTGCCTCACGACTGCCATCTGTTGTTGTTTCTTGCCTACTATTTATCTTCTTCCAAAGTTGATAATAGAAGAGAAGAGAAATGTTGTAAATAGGATTATTTTCATTTCGTTAGGAACCAATATAGTGAAAATGTCACTTTCCTTTCATGAAAGCCTTGAAAATTAACTTTAATGCACTTTAGATTGTCTGCCTATGGGTTCGAGTAATTCGTGTGCAAATACTTAAGTGTAAGTTGGAAAGGAAAATGAAATAACGTTTTCCCTAAGCAAGAGTGAGAGAGAGGGGTTGGGAACTGGAGAGGGGGTTGCCGAATTCGGTGCAGAGGACGCCAAAATCTATTATCGTCCCAGAGCCAGAAATATTTAGCTCCGGCTCTAGAGAATTCGTTAGAAATTTGGAAGAGCTCTCATCTTCTTGTACCAAATCGAATTATTTTACTTCGTTTCCCTGTAATTTGCGTGCCGCTGCCAACCCTGGCGTGTCGGCAGGCATTCTTGGTTACGAAACAAATGATGTTTCGAGTTTTGCGGCGCCAAGCCATTAACCCAGTGCTAAACGTGAAAATGGACGCCGAACCACACACTCCCACAGCCCAAACATCAATGGACCTATCTTCGGTCATTATCACAGCTGCCTTCAGCTCCCCCAAGCGGCGAACTTGTTTTCAAGGGCTGTTTACTGTTATTCACCTCTTGGTTTCGCTTTTCCTGTCCGCCGTGGAACGATTTTTCACTTGTGCATAGCTGAAAAATCATCGTCCCTAACCTAGGATACAAAGGAAGGCAAGGGACACTTCATAAATCAAGCTTAAAGTTGTTTACTTCTTCCAGAATCGTGTGCTAGTGTCATGGTTAGTTGTAGTGTTTCGGAAGCTCACTAGATGTCAGGCGCAAACATTACATGTATTTTTGGTCCTTGTCACGAAAATTTAGCAGTATGGATTTTTCTATTTCGAAAAGTATGTACAACAAAATTTCCCTACTTTATAATCGCATCTGTGTTTCACTTTTCTGCATTTGGTCTCACTGTTACTGTCGACCGATGTGTACTACCTCACTGACAAACAAGAAAAAAATTGCTTAGAATTTCCTAACTACACAACTAATGTTTAACCAAATGAAATTGAGATTTGATTGTAGGGTGTGGCACATTGTTCGTTTTCTTTTATTTTTAATGTGCGATATTGTGGGAAATTTTAACAAGGAAAGTAGCATGTATCGAAGGTGAGAATATACATCTCTATTGAAAAATTCACATTTTCTAAAAAAAACAACTAAAATTTGTATTTATTTATTTTGTTCGTCTGGGTAAACGGGTGTGCATTCAAAGGAAAAGCGCTACTATTACCTTGCTTCCAAAATGAAGGCACTATCGTCACCTTGCTTCCAGGAGAAACGCGCTACCGTCACGTATTTTCCAGAAGGAACGCGCTGCCGTCACGTTGCTTCCAGAAGGAACGCGCTGCCGTCACGTTGCTTCCGGAAGGAACGCGCTGCCGTCACGTTGCTTCCGGAAGGAACGCGCTGCCGTCACGTTGCTTCCGGAAGGAACGCGCTGCCGTCACGTTGCTTCCGGAAGGAACGCGCTGCCGTCACGTTGCTTCCGGAAGGAACGCGCTGCCGTCACGTTGCTTCCGGAAGGAACGCGCTGCCGTCACGTTTCTTCCGGAAGGAACGCGCTGCCGTCACGTTGCTTCCGGAAGGAACGCGCTGCCGTCACGTTGCTTCCGGAAGGAACGCGCTGCCGTCACGTTGCTTCCGGAAGGAACGCGCTGCCGTCACGTTGCTTCCGGAAGGAACGCGCTGCCGTCACGTTGCTTCCGGAAGGAACGCGCTGCCGTCACGTTGCTTCCAGGAGCAACGCGCTGCCGTCACGTTGCTTCCAGAAGAAACGCGCTACCGTCACGTTGCTTCCAGGAGATACGCGCTACCGTCACTTTGCTTCCAGAAGAAACACGCTACCGTCACGTTGCTTCCAGGAAATACGCGCTACCGTCACGTTGCTTCCAGAAGAAACGCGCTACCGTCACTTTGCTTCCAGAAGAAACGCGCTACCGTCACGTTGCTTCCAGAAGAAACGCGCTACCGTCACGTTGCTTCCAGAAGAAACGCGCTACCGTCACGTTGCTTCCAGAAGAAACGTGCTACCGTCACGTTGCTTCCAGGAGAAAACGCGCCACCGTCACTTTGCTTCCAGAAGAAACGCGCTATCGTCACGTTGCTTCCAGGAGATACGTGCCACCGTCACGTTGCTTCCAGGAGAAAACGCGCTACCGTCACGTTGCTTCCAGAAGATACGCGCTACCATCATGTTGCTCCCAGAAGAAACGCGCTACCGTCATGTTGCTTCCAGAAGAAACGCGCTACCGTCATGTTGCTTCCAGAAGAAACGCGCTACCGTCACGTTGCTTCCAGGAGATACGCGCTACCGTCATGTTGCTTCCAGAAGAAACGCGCTACCGTCACTTTGCTTCCAGAAGAAACGCGCTACCGTCATGTTGCTTCCAGAAGAAACGCGCTACCATCATGTTGCTTCCAGAAGAAACGCGCTGCCGTCACGTTGCTTCCAGAAGAAACGCGCTGCCGTCACGTTGCTTCCAGAAGAAACGCGCTACCGTCACGTTGCTTTCAGGAGATACGCGCTACCGTCACTTTGCTTCCAGAAGAAACACGCTACCGTCACGTTGCTTCCAGGAGATACGCGCTACCGTCACGTTGCTTCCAGGAGATACGCGCTACCGTCACTTTGCTTCCAGAAGAAACACGCTACCGTCACTTTGCTTCCAGCAGAAACGCGCTACCGTCACGTTGCTTCCAGGAGATACGCGCTACCGTCACGTTGCTTCCAGAAGAAACGCGCTACCGTCACTTTGCTTCCAGAAGAAACGCGCTACCGTCACGTTGCTTCCAGAAGAAACGCGCTACCGTCACGTTGCTTCCAGAAGAAACGCGCTACCGTCACGTTGCTTCCAGAAGAAACGTGCTACCGTCACGTTGCTTCCAGGAGAAAACGCGCCACCGTCACTTTGCTTCCAGAAGAAACGCGCTACCGTCACGTTGCTTCCAGGAGATACGTGCCACCGTCACGTTGCTTCCAGGAGAAAACGCGCTACCGTCACGTTGCTTCCAGAAGAAACGCGCTACCATCATGTTGCTCCCAGAAGAAACGCGCTACCGTCATGTTGCTTCCAGAAGAAACGCGCTACCGTCATGTTGTTTCCAGAAGAAACCCGCTACCGTCATGTTGCTTCCAGAAGAAACGCGCTAATGTCGCGTTGCTTCCAAAATGAACGCCTATCGCTGCGTTGCTTCCTAAAGGAACACGCTACCGTTACTTCGTCATACGTAAGCAAATATTACAGCTGTTCTCTGTATCTCATGTTTTTCCAGTATAAATTTACATGCAACAAAACAAAGTACGTCTCGAACTTGCAAATAAAACCTCTAGTTATGAATTTATTGAGCCGATAACGCTAAGAACAGACACTAATATAAATAAGAAAATAAGGAAGCACCATTAAAACTGCTCATGCAATTTCTCTAAAGATTTAACATAATTGATAACCGTAAAGTAAGCGCGTGAATTACGTTTCATATGGTATTGGAAAATTTATCTAAATCAAATTTATTATGCAACTCCTCCAAGCCTGCATTCAGAAAAAAGAAAAGGTTTCCCAAGGGTTCGGAGTGTCGACATAATGTATTCAAGCAGAAAAACGTTATTAAAGGAACTATGTTTATCTTAACGACCTCTGTAGGCTGTTCAAGTTTATGGACTGACACGCTGTACGTACTGTTTACACAGTACTATGCATTCGAGACATGAGACTTACTCAGAGCCAGGAGGGGGGGGGCGTTACCACAAGGTTATCCTGGGCTATAGCCTACAAACAGAGCCGCAAACGTGTCAATTGACACATATATATGTTGAATTCAATTATACATTAACGTGCATAAACTGCAAATGATGCACTTTTTGGTGTGCCAAAATAAGGGCACTTTTATCAGCTGGTGTTCCGTGTGATGCACTAAAAATGCATCAATTTGGAAGATCAGAAAAGATCATTTCTAGGATAACAAAATTACACACTTAGCTGTGTCAATTAATGCATTAAAAGTGCAAAGTGTTATCTTTGAAATGATCTTGTCTGATCTTTCCAATTGATGCTTTTTAGTGCATCACACGGATCATCAGCTGATAAAAGTGCCCTTTTATGCATTTCTGTGTGAATTTTGACACACCAAAAGTACATTATTTGCAGTTTATGCATGTTAATGTGTTATTGGAGTCAACGTGCCAATTGGCGCGTTTTCTGTGTGTAGCGGGGGTGCACAAATATTAATTATGGCAAATATTTACATTTCAATATTGCCCTTAGCGGGTAGCTACATGTGATTGAAAATAGACTTTTGGCACCTCGCAACCGTTTACAAAACAGGTGATGAAAATCACACGAATATTTAAAAAAGAATACTATAGAGGTGTGGTAGCAGAACGATGACTTTGACGTACAAGAGGTTCCCGTGAACTTTATACGTATTTCGATTTACACGTCATCAAAAGTACTTTAGTTTCCTTAGTATAATCTTTACAACCGTTAGAGCACTTTAGCGCCATTCGAGTTCACTTTTTGAAATAAATTAGTGTTCTTTATGTTAGTATAACCTTACGGAATTATCTCAACGTATTATCTTTTCAATAAGAAAGTTTAAACAGGACAGTGCTGCCATCTTATGATCAGATATGTCTCTACTGGATGGACACTAAAGCAGCGACCATCGATTTGTGATCTACCTGGTTGATATTATACTCATTAGCCCAATCACCGCTTCATACGGTGAGGTGCTCAGTTGCTGGACAGTTTGACTTGTCCCTGTCAACGGCTCCATGTTCATTTGTTACGGCGGTCGATGTGCAATTTGATTAATACGCATTTCATTGGTCCCCACTGTTGTTGTCCGGCTTAGAAAAAAACTGCATCACGATGCGAGAGGTTGGAAAGGGAATCGGGTTGTGATAACTGCGAGACTGAAACCCAAACAGCAGCTTACAATATCTGCGTGTGCAAACATTTTCGCCACATTTTTGGTACAAACGGCGTTTGCCGATATGGAACGTGTAATGTTTTTCTGCGAGCAAAACCACGTTTTGTTTTAGTCCTTGCACAACTTTTTCAATTCATCTGCATGTGGCGCCATCTGTACGGTGCAAAAGGAGAGAGGAGTGGTTAGGACCTTCAAAAACATACCCCCCACACAAAAATAGGGATAGTTTTGGAGAGGGAGTGAGAGGAATTGTCCATGTCCGGTTGCAAATGTGTGGCACTTGGGTATAACATATATAATTTAAATTTACCCAGCTTAAGATGTTATTGGAATTTACGAACTGGAAATTTTTCAAATACTATGTGAAAGTCTGAGGAAAGGTGGGGGCACTTCAGTAGAAAATCTCTCTCTCTCTCTCTCTCTCTCTCTCTCTCTCTCTGTACATATACAGGTTGTCCATAGAGGTTGTTTACAATTTCAACAGCGCGTTACAACGGTCGTGGTCCAGGTCAAATCTCGTCTAGGGTATGGTTGTTCTGTTATACCCAGTGGCGGCCGATGAAGGGGGGGTGCATTTTGTTGCCATTAGTGCAAAATTTAAATATTTATACTTCCGCTATCTTACTGCGTTCCGTTGCGCTGTGTGGAGGCTTCAAATTCACTTGTCGCGCAACAAGCGGCAAACTGGTATATGAAGCCGCTTCCCCCTTGGGGACTGCCAGTACATCTCCATGTTAACTGTAATGTAAGCACTGCTTCCACTTCCCTCCCTGCTAGGCCATTGTCAATGCTAAAAAGCGGTCTGCATTCAACGCAGCCCAATGTATGGTGGCGCTGCCAAGTGGTAGAAATAGAAAGCTCTCACTATGACGGCGGCCACCGCGCATAGAGCATGCGATTACCGAGAGAAACAGTGGCCTGCCTTGTAACACGTCCGTATTGCGTGATAGTTTAAGTTTTCGAATCAATTCCGAGAGTTATTTGTTTTCTGGCAGTAAGTTAGGGTAAGGACGGGGCAAACGGACACCGGGGCAAACGGACAGTCCCTAAGAAAAATACGAATAATTTGGCTTTGAAGTTTGCAACAGTGCATCGGTTGGCGTTGTGATTTGAAGCAGAACGTTGGCGAGAATGTGTGTTGAACATCGGTTGAAATCTTGAAGAAGAACGCCAATCCAGCCGTAAAACCTGACCAGGTAAGGATATTTGTACTAGCAAAAACCTAAACAGTAAAAATCTGTGTGCGGAACATAAGGATTGCTTGGATTATGATGGTCCCGCCAAAGTTGCGCTCTGTAGTGTCGATATGTCATTGCCTCCTCGACATACACAGCCTGTGTCAACATGCTGCTGCCATCTGGTGGCCTTTTTCGTAAATGTAAAGCCCAAGGCTACAGGCGGGGCGAACGGACAGGCTTGTGTTGGGGCAAACGGACATGCATAAAGTTCATATCATTTAAATACTATAAGGTATTATGTAATTCAGCAACTAATCTACATTTGACTCAAAGTCGAAAGGGCATGTGTGAATTGTATGTAATGCAGGTTTTACCCTTCAGATGTATGCCTTTCTAAAATAATGTGTCCTTGTTACAGGATAGTGCGACATCGTGAACGATCCACAGACCGCTGTTCCTGGACAGATGACAATATGCAGAGGGCTGTTAATGCAGTACAAGATGGCATGCCTCTAGCTACAGCCGAAAGAACATTGTCTGTTCCGCGGATCACTTTACAGAGACGGGTGAGTAGCAACGTGCAAATTCCGAAATTTGGCCAGCACACTACGCTTTCAAATGCAGTGGAGGTACAACTGGTGGAGCACCTTCTGAAACTTGATTCTATAGGATATGGTCTGACCTATAAGGAACTCCGCAGTTTGGTATATCGGTATGCATTTACAAATGGTGTTCCACATTCCTTTAATGATCTACAAATGGCAGGGAAGGACTGGATACAAGGATTTTTAGCTCGTCACAAGTAACTCAGCTTGCGTGTTGCAGAGGCTCTGTCATATGCTCGCGCTAAAGGATTACACTGGGGAACAGTGAAATTGCGGCACAGTGTTTGAGAGCTAATTTAGGGCAATTTCATGCTGCTGAATAATGATATAATAATATATTTCCTGAATTGGCTCTAATTTATGAAATAAATGCAACTAAACCAAAATGGCGGAAACATAAGATATACATATAAATGAACTTCCAACAACAATTTAATATTTCTTTTTGTGATTACAATCATTATTATAAAAATAAATATATATAGGCCTATGATCCAAAGAATTAAGAAAATATGTACACAATGAAGTAACAAACTATGTGAAACGTTTTCTATACGATTTCCTGCTGTATTGCTTTTTAGCACAATCCCTCTGTAAGCTCCAACAGTAGTCGGCCATCACGTGGCGATCCCACCGTCCCTGGTACCTTTCTTCTATTATCCTTATATCCTGATGGAACCTTTCTCCCCGTTCTTCACTAAAATCACCAACGTTCTCAGGGAATCTGTCAATGTGGCTATGTAGAAAATGTATCTTCACAGTCATATTAGCTCCCAATTTCTCAAAATTTTTCAACATATTTCCAACTATATCGGGGTACTTTTCTGCGCTGTGATTCTCCAAAAAGTTTTTGACGACGGACACAAAGCTCAGCCAGGCCTCAGATTCGATGTAAGACATGTAAGTTGTAAAATTGGCATCATTTATAAGTGTGCGAATTTGTGGTCGTCCGTCAAAGATTCCTGCCTTCAATTATTCAATACTTAGTCCTGGAAAAGTGTGGCATATATATTTGAAACAATCACCACTTGTATCTAAGGCCTTGACAAACTGTTTTATCAACCCAAGTTTAATATGCAGTGGCGGAAGGATGATTTTGTCCCTATCTATCAGCGGTTCATGAATGATATTAGCTTTTTCCACTAATATTTTCCCTTGGGGGCCAAACTTTTATCGTCCAATGCTTTTCTCTAGCACGACTATCCCACAAACATAGCAAACAGGGATATTTTGTGTACCCACTTTGCTGTCCTAGTAAAAAATTCACCATCTTCAAATCCACACACACACGAGCCACTTATGTTCAGCATATTCAATTTTTTTCTAAAACCATTTTTATGTTTTGGTATTCTTCCTTAAGGTTTGTTGAGTGTCCGATATATTGCCTAGCAATGCTTCATAAGTTACCTAGCAACAATTTACAAATAAATAAATAAGTTTCTTATGGGAATTTCAGCCAATTATAAATTTTGATATTACCGAGAAAAGCGTAGAGTAATTTTACCTCCTACATTTTCCATGGTGTGTTTATTTTTATAACTGGAGTCAATTCAACTGAACCAATCATACAATTGGCAATCACAGCTGTTTTGTGTGCTGAAACTGTTATTAAACTTTATGCCGCAAAATAAAATCTTTTTTTTGTTCCCCAGTGTTATCTAAGGCAAGTGTTAACATCGCCTGCCTGAGCACGCATTTATTCCTGGAACTGTCCATGAAGTGAATGGTCAAGATCAGCGATCACCAGAACCTTTAGCGACAGAGGATGCCTCATCCCAAGGAAGATTTCAATAACCCAACCCCTTGCCATCAACTTCTGGGACCTCGAGCAGGAAACGAAAAACGGGGGAATCGCACTTATTAACGGATCCTTCTTTCATCGCTCGCCTCAAAGAGAAAAACTGACTGCAGCTAATGAAACAACAAGACTTGGAAAGCATGTTAAACGCACCGCAAAAGGTGTGTGCCGTGTATGCAACGTTGTGTACAAGCAGGGTCAACACTGGGTGCAGTGCTTAGTGTGTTCTGTCTGGTTCCACGTAAAGCGTGTTGCAAATGGAAATGACCCATACTTTGTGGGTTCTTCTTCTGAGAGACATGACAGTTCATAAATGAGCTAGTGTCCATTTGCCCCTCTCATATGTCCGTTTGCCCCGCCATGGTGGGGCAAACGGACACTGCTACACACACTGATTCATTTAACAATTTGGAGTACAAGGTTCATTATTTTGAATTATACATTGTACCATTTGTTAGCTCAATGTTCACACTTTCTATATCGACCATAATTGTAATTTTTCAATAAACAGTTTGATAGTTATTTTTCAATATATCCTTAGGGTGTCCGTTTGCCCCGTCCTTACCCTATATAGTCTGGTGTTCTGAATGGTAAATCGTACAAGAATGAAAAATTCGATGAAAGACCGCCGCATGGAGTTCATCTTCAAATAGTTAAGATAAGGTATTTTCTTTTGTTATGAATGCAGCCCTCTTAACAATAAGTAGCATGAGCCGCCACTGGTTATACAGCTCTCAATTCCAACTGGCGGCTGGGAAACAACGAATCAGCGATCAGTTGAATTCTCTTCGAATGACATCAGGCATTTGTTAGTCACTGGCGGGACGAAACAAATGCGCGTCAGATGCACAGAATATTGCTAAACATACTGTACAACGGGGGAGAGCGCTGATCAGCACCGTTACTGGATAAAAGTTGTCCAATAGTACACAAAGCACGGACAATTAGTACACAAAACATCCAAACACTGCTCAAACAAGCCAATATAAACAACTGACAAAACAGTCGTGCGCGTGGCAACATTGTGACGGGAGAGCGATGTTACCCCTACATCTTTTTATTCGTAACTAAGGTTGTTGACACTTATCGAGCCACATATTCCCCAAAAAGATTATCGAACAGATGGAGCTTTGTAGCTTAAATGATCAGCCACCAGTTGGTCTTGCGATCAGTATAGTTAACGTTGATCAGTTGCATCGTATCATCGCTCATCCTCATCGCCGCAGTTAGCAAAAGTAGTACAAAAGTTCCATACTTTATTCTTCAAGGGTGTCCATAATCGCGTAGAGGAAAAGGTTATATGAACCCCCCTTTTTATTTTGTCATTTTCGAAGGGAAAAAAAATCATATATCAAGTACCTGCCTTTAAAATGCATATCTATTAAATATATACTTAAATGTAATAGCATGCTAAAGTATAAAAGTCCTCCATTTTTTTTTTAAAAAAAAGCAATTTCCAAAAAATGGTAAAATGATGTATTTCAAAATTGTGATCTAAATATGGGCTACTAGTGGCAACATCACAAAAAGCAATTAAAATTTTAAAAAAACAGTCATTTATCGCTAAAACATTATAAAATTCATATTTATGAATAATCTGTTGTCTTGAAAATCACGCGGAATGGGAAAAATCGAATTGAAGAAAAACATCCAAATATTTGTTAAAAATGTGATCTCAACATTAGACCTCATGTCATAGCCCATATTTAGACCATCACGCTATTTTTCTTCTTCAATTTATTTTCGCTCTCTGTGGTACATATTTCTCAAACAAATCATGGCATTATAAAAGCCCACATTTGTTTTATGTACCGCTAATATCACAACCTATACAAAGCAGATGAGAATTCAGAAAACGCTGAGTTAAAACATACCTGCAAAAAGTTTTCGGAGGTCGCAATTCTATAACAGCGTCCAAGGCCGAAACTAACCACCACTTTCTCTTGCGAATTGGGCCCGCAACCTTTGTCCTTGACAGATAACCAGTTCCAATAGCCTCTGACAGGTTGCAGCACCCGGGAGCTCTGATAACTTCAAATCCCATATTTAAACCTTTGCCCATATTTAGACCTTCTCCTCTAATATTAACGTAATCGTTTTGCAATGAAGAAGTCCTGGATTCGATTTCCGGTGAAGTTCATCAAAAACCAGTTACAATTATATTATTTTTGCAAAGTTTTTTATTCTTTGAATGTTTGCAAAATGATATTTGCTCAGGAAGTTGTTGAGAAACGATATTATTACTTTTCATATTTCGTTATCTCTTTTTGGGAAGGGGAACGTGTCCCCCTGCCCCTTCCGCTAAATACGCTTTCATAGTCTTAAGTATTTGTAACCAGTGTTGTTAATGGTCCAGGAATTTTAAATAAACTGAATTCCGGTCAAGGAGAGAAAATCAGCATGCCTAAACGGGTTCTGGACCGTAATATTATTGGATGAAAAAATTAGTTCTAGATCTCCTTAAGATTTAGATAAAAAAAAGAGTTAAAAAGAAGAAGCCTTTTTATCTGGAAAGGTTTCAATTTGGTCCAGGCACCTTTTCTCCGGATGAATTTAAATACGGTCCAGGAACCTTTTCTTCCGGATCAATTTAAATCCGGTCCAAGTTCCGTATTGAAATGATACAATACGCAACTTACACCGAATTTATATTATGCGAGAAAAAATGGTTTCGGTCCTATTGCAAAACCCAATAGGAACCACAACTGTTTGTAACACTACAGATTTTACAGTCTACTGATACAGATTCTGATAGCCGCCTGAGAAAAATCTAAATTCGCACACTTGTACCAGAGAACACGCCGAGAAATTGCATATCGTGACCTGCCCTGTGGAACCACTCTTGGTCAAGTCCAGTCCGTACCCCACCCACTGTCTTGAGCGGCAGAACCAATCAAAGAAAATATATTACCAATCCATCACAGTATTCGGGGATAATAAATTGCGATTTCAAGGCGTAATGCTGGAAAATAATTGAAACAGGTCTTTTGGGCATGGGTTATCTGCTGGGAACACGGGAAGTCGCAGCGGGAGGGATACGTCTTGGGGTCTTCGGGACCCTGGGACCACCAGGTGGGGTCAGTTGGAAAACAAGATTCGTTTCTAACCACAAGGGATTCCGCCATGGAAAACAATGGCTTCTTAAAGGCGTGCTGGGGTCAAACATGCAGAAGTCTTATCTTTCTATGCCACACGGGTTTCTTGTTCTTATCTGAGAATGACTGAGTAACGTATCCGGTGTCATATCCATGATGTTTACAAATGTTTTCCCGTGTTGGGCGGCCGGTGGGAGTTATTGAGGAGCGTGCATGGACGGGTTTAATTGAATATTGCAGCAGGGCTATTCGTCATTGCCTGCTTGTACACACCTTTGGGTTTTGACTTCCTGGATTCGTGCTTGAGAAGCTGGGAATTGCATTGCAGTCAGTGATGTGCAGTAGACTATAAGGTTACGTCTACATGCGTTATCTACACGTAATCTACGCGTAGATTACATTGGGTTGTAGTTTACATAGACTACGTAGACAATCTAAAATGCATTAAAATTAATTTTCAAGGGTTTCATGAAGGAAAAGTGACATTTTCAACTATATTGGTTCCTAACGAAATGAAAAGAATCCTATTTACAACAAAATTTCTCTTCTCTTCTATTATCAACTATGGAAGAAGATAAATAGTATGCAAAAACAACAACAGATGGCAGTCATGAGGCAAGAGTGGTCTTTTCCCCATAAGACACTAGAATATTTCTTATATTAGGTTTCTTCCTAGATGAGAAAGTGTTCGAAATTGGAGGAAAGAGTATGAAAAGTTCTCTTCACACATCAGCAACTGATACGCAATATAATTTTCTTTTAATTCCAGGGCGCCCTTTGCTAAGTTATCACCTTTCGCCATGTTGTTTACATAGATTACGTAATCTACGTGTATAAAATAGTCTATGTGTAGAATGTAGACTATCGTTGTTTACACGTAGACGTACATCACTGATACTTGTCTTCTCTCTCTTTTTCTATCATTCTTCCATGCAAGTTTCTGTCTCATTACCAACATTTTTGCTCTCAATTTCTCTTCCTGCTGTTAGTCTTCTTCTCTCCTTTCCTCTCTTATTTCTAGATCTCTTTTAACCATATCCATTTTCTTCTCTGGCATTCTGACACTACTTTTTTCTCCATGTCTGTTATATTAAAACTCTTAATCTCTCTCATACTGTCTTTCCTTGTCTTCTAATAAAGGGGTCCCGGTGGAGGGACATGGTGAGTCTGATCCCACTTCAAACTGTAGGTCCTGTCCCTACTAGCCTATCAGTGAATAAAGTGAACTTAAAACAAACTTTGAAAACTCTTACTTTGTTATTTTCACACATTTCCCCTCTCCCTGTTACACTCTTTTCCTGTGATTATCTCCTCTCTCTCCTCATTATTATTATCCCACCCTTTCCCCACTTTCACTGTTATTTTACCATTCTTCTTCTTTCCCAATTAATTTCCCACTCTTTTTCTTTTCCCTCGCCCTTTTATCTTCTCCTAATTGTTTCCCACTTTTCTCCATGTTATTATCCACTCTGTTTTCTCTTCCCTGTTATTCTCCACTATTTTACCTTTTCCTATTTTTTCCTCACTATTTTCATCTTTTATTTTAATTTGCCAATCTCTTCCCCTTTCCGTATATTCCCACTATTTTCCTCTTTCCCTGTTATTTTCGTCACTATTTCCCTACTCTTTGCCTGTTTAGTCCTGACTATTTTCCTGTCATTCTCATTTTTCCTTATTCACGTGTTATCTATTTTATATTTCTCCTCTTCCTGTTTTCACTTCTCCTCTCTTCTTTCCTTGTTATCCTTTCTTCCATTACCTCCTTCTCCCAATTAGATAAGCTCTGTGTCTCCCTAATTGTTCTTCTACGTTATATTCATTCTCTTTAATCTATCTCAGTTATCTGTTTTTCTCTTCTATATATGTTATTCTTCTTGCCATTGTTTCCCTCTAACAAGGTTACTTATTCAACAAAGTAAGCCTGACTTACTTTAAAGGGCTCATTTTCCGGACACTGGAGACTGGAGAAACGGTGTACATGTGTGTGTGTGTGTGTGTGTCCGAACAAAAATCGTGACCAGAACTCAATTAATAATACAGTTATCAGTTCAAAAGATTAGTTTACATGTAACCCAAGATCTTATTAGTAGAAGAGGAATTTTGATAAAACAGAAAACCCAATTTGAAAGGGTAATTACTTCATTCAATTACATGCACGAATAATCTTGGTATCAAACTATTCATAAATTTGCAACAAGTTATCAACATTGTAACAAATTATTCTTGCATCCAATTTGCGTACTTCCAACGATATAATGCATACAAGCATGTCTTATATCGCAAAATTCTGCTACAAGGAGATCACTTATCTAAACTTGTTTTTCAAATTGTGTTCTCGTTTATGCAACATGACGAATTGGCAACAGTTACTAAAATATGGTTCATGTTAGATAATCTAAATCAGAGGTTTACATTAGCATAAGGCTGATTTATTGGAAAATATATGTCAGAACTGTTATGATATATGATGTGAATTACATATCCATGTGCTTATTCCCGCTAGGCCAATTCTACCAAATCACCTTAAACGATGGGAATTCTTATATTGTATGAAATGTCGCTTCATTTCCGAGATCCAATCATGGCTAAGTAATGGATGTTCTCTGTGACTGTCAATTTGATCTAATAATTATTATTCCTCATCGTCGCGATCACGTCAGGCACCTTCTGACCTTGCCTGTGGAAAGCCACGATTCAGGAATCGGTTCGATTGTGTTCGGCTGTCATCGTTCATTTTCGTTTCATAAGCTGCCGAACGCCGTTCGCGGCACCAATAAGAATCGGATGCACTGCATGTCAGGGAGCAATAGCTTGTTTATCTCGTGATGACGAAACGACGGTAAGAGGTGAATTCAACCATTGAAACGAATTGCAAATCGATGCGCTAGTGTTGCAATATGCAGATAGGAAAAATGTAAAAAATGAACATACGAAATCGAATACAGGAATACGCATTTCCTGATGTACGATGCTTTCTCCTTTATAAGCAAGCCTTGTACAGTTTATGGCTTGAAAAAAAATATATACTAACGGGTAGCTACTTATAATACATAACGTGCCATAAAATCTATTGCCCCATGTTTAAAACGAACAATATTACTGTTTCTGTTTCAATATGTTACAATGTAAACACAAAATGTGATACAAATTACAATGTAATTTGATGAGGTTTAGTAGCCTCCCCGATGGCGTAGTGGTAACGTCGTCACCTTGTAGTCAAGGGGTTCCGGGTTCGATACCCGTGGAGGCACATTGCACAGTGGTTAGGATCCTACTTTAAACTGTAGGTCCATTCCCGATTAGCCTTTCTGTGCATAAAGTGGACTTAAAACAAAATTCGATTCGATTCAATTATGAAGATTAGTAAATCACTCTATGAGTTTCTTGAGCCGCGGTCTATGGCTTTGTAAGTGGCTACCATGTTTCCTTTACCACAGGCTATGGTAAACATTCTTACCTAGAGAATGTTCTTGTTCCTGTGTTTAATATCTGCATATTGCAACACTGTCCTTCCGTCTTTCACGTGGTTTCACATTCAAGCGATACATTCACTTTACCGCTAACGTCTTTGCACACAAGAACATGAAGCGTAACGTACGGTTGTAGACGTGAAGGTTGTTGCTAAGAACCCTGTAAGGTATACCCTCGCGATCACGGGTGCAAATAGCGATCAAAGGGCTTTGAATCATTGTTTGGCAACGTTGACAAGCCCATGTTGCTCTTACAACTCTTCCTCAACAAGGCCAGTGCTTTTACTAGAACTTTCACGTCCTCGAAGACGATTGGTAAATAGAAACAGCTCCAAAGGTCATCCGCCAATAAGAAAATTTATTATTTAGTATATCCAAAAGTGGCAGAAAAGCTCGCCACAAGATGTCGCTAGTGATTATTAGTCTCACTGACATTGTTTTCAAACAAAATCTTCAGTTTTCTAGAATCATGTCAAAAATAATAACTTGTGTTAAATTAGACCTATTTAATAATCTAGCATGGCGATGGATAGAATTCTATTGTGGATTGTGGATTTGCTGTTGTCTATAAACGCTTGCGATAGTTTCGTGATAGGGTCTTTGTTAAATCTTCAGCTCTGAAATCTGTACCAGGCCTATTCTACATAGTTGTCTGTCTCTTAGGATATTATAATTGCTCGTTTTGTACTGTGGTGATGTTACTGTCATATAGCAGCAAGACACTCACAATACCTGCTTCTCTGTTCATGTTCTACTTGTAGTGAGTGTCACACCTTTTATGCCACTGGATTCGTCCTGTTCGCGCATGCGCACTCGAATTTATGGTGGTGGCCAAGCCAAACGGATTTGGAATATCGAATTAGTTCTTCGAAGCGAGAGGTATTTTCAGCAATATCTGCAAAGAACCCGGCCCAAAGTCAAGCCAAGCCTAACCTTGAAAGTTTCATTGGGAATCGAAGAAAGAGATCTTTGGATTTGCTCAGCGGCGGCTTGTGGCTCTGAACTTGGTGAATGGTAAGTATAGTAAGAAAATGCGGCAATAGAGAAAATTAGATCCACAATTACACATACGTATTAGAAAATTGAGGTTCTAACAAAACACACACCAGGTTCTAGTGTGTGTTTTGTTAGAAATCCCAAATACGTATGTATAACTATTGATCTAACTTTATCGTATTACCCCATTTTCTTCTTGCCAGCCCTTCACCTAGTTCAGAGCCACCAGCCGCCGTCGGATTTGCTAGGCGTAAAAGTCAGTCTGGGAACTTTAGGATCGCGTCACGATTTAAGTAAAAGCTGATGTTGAAAGGCTGGATTCCAGCATAGTTGGAATAGACTAGGATTAGAAAACTGATAAAAGAAGCATATAGTAATGATGAAAGAGAAAGAGCTAGTAATGCTGAAACTATTTTTAGTTTCCTTCTTCCGCCGCGAAAGACAGCGAATAAAAGCGGGAAAGAAAACAAAGCACGAGAGAAGACAAACAACAACCGACCAATAGGAGACTGCGAAGAAGAAGAAGAGATGATAAAAGGCAAAAGAGGAAGCGAGGAGGAAGTAAGTTGACAAGGACCTCTCCATGAGCAGGCAGAGAGCAAACGGGGATGATTGTTCAGCCAACAGGGAACAGAGCCCCCCTCTTCCCCCCGCGAGTCCCCCTGCCAGGAAAACCTTCTCTGAGAAACCTAAAGCTCTATTTTCGCCACTAGAGTATGGATCTCGACGACCATAAATCATTTTGGCTTGTGAGGGAGAGAGCAAAAATCCCCCCTCCCCCTTCCCATGATCTCAAAGGTCCTTTTTTTTTCATCTCTTTCTCTCTCGCTGTTGTCTAACTCCCCCCTCTCCCCTTGCCCCCCTTTCCTTTTGGACTCCATCCCAATTCTCCAACTGTCAGATGTCTGTTTTTCTGTTGCATACCTTTCTCCCTAGCCAGAATTTTTCCATCATATTTCCTTCCAGTTTTCTCATATCGGAGGTAGCTCCATCTCTGAACTGTAATTGTAAATGCTTATTACTCCAGTATTTTAGCCCCATCTTTGAATTGTAAATGTAAATGGCTATTACTTTTTAAAAAATCCCAGTATTCTAGCTCCATCACTGTACTATAAATATAAATGCTTATTACTACATAATCCAGTATTCTAGCTCCATCTTTGAATTGTAACTGTAAAAGCTTATTACTAACATAAGCTAGTATTTTAGCTCCATCTCTGAACTGTAGCTGCAAATGTTTATTACTACAGAATCCAGTATTTTAACTCCATCTTTTAATTGTAACTGTAAAAGCTTATTACTAACATAAGCTAGTATTTTAGCTCCATCTCTGAACTGTAACTGCAAATGCTTATTGCTAACAGAATCTAATATTTTTAGGCTGAGTGATGATATTACAACATTGATGAAGGGACACTCACAAACGTCCATGCCCAGGCAAGGATTCGAACCCGTCCAGTGGCAATGCCCGAGTAGGGGCAGAGTGCAGATTCCGTTGTTTGACCCCCCCCCCCCCCAACAAGAGAAGCTAAACTCTAAATAAATGCTCTTTCACTCCAAATAGGCATTGTTTGAATGGTATTCAATCGTACATTTAATGTCATTGTCTCCTGAAAAAATCTCCTCCGATAACTACACAATGACCAGGGGTAGAAAAATATAGGCCGCCCGGTTGCCATGGTGATTGTAAATTTTCTCATGGTGCCTGAATTCTTAAATTGAGTTCGAATGTTCTTCTTTAAATATTTCGAGTTCGCTTATGGAAATTTCCATTACTTTTTTTTTAATGTAGTTTTTAATATTTATGCAGAGTTAGAACAGGTCTTTGATAAATTTTCTCAGTATGATATGAAAATTCTGTTAGGTGACTGTAATGCACAGATTGGCAAAGAAGAGACATTTAAACCCACGATTGGTAAAGAAAGTCTTCATGAATTAAGTAATGATAATGGTATAAGATTGATTATTTTTGCAACCTCAAAGAATTTAATTGTGAAAAGTACCACTTTTAAACATAAAGATATCCATAAATATACCTGGTCTTCTCCAGATGGTAAAACTCATAATCAGATAGATCATATTCTCATTGATAAGAGAAGGCATACTAGTATAATTGACGTTCGTACACATAGAGGTATTGACTGTGCCAGTGACCATTATTTAGTAATTGCTAAATTAAGAGAAAGACTCGCAGTGATAAATCATAAGCAACAAAATCTAAAAGTTCTAAAATTTAATACAGGAAAATTTGCTGATGAAAGAATTAAGGAAGATTACCAAATTAAACTGTCAAAGAGATTTGATGTTTTGCAGGATTTAAATGATGATGAAAATATAAATGAAACAGATGTAAATAAGAATTGGGAGTACATACGAAATGCAATAGAATCAGCAGCTAAAGAAAGTATAGGATACCATAAACCAAGAAAAAGTAAGCCATGGTTTGATAATGAATGTCATAATCTAATAGAAATAAGAAATCAGGCTAGACTTAGGTGGTTAAATAACTCTGATGATACAAATCTAAGCAATTATAATAGAATAAAGCAAGAAGTTAACCGCATGTTTAGAAGTAAAAAAAGAGATTACTTGAAAAGCAAAATTAACGAAATTGAAACAAACAGCAAAAACAAAAATATCAGAAATTTATATAAAGGTGTAAATGAATTTAGAAAGGGGTGGCAACCTAAAGTAAACTTGATAAAAGATAAATACGGTGATTTTCTAGCTGACCCAAGCGATATTCTAAATAGATGGAAGAACTACTTTAATGACCTTTTAAATGTCCATGTACGAGATAAATCGGAAGTAAATGAAGTATACACAGCAGAACCTTTAGTTCCAGAACCTAACTTGACTGAAGTTAAAGATGCTATTAAAAGGCTAAAGAATAACAAAGCACCTGGCATTGATTTAATACTAGCTGAGTTAATTAAATATGGTGGAAATTCTTTAATATGTCAAATTCATAAATTAATTTGTTTAATATGGAATAAAGAAGAAATACCTCAACAGTTGAAAGAATCCATAATTGTCCCTGTATTTAAAAAAGGTGATAAAATGAACTGCAATAATTACCGTGGAATTTCTCTAATCTCAACAACATATAAAATATTATCTAACATTCTTTTAACAAGACTAACCCCATATGCTAATGAAATTATAGGTGATTATCAATGTGGATTTAAACGTAACAGATCATCTACAGATCAAATTTTTCACATCAGACAGACACTTGAAAAAAAGTGGGAATATAATCAAAATGTTCATCAGCTATTCATTGATTTCAAAAATGCATATGATTCGGTCAAAAGAAATAAATTATATAATATATTAGTAGAGTTTGGAATACCTAAGAAGCTTGTTAGTATGATAAAAATATGCACCAGTGAAACAGAAAGTAAAATTCGTGAGGGTATTAATATGTCTGACAAATTTACAATTCATGATGGGTTAAAACAAGGAGATGCATTATCTCCATTGCTCTTTAATTTTGCCTTAGAGTATGCTGTTAGGAAGGTAAAAGAAACTAACGAAGGAATAAAATTAAATGGTGTGACTCAGTTGTTAGCATATGCAGATGATGTAGACTTATTAGGGGACGATATAAATACAATTAAGAATAATGCTAAAATATTTTTCAAAACTGCTAAAGAGATAGGTTTGGAAGTTAACAAAGCGAAAACTAAATATATGCTTACAGGCCGAAACCAAGTGTTAGGTAATAATCAAAATCTAATTATTGATAACAAGTCGTTTGAACCAGTTTCCAAATTCAAATACTTAGGAGTGATATTAACAAATGAAAATTATATTAAAGAGGAAATAAAAAGTAGGCTTAATTCAGGAAATGCATGTTACTTCTCTCTTCATAAACTTTTGTCTTGTCGTTTAATATCTAAGAAACTAAAAGTTAAAATATACAAAACAGTAATTTTGCCTGTAGTATTATATGGATGTGAAACTTGGTCCCTTACATTGAAAGAGGAACACAAATTGAGAGTATTTGAATATAAGATCCTTAGGAAAATATTTGGACCTAAAAGGGATGAGGAGACAGGTGAGCGTAGAAGGTTACATAATTTAGAACTACATAATTTGTATTCATGTCCAGATATTATTAGAATAATTAAATCAAGAAGACTTAGGTGGGCAGGCCATGTGGCACGAATGGGAGAGGAAAGAGGAGTTTACAGGATTCTTGTTGGGAAACCTGATGGTAAGAGACCTGTAGGAAGGCCAAGACGAAGATGGAGGGACAACGTTGAGATGGACCTAAGGGAAATCGGTAGGGATGGAAAAGAGTATATATATCTTGCTCAAGATAGGGACAGATGGAAGGCCTGTGTTGCGGCAGCCATGAACCTTCGGGTTTAAGAAGGCTAGAGAGTTAGTTAGTTAGTTAGTGTTTAATAGTCTGTATCACATGCATCATTAATTCAGAATAATAAATATGGCAATATAATTTTTTGCAGTGTTGCCAGCAGAGTTTTAAAATCTGCATTGAAAAAGTATTGCATAGTTTATCATGTTGAGTCTTCTTTAGGTGCAAGAATTAATTACTATTAATCAATTTTGTATTAATTAATTAATTAATTGCTTTAAGATCACATTTCATAGCTTATGTTAGTTGGATTCATGGGTTTCTTGGCCCGTATTTGAAAAAAAAAAAAAAAAAAAAAAAGCTGTCTCCTGAGAAAAAGGGGCTATAACCTGAATTATTTTTAGTTCTGTCTACTCCTGGCCATGACCATATATATACCAGCACAATGCTGACAGTGTTAAATCTGCATAAAATTGTAAAATAATATATTTGTACTACCTGGGAGCGAGTTCATGTAGCTACTTAAAATATATCGTGAAAAGTCAAGGCCGAGTTCATGTATTAATTGGGACCGAATTCGTTAAATCCGAATTATATTTAGGTTGAACATTGGTTATGAAAATATACAACAAGGATTGTAACTAAAGTTTATGTCAGCGTAGGATCCGTGCACTTCGAGTTCTGTCGGTCGCGGGGCTTCTTGAGTCAGTGCCAATGAGAGTTCCTTCCTGCCTGTAAGTGTTGCCACCTATGAATCGGAACTTTGTCAACGTCATCAGGCTCTTCAGCCTGAGTGACAACAGACATGTCGCACCGGAAAATTGGCATCTTAATTGCGATGATATTCATCAGATAATTATTCGGGGGTGGTCCCTCTGATAAAATATCTGTATTCTCAAAATTCTGCGGACGGACTGGGTAAAGCATTGTAATACTCCAAAAACTGAACCTGCTATGCAACACAAGTAAAATGCCTCAATAAGCAATCAATGTGCCTTTGTTAAGTTCAGGATGGCACAATATTTTCAATAATGCTGATAGAATAAATCAATAAAGTTTGTTAAATGACAACGACTCCTTACCACAAGAATATAATTATTCCTTAGATGCTTAAGTATGTGTCCAACCAACCACACATGTGTCTTTCCAGTGACTCATTGCATGAGTTGGCTATTGACCGGGTTACGCTACTTACTCGTAGCTCCCCGGACTCGAACCCATGCCGTCCAGCAGTCGGAGCCCAAAGCACAGCCCCTTATACCGCAAGGCCACGGAGGAGGACGAGGCAGATTCATATGAACCAAAAATAGCCAAAAATGAGAATTTACCTCAAAGTGACAAGAAATGTATTTACTTGTTTAAATTTTTGATTCTTCGAAAGGTTTGTTAAGTAGTTGAGACGGGATTTAAGTCCACTTCTTGCACAGTAAGACTAATCGGGACTGAATCTACGTTTTAAAACAGGATCCGAACCACTATGTGCGTTCACCGGGTATCGAACCCGGGACCTCTCGATTACAAGGCATCGGGAAGGCATCTTTGTTAAGGAGGATTCTAAAAATCGATCTTCACGAAATCGTGAAAAATAATATGCGACTCAAGAAATCGTATTCGGACAGTTTCTGAAGAGAATGACTTTTAACGCGTTGCGTATTTTATACTGTCTCGACAGAAGAATAGTTATTTGCTACGAATAATACTATTTGCCCTGCGATATGATAATCTACACAGACATCCCACCACCATTATACTTGTTTTTGCGTGTATTGCGCACTTTCAACTGTTTGCATACACTGAAAAAAATAAAGGTGTGGAAACTCACCTTTTGGGGTGAGTTTGGCTTGTCACAAATAGCCGTCCCCAAAAGGTGAGTTTCCACACCCCATATTGGGGTGAGTTTTTCTCACCCTAGTATAGAGTGTGTTTTTCCTCTCATAGGGTGAGTTTTCTCACCCTAGTATAGAGTGTGTTTTTCCTCCCATAAGGGTGAGTTTTCTCACCCTAGTATAGAGTGTGTTTATCCTCCCATAAGGGTGAGTTTTCTCACCCTAGTATAGAGTGTGTTTTTCCTCCCATAAGGGTGAGTTTTCTCACCCTAGTATAGAGTGTGTTTTTCCTCCCATAAGGGTGAGTTTTCTCACCCTAGTATAGAGTGTGTTTTTCCTCCCATAAGGGTGAGTTTTCTCACCCTAGTATAGAGTGTGTTTATCCTCCCATAAGGGTGAGTTTTCTCACCCTAGTATAGAGTGTGTTTATCCTCCCATAAGGGTGAGTTTTCTCACCCTAGTATAGAGTGTGTTTTTCCTCCCATGAGGGTGAGTTTTCTCACCCTAGTATAGAGTGTGTTTATCCTCCCATAAGGGTGAGTTTTCTCACCCTAGTATAGTGTGTTTTTCCTCCCATAAGGGTGAGTTTTTTCACCCTAGTATAGAGTGTGCTTTTCCTCCCATAGGATGAGTTTTCTCACCATAGTATAGAGTGTGTTTTTCCTCCCATACGGTGAGTTTGAGGGGTTCGTGAGGAAGAGGTAAATGATCTTCGTTTAGTATAATAATGCTTACCTTTAACCTTGAAGAATCAGTCAGATCTTTTCTATCTTATCCAATATGAATTCAGAATAAGATAGAGCAATCATAACTTCATTGTAATTTCTTCCCAGATGGCAAATGTATCAAAGTAGAGAAATGCAATGTTAACTCTTGCATTGTATAATATACGACATCACAGGGGAAACAGTGTTTCTTCATTTAATGCGTTCAGATTTTAATGTGATTAATTGTCTTCTTTATAAAAAGAATACCATTCAATTCAGCATTAAATTTTGACAAAGCTTAAAAAACATAGAGAAAACTAGATGCGGCACGCTCACCAAGGTATTCATGTAGAAGAACAAGCCATCCATAAATTACATGAAGCTTGCAAGGAATATTATGTATCGATTTCTAAATCATACAAAAAAGCCGCAACTTTTAATGTACATACATATTTTCCAATAAGTCTTTTTTGAAACTTCCACTTGATGATTAGAAGCCAATTGGGACTGGATATATGTACAGTCACATACACTGCTGGGTTGTAATGATTTAATTGAAAGTCAATGGTGCTGTTACAACCCAGAAGTGTCCTTGCGTGTACAATATAACATGAAGGGGATTAATCTTCAGAAGTTAATTAAAAAATAACAACTTTTTCTGTACTGTTTGGAAAGCAACACTCATGCTCACATACATTGCTAGGATAAATAAATGACATACTTAACACAACAAAATACTGTATATTTGTATATCCGTAGATAAATTTTATGTATACGTTGGATGGAAGTATATACATACATGGTAAGGGGATAATCTCTGAAAAATACTACCTTGCCACTAAATGCATACACATTAAGCAATAATTCAACCTTACCTTTCCTTTGCTGTTGGTTCTGCACACTCAGTTCAATGCCACAATCATTACAATGTGAGTGATTTTTGGTGCTTTTAGAACCTATTTCAGTACTTTAATAAATTAATTAGAAACGAAAATGTACATTCTTAAGAAGGCAGAGCAAATTTAGTAGAATTTATAAATGTTCATATACATAATTTTTAACCACTCTATTTCAAATACAGAGCTTAATTTTTTTCGCCCCAAAGATTAGGTTGAAGAAATAAAGTTACAGTTAGCAAAAAATTCAACTTTATTTACAATATTCGTACATTTCATCTTGCAATAATTCAACATAGTTCTCACAATTTTATCCAAAAAAAGAGGATTGATTTTTCAGTGCCAATTTTACTTCATTGCTAAAAATATGCATGCTGTATTCCTTTAAAATGTCTGTATGGAAAGGCGTCCATGATCTGAAAGGAGAAAAAAATGTAAGAGTAAATAAGAATATAACCAAGAATGTATTTAGGTCAGAGTGTGATAGTTTAGAATGTACTTATAACATTTATGAATCTTAATACTTCCCTGAAAAGTATACGAGTGATGTGTGCATACAAAATGATTCAAGCTTAAGTAGCCAGCCTTCGTGGATGAGTGGTTAGGAAAGCATGCTAAAACGCCTGGGGTGTCGAGTTCCAATTCCAGCCTGAGCACAGGTGTTCTTTGTGAGTGTCCTTTCATCCATTCCATCATATCATCACTCATCCTCATCTTCGCAATTAGCCCAAAAGTAGCAGAAATGCGAAGAAAAATAAACAAAATCAATCAGTCAAGCTGTCAATTGATAGATTGAGTTGGTGTTTTAAGTCCACTTTATGCACAGTATGGCTAATCGAGACTGGACATGCGGTTCAAAGTGGGATCCGAACCACTATGTGCCTCCACAGGGTATCGAACCCGGGACCCCTTGATTATAAGGCAACGACCTACCACTGCACCATCGGGGAGGCCCTCAAGCTGATCAGTTTCTACATTGAATGAGGTAGCGCTAAATTGGCAATTTATTTTACACAGCATTTCCCATAATATTTAAAGCTCGGGGGGGGGGGGTTAAACCCAGTAACCCCTCTTGTGTACGCCACTGATTGAATGAACAGGTGGAGAGACTAAGATTATGTCACCCTATTATGCAAAGGTAATATAAACATGCATGCTTTTATTTCATAAGCAAGGAGGGTGATGATGAGGCTATAAACAGGCAGGAAAAAATATCGAAATGAGGGCTGACTACTGGGCACGCCACAGTATATAACTGGAAATGGCACACTTTAGGATAATATTTTGTGCTGAAACATCGGTGTCGGGATGGAGGTGGAACATATCCGTTGACCCTCACCCCCTGGAATTGCCATCGGCCATTTCAAGTCACAAAAAGCAGAAGTTGTTATAACATAAATAATGTTTAGAAAGCTTTTATTGAAAAGTTAAAACTTAAAGATAAAACAGAATAACTGTGCATTTCAGTACACTAACTGTATAAAATGTAAAAAAAAAAATTATAATCATAAGGAAAAGTTGTACTTGATATTCATTCATCTAGTAGTCCTCCCAAATGATTTAATAATAGTAATAATAATAATATAATTTTATTTTTTTGTTATAATAGTTATTACTGTAAAATTATTATCATAACCATGATTCTTATTGTTAATATTTGTTCTACTATTGAGTTAAGTCAATGGGTTGCCCCCCAACACACACACACAAACACCTTTCTGGTGTCGCCTAAGAGCTCAAACACTACCATTCAATGTTGGTGTGAAAAATAATTTTTTACTAATTTTTGAGTGTTTAGCTTTAGCTTTCTTGTGTTTCTGTTAGTTCTGCAGGGTGTGAAATCCTGGAGGGACAGGGGGATTTCCCACCACCAACAATCTTGGCCTCAAAAATCCCCCCACCAAAAATTTCTGGGGGGAAGATTTTTTGTTATAACAAACGAGAGATAAGCAATTACTTTTAATTTCAAATATACTGTACTAAGTATAATATCGAACACACAAATTAGTGTAGTTGTGAGTATTGAATGCTTTCTCTCTCAAGAGATCATTAACAAATCTACAATACGCACAATTAAAGTAAGACAAGAATGCAAGAAAATTATAACTATGAAATCTAATTGATTTATATTAACATAAAGCACAAACAAAACAAAAACTTACACATAATAAAAGCACTTCAACTATTTCATAATTTATAACATCTTTAACCAAGTTACTAAAGGAATTAGTTGGCTGCTTTACAATATCTGATATGTATAAAAGTAACAAATTAATTTACTTTTAATAATACACATATGTGGCGGAGGGGGGAATGTAGATTAAGAACTTTCTTCCCCCACCAGTTTTCAATGATTTTGCACCCTGTAGTTCTGTCCTGTCAAAGTGTATGTGTAAACATCATGTAGCGAAAAGGCAAAAAGATTTTATTTATTCTGTACATTATACTAGCATGTAACAGGCACAGTGCCAGAAGGAGAAGTGAGTGGATGCCTCATTCCATCCCTTCACCCAGCAGTCAAGAGACACATACCCTTGACAATTTTAAATATTTTCTATAGAAACAAGACATAGCTATATGAAAGTTCAACTCTCCAAAAATAAAATCATGGATATGATTCTGTTTTCAAGTAGCAGAAATAAAGTTCTATTAAAAGTTTAGTAGGCTACGAAAGAAATACATAAAGATTATAATTTGTATATTTATGTTAAGGTGCATTTTGGAAATGCATATCCAAAGATTATTAATTACAAAATGAAAGGTGTGTATGTATGGTTCGCACACGCAGCATGATATTTTACGTTCCTAGTTCTATTTATGTGATTCTGACATTTTCAGATTACATACAGGTTAATTGATGTATTTACTTACATTTCCATTTACAAAATCAGGATCATCTTCAAACATCAGAGGTGGTTATTTTAGTTAAACAGCATTCAATGCCTGAAATAAGGAATAAATTTAAATTAGATTAATCTTGAAAGTAGCAAAACTTTAACTCCTTCAATACAACAGTTTATTGTACAACTATATTTGTTAATAGATGGAAGACTATTTGAAGCGTTCAAGTAGATTTAACATATAAAAGTTAATTATCATGCAAAGTTAGTATCATTTGGATCCCCCCAGCAATTTAAATTCTCCTAAGGAATGTCTATACATACAGTGGAAGATTGAATGAAAGAAACCCAGAATGATGAAAGTTTAGATACTTTTCAAATAAGAATTAATTTCTTTATCTGTTTGTTTTCTTCTACATAACTTCTCAAAGTGAATTTAATTTCCAAAGACAAAATGTGTATGTAGGCTTTCACAGGGTAACTGATAGCCAATAAATGTAGCATCACAGACCCTCACTTTGCAAGTTGAAAAGAGAAAACAAATAAAATGTATGAATCACTTACTTCATCCCACATCTATAAGAACACTAAATTGTACACAAGCAGCAATCGATTCTCAGAACTTAAAGATGCTGACACAGAAGTATATTTGCTGTGTGGTCTAGTCAACCATATTTTTTTTCACTAATCCTCCATGAAATTAATTGTGTAACAAAGATATTAGGAAAGGTATGTAAAGAGTGAGATGCATAAATATTTCCAGGAAAAGTTCAATGGAGTTCAATTCCTTAAATACACATGGGACGTCAAAAAATATTGAAAATTATGAACAACTTGCCTGGTAATATTTTAACATCTCGCTGTACACATTGTGTAATTAGTATGCCATATCAATTTCAAAATACTTCTTAAGACAGCCACAACAAAGTTTTACACTACAGCCTACAATGTGTATAACTATGAGTACTGTCCTTCCCAGTGGCGAACACTCCCTTTGAAACAGAAAAGACCGAAGCTGAGACACCCACCCACCCTTTCCTATTTCCAGATTTGTTGTTTGAATTTGTTTCTAAGACCAATTTAATCACAGAAAGGCTAATCGGGACTGGACCTAAAGTTCAAAGTGAGATCTGAACCATTATGAACCGCTACCAAGTATCGAACATCGGACTCCTTGATACATGTATTTAAGTATGCATGTACTTTTGACACTTTCATTTTCTTTTCACACTCACCATGTTGACTAAATGTTCAATACTAGCTGACCACCTCTAGCGTGTGCTACACCTGGGTACATATAGTGGTCGCCACTGGTCTTCCCATCTCAGCATATAAGCTTACTTCCTAAGAGACCTCTGTCATTTCAAGTTCCTACAGCTTAAAACTTATGAAAATAATGAATAATAAATTCCCTTGAAAAAAGAAGAAAATTAGATATGAACTACTCTACTTACATTGCATATCTGTGTAAATCAAACCCATGCAGGATCCTTGAAAAACTGCTCTCAGCAAAGAGTGGCTTAATGTTCAGTGTAGGTTGGAACTAAGGCAAGTGTGTTTGTGGGCATTATCCGTATCCACTGCTCTATGCATGGCACATTCCTGAAAAGGAGTTGAAAATTAAAATAATGCTTAAAATTTTATGTTACACAATCATATTTATGTGTAAAAGAAATCTAAGACAACACTCTAAAAGAAATTCTAGCTGCTGCTTGAAATTGTAAGTTTCCTTAACTTAAATTTTTAATGTTTAGAATCCCCCAAGGACCGAAAATTTGAAGATACTATGGACGCACACTACAGAAAACCTCACGAATATCAGCGTCTGAGTGTGGGAAGGCGTTCATTGCTCCCGAAAATTAATGTCATTGTCATGGCCGTAGGCAGGAAAAAATTTCGTGGGGGGGGGGGGGGTTAATTCATAATTATTCCCAGGGCGTAGCCAGAAATTTGAATAATAGAAATAATAATAATAATTGTACAATAATAATTAAAATTTCATAATAATAAAACAATTTTATTCCATAATAATTATTATTATTATTATTATTATTATATTATTGTTATATCCTTGAGGGGGCTTACTCAATCCAGCAGATGAGTAAATATCCAGCATAAGTTTCTTTCTTTCTTTTTTTTTTTACGTTTCATACAGTGTGTACTGTAATGCACAATTATTTTACTTCGTCATTAAACTTTAGATACCTTCAAGAAAATACTTTAAAAGTTAGATGGAAATTTTAGTCATAAAGTTTTTGTTGTTTGACTTTAAAATTAAATTTTTGGAATTTTGAAAAGTGTAGAACCAGTTATTCTCTTTAAAAGCTTAGCCTGGTGCATGGATTGTAACCTCAATCGTGAACGTAATGCGCTACGAAACTGGAGGTACTAGGTTTGAACTCCTATCAAGGGGGATTTATTTTCGACTTTATCGGACGGGGAATTTAAAAGCTGGAAAGGGAATTTTGGGACAATCATAAGGGAATCTTCAGTCTATATTCCTTGTAACGCAGGAGCAACACTGGAAAGATGACAGCAGAAGTGATAATGGAGGGGCCGCGGGCGGGCTGCGATTCCGAGAATAAATCCTGTTTCACTCAACTTTCAGAATTCCAAATGTATGAAAATTCAAGCTCGATCGTTTCAACATTGTCTCCTTGTATTTTTGTGATGCTTCGAAAGAAAAATTGAAAATTTGTTACAGATTTTGGTTTCTGAACATCCATTAATGCAACATGTCAGAAGTTTCGGGGGGGAGGGGGTTGAACCCTAGAACCCCCCCCCTCTACATACGGCCATGGTCATTGTATATTTAACTTTCACGCCCTTGCTTACAATGTGTCTTTTTTCCTTTAAAAAATTGTGATATTAGACGCAATCGACTACAACGAATGAATGAAGTGAGTTTAAGCAGCACCTTACAAATCTTATAAACTCTTACAGAAGCCTGTTTTGTAAATAATATTTCCCATGCAAATTAACTTTACGTCCCACAGTATCACACTGCATTATTTTGGCCTCTTTACTTAAAAATCAATTACAAATCCCTCTGGGGTACGTTCCGACAGCCAATAACGAAATATTATGAATTGTGTGCAACAAGTTACTTTACAACTTTAGGATCATCACACACCAAACGAAGGTGTCAGTCGCAGTCAGAATAGTCGACACCAAAGCGGGTCTAGCCCACCACGAAATATTTTTGGCCCATCTCCTCCTAACACAAATAGCCAACAGTTAAAAATTAGGATTGCTTACAGCACAGCGAGAATCACACAAGGTCAGAAGAACACAAAGAGAGAGGGACAAGGTAAAGAAGAATAACGGAAATGGAAACAGAGGAACCAAGAGAGCAAAGAAAAATTGAAACATATGAAAAACGGAGAAAGAAATAAAGATGATAGAGAATCCTAGTAACAGTGATAATTGTAGTACGGTCAACATTTGTGACGTTGTCCCCCCAAACATACACATATTCTGTTTAAAGTATGTCATAAGATTATCCTTTGTTTGTACCGGATTGTATCGCATTTACTTTCGTTTGCAACATTACAGCGTTCGAGTATTCACAAATTGAACTTGGGGTGGGGTGGGGGGCTTCGGGAAGCCCGTACAGTTTTATCCCAGCGCATTTTTTCGATTGTAACGTAACGGTTTGAGAGTAAATTAAATCAAAATTTGAAGTTCCCTCGCCCCCAATTTTAAAATGAAGGACAAAATCATTACGTTCTACAATTGAAATAACTAAACTAAACAACTAAAAGCTCCCCATTATGGAGGAAGAAAAATCAAGCAACTTCTTGGATAGAATTTCGTTTGTGCACTTGAAATTTTATTTTTTATCCTTATAGTTTTCCAGTTATTTCTCTCCAAAAATGGGAGTGGGAAGAACGGAAACGAACTTAAACCATGTTTTCTCTGTCTCCGTAACCATAGGCGTAAATTGGCGGGGACAAGGACCCCCAAAATTTTCACATTTGTTAAAATCTTCAAGTTAGGCGACCTGAGGAGCAAAGTAATAAAGAGTAATATTTGTGATTTCGCTAGTTATTTATGAAAAAATCCCTGGACTCTATTTTTATGAGATGGAAAATTTTTCGTGACTCTTCCCCTAATCTCCCAAAGTTAAGCCTCAGGTTTCATCCTCCCCCCTCAAAAGTAGGCTCCAGGTTACAGGGCTCAAAGATAGGGACACCATGACGAATCTTAGCACGTCGAGCTGCAACGCCAGGGGTCCCGGGTTCGAATCCCGCTTGGGCATGGTTGTTTGTAAATGTCCATTTATCAATTTCATCATTTCATCACTCATCCCCATCTTCTCAAAATTAGCCAAGAGGCACAAACCGCGAAGTAAAATAAAACAAATCAATCAAATCAAATCAAACCATGACGAATGTCAATCCTCGGACGAGGAATATTGAAAGGGCTCACACTGTATGCTACACAATGTCCTCTCACTGTGTACTGTCATTATTTCGAAATGTGAAACAAATTTTGGTCTAATCATTGCGGATACGACAATCTGAGGATATATGTATAAAGAAAACTTACAGTGTAAAAATATTGAAAACGTTATTGAACTTACTTACATTTGAATGTTGCTTTCTTATCTCCACTTTCAAATACCCACTCAGCAGACAAACTATTCTGGCCAGTGGCCACCGCACAGACGACCTCACACAATGGCAAAGGCAAGCCTATTCTGGGATGACTTCCTGCTGGTCCCAGACGTCTTCGATTGGTCCTCACGAAAAGCGCGGGGTATACGACGCGTGACTCGTAACAAAAGACACAGAAAAGTGAATGTCCTTCAAACAAAGCAACGATCTTTGGGGGTGGGGTTGGTTTAGATAACTTTTACACTCTGTTGTTTGTGGGAGGCGCATCCACAGGGAGGGCCATGGGAGCGATCTCCTTTCCCAACTGCCAGTTCTTGGATATGATATTATACCTGATATTTTTGAGACTCAGATTTTGATTTTTTTTATTTGATTTAGTTTATTTTACTTCGCGTTTTGTGCCTCTTGGCTAATTTGCGAAGATGGGGATGAGTGATGAAATGATGAAACTGATGAATGGACATTCACAAACAACCAAGCCCGACCGGGATTCGAACCCGGGACCCTTAGCGTCGCAGCGCGATGTGCTAACCACTCGGCCACAGGGTCGGGCTTGAGACTCAGATGTTCCGCCTTTTATCCCCAAATTTAAAAGGCTCGAGAATATTTATAAAATAAGTCAACTTTATGATCAAGATAAGCTAATCGGAAAAGACACTACAGTTTAAATTTGTATTGAATCACTGTGCAATATGCTTAAAAATGAAATCGAACTGAGACCCCTTGAGGGAATAGACTTTTGTGTTCTCTGCGTATTCACTATATTTCTCATATGTGCTCATTCAGTTTACATTGTGGCAATAGGAGGTCAAGAGGAATTATGATACAATAATAACCACCTATTCCACTCCTCGACCTCTATTTTTGCAAAGGAATTCTCTATCTTCTAGAACACAAAAAACAGCGTCGTTCCTGTTTACAGTATAAACACATCCCCACTCCTGGATTCGCTGCGCTACCCACACCGCCATGGAAATTGGCTTTCCTTCATAAGGTTAAGTACTTCATAATAATATTAAAGTAGAATATAATATTGTAATTCTCATCCAGAAACAGCCCTATAGAAGGAGGGGGGAGGATAAGGACAGTTGATTCAGGTTCCGCAACAAACAACTTCAAACTTCCCCAGAACTTATTAGTTATTAGTTGACATTGATACTTTCGAATACACATGATTAGTTGACCAAAAATCTAGATTTTTACCACCTAAAAAACTAATGTGAACATGAGAATGTTATTTTTGTCGCTTTTATATAAAGAAAGGTTCAAACTTAGTTTATTGTGTAATGCTGGTTATTATCAGTTCGTTACAATAATCTGTAATGAAAATTTGTATAATAATAAATGAGTATTTAATGTCTTATTGTTGAAAATATTGTCTTTGCATTTACTGTAGTGTCCTAATATACTGATTGGAACAAAGAACTCCAGAAAATGTAACTTATATAGTGGTCGTTACCAAAGAAAATGTACTTTTCCTGCGGGATTTGTAAGCAATAAGTTCTTCTCAATAAGGGGACCC
Organism: Lepisma saccharinum; assembly: GCF_977018435.1. Classification (NCBI taxonomy): domain Eukaryota; kingdom Metazoa; phylum Arthropoda; class Insecta; order Zygentoma; family Lepismatidae; genus Lepisma; species Lepisma saccharinum. The sequence continues at coordinate 33,330,353 of NC_139252.1, read as the reverse complement.
CCATGGACAGGGTGCAGAGCTGTGGTGCAACGCTCTCGCCACTTGGGGTCCAGGTTCGAGCCTGGGTGAGTGACTGTTGAAATAGCCATTCCCATAAGATAAATTATTTTCCTATATTTGTACATATTGCCAATGGACATGAGAACGTACGAAAAATAACATTTTTTTAAAAAAATCCAGGTAGTTAATAACAAGCGTTAATGTGAAGATATGAAGAACGTATCATCCAAAATAGAATAAGTAACTTCAATTTTTTTTAACTAGTCGTTGCACTACTAATAAAACTGTATCTTAGATAGTGGTAAGCAGGTATAATGCTGTTTTTTTTCTTTCTCACTGCTAGGCAGACACGTCATTCGAGGTATTACATATATCGATTGTCTTCGACTGTTGACTAGAACAACAGAATTAAAGCATGGGCGTCGCCAGAAATTTTTAAAGGAAGATCAGCCGTTGGTATAAAATTTATTATTATTATGATTATTTTGATTGATTGATTTGATTTATTCTACTTCACTTTTGTGCCACTTTGGCTGAAACCGAGCACAATTTAAAATGAAGACAAGACCGAGAGTGACAGCCGTCTGTATAATCGAGACTTATACTGTCCGAAAGCCTTGTATTTTTCAAGGGTTTGGTAAATCGTAGTGTAAATTATTTTTAGAATTCGTTATAATCAAAATTTCTTTAATATGCAAATTGATTTACTTTTTATTTAAAGATGTTTAATTTTCTAAAACTTTCGTTTTTAAGTCCTATTACTAAATGTCTTTAAACATTTTTTTTATATATTTATCATTGAGATAATCTAAACGAGACCGAGGCTTTTCCTTCGGGAAAGAAAGAGCAACGAGAACGAGTCTGCTTACCGCGACGTCTTGCGAAGAACGAAAGAGGCCAGACAGGTTCCTTCATTCACGACTCTCCCGACTCTCGTCTCAGCTTGTAACCTAAATTAATGTTCCACTTTTATTAATTTTTGTAAAAGTAATCCTATGTTCAATTCCATTGATTCACTTCATTTCACCATATTTTGAGAAATCTTACGTGCCAGTGTAATGCAAACTGTCTGTAATAAGTAAGCCGTGACAGAGCACGTTGAATAGTAGACTCAAGGATTTTTCTACAGAATGCTTGACGATCAATTAGTTGGCTTATGAACAGGTCCACACATATATAAAAACCAATAATAATCTCTTGATTTAGTAGGCGACGTGCGCGTGGATTACAAGGAAGAGGAGTTCTTTATAGGGGTGGTCAGGCCAACAATAAAATTTAAACAGAAATATTAATAACAATAATTATTATCATGCTTATGATTATTATTGTTATAAACTAATTGAAATAAACCAACTTTATTCCAAAAGTATTATCATTACTATTATTATTATTATATCCTCCTTGGGGAGAATTTTCTTCTCGATCCACTTGATAAATGAATTTCCAGCGCAACAGTAACTTGACTGAAATGCATATAGTAATTAAATGTTGTTATTAACTTCTATAATAATAATAACTCGTGACTCTACAGCTCTCGAAGGGCCTTGACCTATCTCCCGGCTGCCAGGCTCCATCCCACAATCCTACCTAGAGGTGTGGAGATCTTCAACCAGTAATGGGGTGACGTGGGGTCAGCACGTCGAACCTCCAGCCGTTATAGGAGATATCCGTGACCGGGTTACACTACTCACTCGTAGCTCGCCAATTCCCTCACGATGGTGGGTTGCCACCGGTCCTATGCACAGGCCGAGAACCCAGAGACTGGACCCAGGCGGACTCGAACCCATGCCGTCGGAGCCCAAAGCACAGCGCCTTAGACCGCACTGCCACGGACGAGGACAATTAACTTTTGTACAATTTGTTCAAGAAAAAGCTTTCAAAGCTAGTTAGAAATTTTAATCACAGCGTTTATCAGCGGAATATAATCGTGTACCCGAAATAAAACACTGCTTCGACTTGTAATGTCATTTCCAGGGAAGACTTCAGGTTTGGAGCTTTGACGCGTGACGCGCACAGCAAGGGGTTGCTCGTTACAAAGGAGAGAAAGTCCAGAAACGGAACTTTGGAGGATATTCACGTGTGGTATTCAACACGTCGTTGCAAAATTTATTTGTTGCCACATCTATTTGAAGACAGTGGCTCAGAAAGGGAATCAACTTGCCTTATTCAATGTAGCGTATATTTGGAAATGAAACAAGAATAACAAATTGGAACTGCGTTTATGGTATTGTGTGCTCATTGAAATTAATTAGCCTAACCAAAATTTCTTTTGAATATTTAGAAAAGCGGACTAATTTAGAAGCTTTTATGATTTTTGTTTGTGCTGCTCTAAAGATTTCAAAGATATGGATAAGCATTTTAGGTTGTACATTGACTGTGATGTAGGGGGTGGGGGGAAAATAATGAAAGTTGAATGTCTTCTGGAGTTGCGGTCCCTTGCAAGGATAAAACGCAAAGTGGGATGAAACATTTCCTACTAGACTATTTTTTTGTTGGCGTTACCGCACTTAGGCATACCTTTTGAATAAATGCAAAAGATAGTCGTTGGTGTAGTAAACTACCAAGCAGAGGGTTCTAGGTTCAAATTTTGGGTAAAGGTTGAATATGTCCTTTTCTTTGTCTCATCAGTGTTATCCTCATCGTTACAATTAAACCATTCGTCAAATTGTAAATTGAAGTATTCGTCACATGTCATATTGGTGGCGTACATAAGTTGTTTGTCAGAGAACTTTAAAAAAAGAATTTCAAATGCAGGTAGGATGGGAATTCTAGGAACATGACTATAACACAGGCCCGTAGCCAGGATTTTATTTCGGGGGGGGGGGGCAGGGGCTCATCTCTTATCAGCACAGGCGTCGCCAGAAATATTTGCAGAAAGGGGACAGGCCATTGATAAAACTTTATTGGTAGAAAGAATAATGACCACAATAATTATTACCAGTTTACTACGGTTATAATTATCATTTTACAATAACAAGTATTATAAGTTATTGAAAATAAATTAATTTTAATCCAAATTATTTGTTATTATTATTATTATTGTGTAAATGGAGAGAGACTGCTACTCGATCCACTGTGTATATCCAACACATTGTCCATTTTTTCTTACATTTTGTACAGTTAGTTTACTGAAATTCATAGTTATTGTATTTTGTTATTAACCGTTACACATTCCGTTAGAAAAAGGCTTTAAAAGTTTTTCCCAAATTTTACTCATAAAGTTTATATTGTATGGCTTGTCACAAAGAAAACTACAATTTTTGAGAGCTGGTGGATCAATTTATTCTTTGGATAAAATGATAGAATATAAAAATATAAACTGGTTCCTCTATTATACACTAAACTTTTTTCGATCTAATGTTTAATCCTGCTAAGAAAGAAAAAATTAATTACCTCTATGCACTATTTAAATTAGATATTTGTAGGATTTCGGGTGGCTTCAGCCTCCTTAGCCCTCCCCCTGGCTACTTGCCTCATAACAAGAAGGCATAACCCTTCTCTTACTGTCATAATCCTTTACGATAATCCCAGTGACTTCGGAAATATTAAATTGTTAATTGTGGTGGGGTCACATTTGAAACATTAAGTTTATTTTACATCTCGGCAAGAGAATTGTCTTGACGCCTCTCGTTAAACTTACTGTAAAGTAGTAAGGTTAAACAAATTATTTAAACGTTAAAAAATAATTCCAATTACATTGAGTACTCAGGATGTGTACTCCTGGTGTTATATCTGTAATCTGTGTTTTGCATAAGAGCTTCCTAATAGCCGAAAAAATAATGAAATAAGAAAAGGAAAAGTGTAATGCAGCCCGGCACATAAGCGTTATGAATGAACACTAGAAATACCGACTCCAAATAACAAAATGTACTTCTCCAAGATAACACTGATAATGAAGGCACATTATATTTTCATGATAAAATAACTACAAAGATACAGTCATACCTTACTGAAGGTTCGAACAACAAAAAAGAAGAAATATTGTAAACAAAAAAACACAGCTTTTTATGCCTTAATTTGTACGCACTTGCACAGTTGCATATGTCACACATTCTTTCAGGCTATAAACATGTATTTCCTTTGTTTAAGTGCAGTAAGAAATGTAGCAGCAAATCTAAACCTCAATATGAAATGTGAGAGGAAAAATCATATTTTTCTTTCGGCTCAAATTTTGTTAATTACTGACGTAAAGCAGTGAAATAGTACTTGAAAACATGAAATGACTATTCAAATAGATTATTCCTGAAATTTACATGTAACATACAGGTATTTATTTCGTACATTTTCTAATTATAAAAACATCACAGGGATCTCAAAACTGATAGGTTTATTCCAAGGCCGTCGACCGCTAGTATCTCCCGCAGGAACAACGTCGACGGACCTTGGGTTTTCGACCTATTTTGAAAGTATTTCATGAGTTGGTCACTCGAACCAGCGCCACTTGCAGTACAGCGCCTCTGTTGAATATTTAGAGAACTGCTACAGGGTGGTAATTTGTTGGGAAAAGGGTTCAGCAGGTAGACAAATTGCTCGGAGAGCCTGGCAGGGGGTCCAGGACCACAAACGTTGTCATGTCGGCAAAATTCTTTCGCTATGACAAGGCCTGTGAGTGGATTTTCAGTGGGAAAGTTTGTACATGTGGCATCACGGTGCAGCCGAAACTCACCCAAAGAGGTGTATAGGAAAGGTTTTCACGACAGATCTGCACTCACCCTAGGGTAGGGAGGAGAAACTCACTCAAAAGGGTGAGGATTCCGAGTATTCTGACCTTCGAAGCCACCAAAGAGCGAAACTCACCCCAAACACACCTTTTTTTTTTGCAGTGTATATGCGGTTTACAGCCGCACAAGCGGTTATTCTTCTGGTCACAAACTACTCGAGTTGGAAACATTGTTTGAACGCAACGGCGATACCCAACCAGTGTTGCCACATGAAGGGAAATTTCCCTTTTGCAGGGAATTTCGGACTGAAGCTTTAGCCAAAAGGGAAAAGGGAATTTCGATGAAAAAATATCACAATTTCAGGGAAATTTTAAGACTTCTGACTCTATATTATTACAGATTATGTCAAATTCCAGTTTCATATTCACATTTTTATTTTTTCTCATCCTTCTTATTTCTGCTCACTTGAATATAAACCTGTATCTATTTATATTTCTCTTAAGTTTGTTGTTCGCTTTTCTGTATCTTCGGATAATTGTAACGATTAGAATTAACGATTTAATGGATTCCTGGGAGATCTGAGCAGACACTTTTTTTATTCATACGATCATGGACCAACGGAATTTATACTACTACTGCCACTGCTAATAATAATATTATTATTATATTTGTTTAGGTGAAGGGAAAAAATGGTCCAAAAAGGGAAATTTTGCCCCTTGGAGAGGGAAATTGTGCACTCAGATTGTGGCAACACTGTACCCAACCCTGCCTCTTGATGACCTGCGAGGGGTGGAAAGGCCGCTCCCTCAAAATTATAGCGTCGTCGCCTTGTTATCAAGGTGTACCGGGTTCGATACCCGGTGGAGGCTCATAAGTGGTTCGGATCCTTCTTGAAACTGTAGGTCCAGTCCCGATTAGCCTTACTGTGCATAAAGGGGACTTAATAAAACACCAACTCAACAAGGATTGTAACGAGACAATACAGAGACCGAGACAAGGATCCTAATACGAGAAATGAGAATTTAGGTACAGGTTATAATTTATCAGCCTTTTGTGCCCAGTTTATGCTCAAGTAGGATTATACACTGTGCTTCCAACGAGAATCGAACCTGAGACCACTTGACTATAAGGCGAGAGCTACCGGGGATGAGGCGTGTCGAGAATCTGAAAAAAATAAGTTCAAGAAATGCATCTTTTTATTTAGCCTAGTATTCCAAGGTCACTGAAGGAGTTAAAAGAATATAAACTGTTCTCGACTAGAAAGTGTTCTTTCGCAAGCGCGAGCACACAGGGGTCCACCTGTAACGCGGCGATTATAAAGGTGTTCATTTAAAAGCAATTAGCTAACGCCGGCGATTAATTATACGACTCCATAACGCTTTTCCATCAACTGGGTTTCCCCCCACCATTCTGATTTCCCCCCTCCCTTCCTCCCTCACACCACCCATTCACGTAAATAAATGGGTCTTTGCCGTAATCACAGATGAATTCCCCTGCTCGAAGTGCTACCAGACAGAAGCGCAAATCGACACGTAACAATTAAGCTTACAACTTACTTACCTTTCGAAGCATTTGCGCGATTGAATGAACAGTTTCTATAGTCTATTGTTTAACTTATAGACTATTCTGTACTACTGTTTTAGTATCATCTGCCACTTTTGGGGATTAAGTTGGCCTTTGTGTACTTGTGGCTGACATTTGTTGATTTGAAATTGACCTTTGCGTCCTTGAAGTCAGCCTTTGCGCCCTTGAAGTCAGTCTTTGCGTCCTTGAAGTCAGCCCTTGCGTCCATGTGTCAGCCTTTGTGTCCTTGTGTCAGCCTTTGTGTCCTTGCAGTCAGACTTTGTGTCCTTGCAGTCAGCCTACGCTATCAGTCATTGCGTCCTTGAAGTAAGCCTTTGCTGCTATGAGCTATTGGGGATTTCAGGATATCTCCTGTGGATCTGAGATTTACAATCTCTTACATATTTGCAAATATCCCTTGAATCTTCGAAGATACCCCTTTGCTAAACTGAAAATATTAGCATACGCAAATTTACTGTATCTCCATGCCTAGTGAAAGACAAGAAAAAAATTCATAAAGTATAAAGAATTATTAGGAAATAAATAAGAGATAAATAATTTTCTTAGCTGTTATTTATACTTATTTTTTAAACGTGCACTATTCTGCTAAAAACCAAGTGGAAATACTATCTTACAGCAGTCTTTTCAATAGCGAAAAACAGATAGCGCCAGTTGGCATCTATCAATTTCTTTATTTTACACAAAAATTGTGAGAAAAATCTTACTTTGTTCTTTACCTTACATTAAGTTTTTATTTCAGTTTATTTGCTTCCAAGTTCATGTGACATTATGCAATATATTCATCTATATAACTTAGTATTTTTTTTTAATTTACCCTAGTAATAGTTCAAAAAGTATTGAATACATAAATTACTTCGTTAAGGAAATCAGTGCGATGTTGTGTTGTTTATTACCAGAGTAGAAAAAAGGCTGTTCGATTTCTGTTTAGATTATAGCTCCGATACTTGTTATCATTCGAACCAGACGTCTGTAAAATAGAGATGAGGCCACAACAGCCCAAGAGACTTTAGAATGTTAGGTATATGAAAGTATCCTACACGAAGTTGACTGTCTGAATTTGCCAAAGCTTATTTTCATTGTTTCACATTATTATTTTATTTTTCTTCGAGGCAAGACGGGTTGGAGTGAACTCAGTTATGCAGGCCATAAACGAGGCTGCATTGCAGATAGCGAGACGACAACGTAAACGACGCTGGACGTACATATCGAGACAAAAACGTGAACAAGATTCGAGTTGATGTAGATATGGAGACGACAATGCAAACGAGACTCAGTGACTTCTGAAGTCGAGACGGGACCGTAAACGAGGCTGGAGTATAGATATTGAGACGGGACCGTAAACGAGGCTGGAGTGTAGATATCAAGACTGTACCGTAATTGAGGCTGTAGTTTAGATATCGAGACGAGACCGTAAACGAGGCTGGAGTATAGATATCAAGACGGGACCATAAACGAGGCTGGAGTGTAGATATCAAGACTGTACCGTAATTGAGGCTGTAGTTTAGATATCGAGACGGGACCATAAACGAGGCTGGAGTATAGATATCAAGACGGGACCATAAACGAGGCTGGAGTGTAGATATCAAGACTGTACCGTAATTGAGGCTGTAGTTTAGATATCGAGACGAGACCATAAACGAGGCTGGAGTATAGATATCGAGACGGGACCATAAACGAGGTTGGAGTATAGATATCGAGACTGGACCGTAAACGAGGCTGGATTATAGATATCGAAACGGGACCGTAAACGAGGCTGGAGTGTAGATATCAAGACTGTACCGTAAACGAGGCTGGAGTATAGATATCGAGACGAGACCGTAAACGAGGCTGGAGTATAGATATCGAGACGGGACCGTAAAGGAGACTGGAGTATAGATATCGAGACGAGACCGTAAACGAGGCTGGAGTATAGATATCGAGACGGGACCGTAAACGAGGCTGGAGTATAGATATCGAGACGGGACCGTAAACGAGGCTGGAGTATAGATATCGAGACTGGACCGTAAACGAGGCTGGAGTGTAGATATCAAGACTGTACCGTAAACGAGGCTGGAGTATAGATATCGAGACGAGACCGTAAACGAGGCTGGAGTATAGATATCGAGACGGGACCGTAAAGGAGACTGGAGTATAGATATCGAGACGAGACCGTAAACGAGGCTGGAGTATAGATATCGAGACGGGACCGTAAAGGAGACTGGAGTATAGATATCGAGACGAGACCGTAAACGAGGCTGGAGTATATATATCGAGACGGGACCGTAAACGAGGCTGGAGTATAGATATCGAGACGGGACCGTAAACGAGGCTGGAGTATAGATATCGAGACGGGACCGTAAACGAGGTTGGAGTATAGATATCGAGACTGGACCGTAAACGAGGCTGGATTATAGATATCGAAACGGGACCGTAAACGAGGCTGGAGTGTAGATATCAAGACTGTACCGTAAACGAGGCTGGAGTATAGATATCGAGACGAGACCGTAAACGAGGCTGGAGTATAGATATCGAGACGGGACCGTAAAGGAGACTGGAGTATAGATATCGAGACGAGACCGTAAACGAGGCTGGAGTATAGATATCGAGACGGGACCGTAAACGAGGCTGGAATATAGATATCGAGACGGGACCGTAAACGAGGCTGGAGTATAGATATCGAGACGAGACCGTAAACGAGGCTGGAGTATAGATATCGAGACGGGACCGTAAACGAGGCTGGAGTATAGATATCGAGACGGGACCGTAAACGAGGCTGGAGTATAGATATCGAGACGAGACCGTAAACGAGGCTGGAGTATAGATATCGAGACGGGACCGTAAACGAGGCTGGAGTATAGATATCGAGACGGGACCGTAAACGAGGCTGGAGTATAGATATCGAGACGGGACCGTAAAGGAGACTGGAGTATAGATATCGAGACGAGACCGTAAACGAGGCTGGAGTATAGATATCGAGACGGGACCGTAAACGAGGCTGGAGTATAGATATCGAGACGGGACCGTAAACGAGGCTGGAGTATAGATATCGAGACGAGACCGTAAACGAGGCTGGAGTATAGATATCGAGACGGGACCGTAAACGAGGCTGGAGTATAGATATCGAGACGGGACCGTAAACGAGGCTGGAGTATAGATATCGAGACGAGACCGTAAACGAGGCTGGAGTATAGATATCGAGACGGGACCGTAAACGAGGCTGGAGTATAGATATGGAGACGGGACCGTAAACGAGGCTGGAGTGTAGATATCAAGACTGTACCGTAATTGAGGCTGTAGTTTAGATATCGAGACGAGACCGTAAACGAGGCTGGAGTATAGATATCGAGACGGGACCGTAAACGAGGCTGGAGTATAGATATGGAGACGAGACCGTAAACGAGGCTGGAGTATAGATATCGAGACGGGACCGTAAACGAGGCTGGAGTATAGATATCGAGACGGGACCGTAAACGAGGCTGGAGTATAGATATCGAGACGAGACCGTAAACGAGGCTGGAGTATAGATATCGAGACGGGACCGTAAACGAGGCTGGAGTATAGATATCGAGACGGGACCGTAAACGAGGCTGGAGTTTAGATATCGAGACGGGACCGTAAACTAAGCCTGAGTACAGATATTGATAAAATTGTAAACGAGGCTGGAGTTGCTGTATATATCGAGAAAAGACAGTAAACAGGGCTGGATAAGGCCTACGGAGAACGAGATGGACTTGTTTAATTACAAGACTCTGCAGAAAGTGAAAACATTATTTGATATGTTAAATCACAAGAGAGACAAGAATGCGATCCAATATTCCTTACTTTATACAGAACTATCTGTTACTACACGGATGTATTAAAAGTTTACACTAAGATAGCTCGTTTCCCAAGGAAACCTTGCATATACTTTCCTCCAGCAGCCGCAACTGAGACACACATTTCGGTGTGTTTTGCGGTTTTGGCGTGTTAATGATCTCGTTCTAATTGAAGGTTTCGCCACCAGGGCGCAGCATCTACTAAACACAGTTTTCTCCAGCTTCCGAGATCTGCAAGCGTTCCCATCTCGGCGTGGGGCGTCTCTCCTGAATGGGAGAGCATCAATTTGATTGTCACCGCGCTCTCGGCTGTAGTGTTTGCTTTTGCTTTCCTTGAATGTCCTTGTGGGTGAGAACGGGATACTCACAAACATTACTGTAAACTCAACAAAAGCTCCACAGAGGAACATACTGGCTGCAAGTCCACTCGCCAGAGCCTCGGGAGTCTGCAAAATGCAGGCCAGGTTGTACTTCGTGAAAGTGAGGACATTATTAATGTGTAATTTTAACTTACAATATTACACACAATCTATACACTACGAGAATACCAAATGTGTTTGTTTCAGGCTTCCCCCTAGCTCTCTCTCTCTTTCTCTCGCTCTCTTTCTTTCTCTCGCTCTATCCCTCTCTCTTCCTCTCGCGCTCGCTCTCCCTCTATCTCCCTCCCTCGCTCTCGCTCTCTCTCTCTCCCTCTCTCTCGCTCCATCTCTCGCTTTCTCTATCTCTCTCTCCCTCCCTCTCTCTCTCCCTCTCTCCCTCTCTTTCGCTCTCTCTCTCTCTCGCTCTCTCCCACAGCCAAATAATATGTGTAGTTTATTTAAGCTCTCTCTCTCGATCTCTTTCTCTCTCTCTCTATCTCTCCCTCCCTCTCTCTTGCTCTCTCTCTTCCTCTCTATCTCCATCTGTCTCCCTCTCTCTCTCTCTCTCTCTCCCTCTCTCTTTCGCTCTCTCCCACAGCCAAATAATACGTGTAGTTTATTTAAGCTCTCTCTCTCCCTCTCCCTCTCTCGCTCTCTCTATCTCTCCCTTCCTCTCTCGTTCTCTCTCCCTCCCTCCCTCTCGCTCTCTCTTCATCTCTCTCCCTCTCTCCCTCTGTCTATCTCTCCCTCCCTCTCTCTCGCTCTCTCTCTCTCTCCCTATCTCTCACTTACTCTCTCTCTCGCTCTCTCTCTCCCTCTCTCTCTCACCCTCCCTCTCACCCTCCCTCTCTCTTTCGCTCTCTCTCTCTCTCTCTCGCTCTCTCCCACAGCCAAATAATATGTGTATTTTATTTAAGCTCTCTCTCTCGATCTCTCTCTCCCTCTCTCTCTCTCACCCTCCCTCTCACCCTCTCTCTCTCTCTCGCTCTCTCCCACAGCCAAATAATATGTGTAGTTTATTTAAGCTCTCTCTCTCGATCTCTTTCTCTCTCTCTCTCTCCCTCTCTCTCTCACCCTCCCTCTTACCCTCCCTCTCACCCTCTCTCTCTCTTTCGCTCTCTCTCTCTCTCTCTCGCTCTCTCCCACAGCCAAATAATATGTGTATTTTATTTAAGCTCTCTCTCGATCTCTCTCTCGCTCTCTCTCTCCCTCTCTCTCTCACCCTCCCTCTCACCCTCCCTCTCACCCTCTCTCTCTCTTTCGCTCTCTCTCTCTCTCTCTCGCTCTCTCCCACAGCCAAATAATATGTGTAGTTTATTTAAGCTCTCTCTCTCGATCTCTTTCTCTCTCTCTCTATCTCTCCCTCCCTCTCTCTTGCTCTCTCTCTTCCTCTCTATCTCCATCTGTCTCCCTCTCTCTCTCTCTCCCTCTCTCTTTCGCTCTCTCCCACAGCCAAATAATACGTGTAGTTTATTTAAGCTCTCTCTCTCCCTCTCTCCCTCCCTCCCTCTCGCTCTCTCTTCATCTCTCTCCCTCTCTCCCTCTCACTATCTCTCCCTCCCTCTCTCTCCCTATCTCTCTCCCTCTCTCTCTCACCATCCCTCTCACCCTCTCTCTTTCGCTCTCTCTCTCTCTCGCTCTCTCCCACAGGCAAATAATATGTGTATTTTATTTAAGCTCTCTCTCTCGCTCTTTCTCTCCCTCTCTCGCTCTCTCACTCTCTTTCTCTCTCTTTCGCTCTCTATATCTCTCTCGCTCTCTCCCACAGCCTAATAATATGTGTATTTTATTTAAGCTCTCTCTCTCGATCTCTCTCTCGCTCTCTCTCTCCCTCTCCCTCTCACCCTCCCTCTCACCCTCTCTCTCTCTCGCTCTCTCCCACAACCAAATAATATGTGTAGTTTATTTAAGCTCTCTCTCTCTCGATCTCTTTCTCTCTCTCTCTCTATCTCTCCCTCCCTCTCTCTTGCTCTCTCTCTTCCACTCTATCTCCATCTGTCTCCCTCTCTCTCTCCCTCTCTCTTTCGCTCTCTCTCTCGCTCTCTCCCACAGCCAAATAATACGTGTAGTTTATTTAAGCTCTCTCTCTCCCTCTCTCGCTCTCTCTATCTCTCCCTCCCTCTCTCGTTATCTCTCCCTCCCTCCCTCTCGCTCTCTCTTCATCTCTCTCTCTCTCTATCTCTCCCTCCCTCTCTCTCGCTCTCTCTCTCCCTATCTCTCTCTTACTCTCTCTCTCGCTCTCTCTCTCCCTCTCTCGCTCTCTCACTCTCTCTCTCTCTCTCTTTCGCTCTCTATATCTCTCTCGCTCTCTCCCACAGCCTAATAATATGTGTATTTTATTTAAGCTCTCTATCTCACCCTTCCTCTCACCCTCCCTCTCACTCTCCCTCTCACCTTCTCTCTCTCTTTCGCTCTCTCTCTCTCTCGCGCTCTCTCCCACAGGCAAATAATATGTGTATTTTATTTAAGCTCTCTCTCTCGATCTCTCTCTCGCTCTCTCTCTCCCTCTCACCCTCCCTCTCACCCTCCCTCTCTCTCTCTTTCGCTCTCTCTCTCTCTCTCTCGCTCTCTCCCACAGCCAAATAATACGTGTAGTTTATTTAAGCTCTCTCTCTCCCTCTCTCGCTCTCTCTATCTGTCCCTCCCTCTCTCGTTCTCTCTCCCTCCCTCCCTCTCGCTCTCTCTTCATCTCTCTCCCTCTCTCCCTCTCTCTATCTCTCCCTCCCTCTCTCTCGCTCTCTCTCTCCCTATCTCTCTCTTACTCTCTCTCTCGCTCTCTCTCCATCTCGCGTTATTTCGCGTTATATAGTTTTATGTCGCCTTATTTCGCTAAAGCCATTTCTTTTCGCTCATTTGAGCAACGTTCAACGCTTGAGCGTGTCCGCAAAAAATTCCTCCTTCCCTTTCCTGCTTTTCTCCCTTCCACCTCTGCGCTGTGAAATTTTCTATTATGAAATGTGACGGCACTTGCTTGCAGCTTTTCTCCACCGCTCTTCTCGCCTCCCAATATCCGGATCATAACGCAGGTGAACGTGCAGGACGACTGACAGCTCGCTTCAAACAAAACAAGGTTAACTCCAACTGACGTCATCGCACCTGCTGATTTCCGATTCGCAGAGGCAGGCACCTTTGTTTTGCCGGGTACAGTCCTGCCGCTTTCCCAGCTCTAATAAAGAGAAACGAAAGGGCTCACTGGTGATCTTTGCTTAATTCCTGCAGCCGTTGGAGTTTCATAAGGAGCTCAGGCAAAGTTCCTTTATTGAATAAATTACTCTGCCAGAGTTATTTTATTGAATAAATAACTATGGTAGAGTTGCTTTATTGAATGTGAATTGTTGTTTTATGTCCACTTTATACACAGAAAGGCTAATCGGGACTGGACCTACAGTTTAAAGTGAGATCCGAACCACTTTGCCATGTGCCTCCACCGGGTATCGAACTCGGGACACCTTGATTACAAGGCGACGACGTTAATGCATCATCGAATAATGAACTTAAGCAGAGTTCGTTGATTGAATAATGAACTCAGGAGAGTTGCTTAATTGAATAATGAACTCACAGTGCGTTGATTGAATTATTAACTCAGAACTCAGACAGAGATCCATTATTTGATTGAGTAATGGACTCAGGCAGAGTTAATTTTGTAAACAAGAAACTCAGGTAGAGTTACTTTATTAAACTACGAACTCGGAAAATGTTAGTTACTAAATAACGAACTCAGAAATCGTTACTTGCTTGAATAGGCAACTGGGAAAACATTACATTATTGAATAAGGAAGTCAGGCAGAGTTCAACTATGCATAAGGAACTAAGACATATTTTGTTGAATAAGGAACCGAAGAAAGTTTATTTTGTTGAATAAGAAACACAAGAAAGTTTAATTTGTTGAATATGGAACTCAGGAAAGTTTACTTTGTCGAATAAGGAACACAGGAAAGTTTAATTTGTCGAATGAGGAACTCAGGAAAGTTTACTTTGACGAATGAGGAACTCAGGAAAGTTTACTTTGTCGAATAAGGATCTGAGGAATGTTTACTTTGTCGAATAAGGAACTCGTGAAAGTTTTTTGTTGAATAAGGAACTCAAGCAGAATTATTTGGTCGAATAAGGGACTAAGGATGAATTAATATGTACACTCGCTCGAGATTGCTGTTTAAAACTCCAGACAAAAATGGGATCAGATCGTTTCAGACTTGTCGAGACGAGATCGATGTCACGTACACAAACTGCGTTGCTTTTCTTTGAAATAAAGGACCATAGATGGCAGCATGCAAGAGGAACAACGGTTATAAAAAATGCTGCATAAATAAGTTTGGAAAGTGGGTAAGAGATGGCACCACCCAGGAGAACTTATACGATTGTAAATAGAGACAACGGAAAGAGCAGATGTGATGAAATAACGATTGTATATATTAATACTAATTATAAGGAAATAAATAAATAAGTTTAAAATAATAACAGGATATAAATAAGGAGAAAAGGGGAATTATTATTCAGTAATGACATAAGCGATTAATATACAAAAGTAAAGAAGTCGAATTGCAATTTCGATTTTGTGTCTATTACAGTTCCCACGAACAGAGAGTTTCGTGCTGCTTTTGGGTTGTTTTCCCCAGGTGTAGCGCCATTTCTCGGCAGCACCCAAGCACATTTGGAGGCGCATACATTGTAGATCCAAGTTAAGGTTAGCGCCGGCCAGGCTGCGATCTTTAACTAACCCCTTTCTCTTTGTTTATTTGGAAGATCGATATTTACGTCAATTGGTATAAAGGGATGCCAAAGAAACGAGGAAAGAGAGGAGGTAGAAAAACAAGAGAATCTATTCTGGCAAGACGAGTAAGGGAAGGAGGAGAAATAATACAACCTCCAATTATCAATTATGATCCACTGGGTCTTTTGCACGACGTTTATAAACAAGAACGTGGATATAAGTTGCAGCACATAGATATACATACCGTTCCAGGGAGTGTATACAAAGATATAAAGGGAAGCTCATTTAATGATCCACGGACAAAGAATAATCCAGATAGCAAGGATATATAATGTTCCTTAGAAAAATCAAGGAACGAAACAAAAGATGTAAATAAAGAGTAACGAAAGGATGAGGAATAAAGATGTAAATATATAGAAGAAGGAATATTAGCGATTATAAGAAGAAGAAGTCTTATTAATTGCAAGAAGAAGGCAATTTAATTATTAAATACAAGGAGAAGAAGATTCATTAATCATAAGAAGATGCCATATTAATTATAAGAAGAAGATGCCATATTGATCATAAGAAGAAGAGGCTATAAGAAGAAGATGACATATTGATTATAAGAAGAAGAGGCTATAAGAAGAAGACGCCATATTAATTATAAGAAGAAGATGCCATACTGATTATAAGAAGAAGAGGCCATAAGAAGAAGATGCCATATTGATTATAAGAAGAAGAGGCCCGAAGAAGATTGGTTAGAATTAATAAAAAATAAAAATAGAAGAAAATTACTGTATGAAAAGACTTCAAGAGTTATTTAATATTTGTACATAATTAATCAAGAATATAGTACGAATTGTACCCTCAGTAGTGGGTTAAATCTGTTGTTTCTTTCCATATATTTGTAGCGTTAGTAACCCTGATCTGTGCCCAGAGGTATCTCATTGTCTCTCCCCTGTGCTAAGCTGGTAGGTGTTTACGCGAGGGACGTGGCATCGAGAACGAGACAGTTGGCTGCAAAGTCAAGACGAGACCGAGACTCATTCTTCGAGAGTCTTTTCTAGTTCGAGACTCAATTAATCAAATCAGACTGTAAAGAACAGGACCAATTGTGCCCAAATTTAAAACTGCTTTACCAAGAGACTTCTTCAGACATAGTATCCTCAATTCTTTTTAGATAGGCTGCAGGAAAACTTTTGTTCTTAATTTCTTTAAATTCAGTATATTTTAATTCGCGACTCAATTTGAAAACGAGACTGGAAATAAGTACCATCCTTGCCTGAGCAAAAATTTAGATTAGGCAAATTTGACCACTGGAATCGACACAGAAATTTAGCTCACAAGATGGCACTTGCAGCGTGCCCTTCCAACCAGAGTCAAGACACGCTCATAACTTGGAATTATATTTATTTAGCAACATTTGAAAAGTACCACAATATCAACTCTTCCTTAACAAGAAGTATCCGTACAAATGCTTTCGCAATCACCAAATCCTTAAACCTTTTGGGAGGACGTCCCTCATCTACTGAGCTCCCGAAGATTAATAACCCAGAGGGATCCACCAGGGAGACTATCTTTAATGGTTGGTGGCCACCTGGGACCAGGAGGAAGAGGAGAAGAGGGGAAGGAAGAACCACAAGATTGGCGTCGCCACTTCCAGATCAGGAGCTTCAAGTGGAAATCTCTCAGGTATTCTGATCTTATTTTGTTCCTTTTTTTCACATTTTCCTTGGTCCCTTATGACTTCGGGTTCCCGCTGACTTCGTCCGATGATGGCTTTTGGTAAGAAAGGGATTGGAAGTCACTGAACTTATGGCAGTAATTCTATTCTCCGCTCACTATAAGAACGGAGCTTATGGAGACCAAAGCATGTGAGGTTTATCGCATATTTTGTTTGTTGTAATACGACTTAAGATGTTCGTACACGATCGAATAAAACACAGTGAATTCCATGTTTAAGGAAATGATGTCAGAACATACGTTTCTTCTATATATCTGTGGTAATGACATTTCATGAAATTATTGTACGTCATTATGATCACATAGTTTCTATGGCATCTCAAGTCATTCAGGTTAAATTTAGAATAAGGCACCGAGAAAATACATCACACTTCTGTCGCTTTTCTGGTATACATCTTTCACTGGAAAGAAAATTATCATCTATCACGCTATTTATTACTTTTACTTACTGTGTACACTGCCATCTTTCGGTAAAATGTGAAATTGTCAAATTTTTCGTTGATTGTGTACGGGTGCAATTTCAGACCTTTAAGATTTCCAATAAAAATGTTGTTTAACAGCTTTCAATTGTCAATTTTGTTGGGTCATGAAGGCCCTACTTCAATGTACAGTCACCAGCAATAAAAATTGGGAACACTTAGATCATGCTATGTGTATTGCCTAACCCTACAGGATAAGTGGATTTTAATAGCAAATTTTCAATGGCAACTTCCACCACCGCCGTAGAGGTAGGCAACACACATAACACCTTGTAGGGAAACTGGTATTTCAGGATCTAAGCGTCGCATTATTATTGCCGGTGACTGTACGAACGGCTTTAAATTGGACAAACAGAAAGGACAATTACACAAGGACGTGGGTAGCATTAAAGTTAAGATCCGATGACGTATGAGAAATGGCATGATTCTATTGGTAAGGATTTTTACACGTTGTTAATTTATAAGGGTTTTATACGTAGCTATATATATTTGGTCAGAGCATAGGCAAAGTTCTCTTTGATATTATATTGATTGATGTGCACAATGAATGAACACTGTTCAATTTTATAGTTACTTTCCCTGTGTTCGGCGTAATATTACGCCCTTGTTCACTATAGTTTATTCTGTGTTGGGCGTAATATTACGCCCGCGAACATCTCTGACTGAAGTAACCTGTGCTGAACGGAATAATACGTTTCTTGTTGGTGAAACATATGTTTCGCTATAGAAAAAACAACGACCTTTTATTTAGTGCCGACAAAAAAGAAGAAGAAGATGTTCAGAGGAAAGTAAACTGTTTTTGTGTTTTCCTGACAAAGTGCGGCGATTAGGGGGGAGGGAGGCAGTTGCCCTCGAACTTTTTGCTACTTTTGCCCCCACACTATGCTAAATATTATCTACAAATGGAAATATTGTCTTTGCACCCCCAGTTTTGGCACTTTGCCCCCCCCCCCAGATTTTGGAACCCAATCGCCGCCACTGGTATCTAATAGTATTGTCAAACAGGATTGCGAAATATTTTTTCCCTCATACCTATTGTGCCCGACCCTGTGGCCGAGTGGTTAGCACATCGCGCTGCGACGCCAAGGGTCCCGGGTTCGAATCCCGGTCGGGCTTGGTTGTTTGTGAATGTCATTTCATCATTTCATCACTCATCCCCATCTTCGCAAATTAGCCAAAAGGCACAAAACGCGAAGTAAAATAAACTAAATCAATCATACCTATTGAAGATGTTGCAATGAAACTTGGTGGACACACTACGTAGCCTATAGACCATAGTATTTTTCAAGATAGATTATAATCGGGTACCTATATTCAGGGTCCCAAAGTTACCAAAAGGGATTTTTCGGAGGGAAATTTCCCGAATTATCCCCGATTTCCCCTTCCTCATACTTGATGTACACATGTGTGTGGTACCATTTGAAAGCCTGTTCTATTCTGAAGAGAAAAACGTATGAACCATGATACTCGGATGAATTATGTTGAAGCAGTAGCTACTTAAAATATTACTACGCAAATTCAGAAAAAAATACACAGAGCGGGAAAGCATTTTGTCAGAAAATTACACGGGAAAGGGGTAAAGAAATACAAGAATTAGAGATAACATTCCAGTGTTCACCTGTGGTGATGGCTGGTCACGGGATTAAAACCTGAATCCACTTACCCTTCAAAACTACTCTTGTATATGCACCTGTAGTTATGTTAAGGCTTGCATTGGGCGAAAAGAAAGTAAATATGTTTTATGTATCAGAAAACGATGTAGGGAACATACTCTGTTATTTACCCAGACACATTTAAATCTAGGCGAACACGATATTAATATAGGCACAAGGTTTTTAGAGCAACAGACGTAAAGTCTTCTAAATGTTGGAATTGCGTTATGAAAGAAACGCATTGACTAAATTCCCATTTTCCCCATGAGCTTCTACTACTAATGATGCCGAAATAAGAAACTTTGATTCTACCATACACTTTTATGCACATTTGGAGAGTTCCTACGCATAAATTAATCAGTGGTAAAAATGTCATACCTAGGGCTCGGAAGTTGAAGACCTATAAATTGCCAAAAAAAAGACCTATAAAAATACCTAAAAATATAAAAAAAAGGACGTATAAATGTGATCCAAATTAATTAATAACTTCAGTTTCAATTACATATTTAATGTATATGGTCGTATACACCGTGCTGGAAGCTTCAAAACAAGATAAAGTTGCCACTTACACCTTCCAGACAAGTTACGGTTAAAGGACCTTGTACCGTACCTGCTTCAGTCGTCCAAAAATGTTTTTCTCTCGTTTCAGGGATGGTTCAAATATATTTATTTATTTATTTCTTTACTACAGAAAGGATGTTTAAGATCTGCTGAACTGATGATGATTCGAATTGAGAATGGGCAGTAAAAACGTAGTCGAAAGAAGGTGAAGTTGCAAAAAAAAGCCATTAAGACCTAAGAAAAGGCTAAAAAGGACCAATAAGCCAAAAAACGCCGAAAAAGGACAAATAAAACCCACCTTTTTCTGGCCTACAATGACCCAAAATGAACATATATTATGTTGGGCCTCGTCTTTGGACACTAGGAAAAAATAAAGGATATTTCCGAGCCCTAGTTATAAGGAAAATGAGAAAAAAATGGCCCTTATAAGGACCGAAGAACCAGGAAGTTTACTGTACACCCTGTATCGGTGAAGTATATATATAGAAATCGACCTTTCAAGTAACCTGTACATATCATGCCACTGAAGATAAGTCTTAAGTGCGCTTTCATGCAGCACAATCTAGGATCCGCGTAATCTTCCAGACATTCATTTGTTCTTTTGGTCAGTCGCACATGACCCGTCAACCACCCTTTTTTCCCCTTTTTTCCTATGGGACCAAGTACGTGCGGTCAGATCTCGAAGCACGATAGAGAAATGAGTTATGAAACTATCTTAGCTCCTTACAGGTGGTCCACAAAACCTGCCACGGAGTTTCCTCTCTTCCGTTTGAACAAAAGACGAGCGCCCATTTTTTTTTTCCGATTCGGTAAAGTAGACAAGGTGTGACATCCAGCCTTGATGCTTTTTTTTGTTTTCTTCCCTTTGCATTAACAAGACCACGTTGTTGAGCTGTCCGTCATGACTTCCTGTTTTGGAACTGGTAATTAATATGAAGTGTTCTATGCTTGTAATGTCAGGAACCCTGTACTGGGTCCATTTTTATTCTCAACCAATGCCGGATCCCCTGCGTATCTTGATAAATGTTTGCTTCAAGAACCACAGGCATTAAGTATTCAGAAGGGAACTTATAATTGTCCCATAACATCAAAGGGAATGCTATCTAATTAGTATATTTTCATGCGTTCAAATTGGTCTCATACCGTACGTGGTTGTCTAAGAACACAAGAGTCCTGATCAGATCTGAGAAGTCAACCATAGACTTGCAACAATCGTGAGAATTTCTGTTGCTGACATGGTAAATACAATACTGTTGCCCGTTCAGGTCACTGGCCCTGAAGCTAAGCAAATGCAGCTTGGTAGAGTGCGGTTATTCTTGTAAATGCTTGTGGTTGGTCAGCATTAGCAGCTTTGGAGCGAGTGCGGCAGTCCAGAGCGTCCAATCACCACGCGTATATCCCTGCGAGCGGCTGACGTCATGTCAACAAGCACCTATACTCTTAAAGCCTCACGCTCTACGTCATAAGCATAGATCCGCTTGCTGGCGTTGAGCCAAAATTCTGAACCGATGTTCGATTTGTTTTATTTTACTGCGATTTTCTGCCACTTTGTCTACTCGCGAAGATGAGGATGAATTGTGATATGATGAAATGGACATAACCAACAATTCTTTCAGAGGATTATACCACAGATAAATGTATTCTGGTATATAATACGTTTATCTGTGATTATACTGGCTGCAGGGCCGGGCGTCAGAGCGTAGCTAGCTTGCAACAATACAGTCTAGGTTGTTCTACGTGGAAGTGAAGTTGACATTTGGGCATTTACACCCATAATGCATCAAGGAAAAAATTATAAGACGGAATCAAGAAAAACATTAATTTTTTTTTATGAACTTCAATAATTGTTTTCTTACATTTATGGGCTTTATTGCATCATTAATTCAATTGGCTGATGCATTTTTCATGCATTTTTTGCTCATTCTATTATCATTATCATTGTCTTTATCTCGTAATATAACAAGATAAACAGCGTGTCCCTACATAAACCTTTTTTCTTTATCAAGTCTTTTTTCTATTTGATGACTCGTTTAGACGTTATGAACCACCGAAGAAAGGAATTTTGTCCTGAATATGCAAACACTCAAAATAGGCTCACAACTACCATAAAATTTCTTTCCCATTACTATTATCTACGTATATAATTTATTAGGTAAATATTCGTTTAGTATGCCTAATAAAAGTCACATGGCAAATGGCAATGTGAATTTGGCTTTGGTAATTATTCTTAAAATTAAGAATTTGTTTTTTAAAGAGAGTGATTGTTCGGTCGGTGTTAAATCCCCTGACTGGATTTTTCCCGTTTACATTCTGAACATCAAGCTGTTTGCTAGCCAGCCACATGCCATTGAGAAGCTCAAGAAGCATTTAAAAAGGTCAATTTTTATCGAAACGCCCTGTATTGTCTGCAGTAAGTGTGAAGCAGAGATGGCAGTGCACGACAGAACTGTCATTTTTTTTTCTTTGTGATAACATAATTTAAACTAATTTCTTCAGCAAACACAATTTGTTAGAAAACTTCGATTATATACAAAGTGCAACAACATATTAAAGTAACAAACAAATAAAGATGTAGTTTTCGACTCAAATATTCTATTTCTCTTTCCTGAACAACAATAATTAATGTACAAATATAGTGTAAATTTAGAAAATATTTGCGTGCCTACTTTAATATCAGAAGTTTCAAATCTTCAATATATTTTTAGATTGTTTAAGTAACATATTTGCGCAAGCATCGGGTTTCTATTTATTCTTATTCTTACTATTGTTATTATTATTATTACGATTTTCGAAACTCTGTTCACATGATTCAGTATTTTAGGAACAAAAACTTAAAATTCTCACATTGTCTTTCAATAGTATTTCCACAGGTTTGTAGTGAGTCGACAGGTTTTTCGGCAGAGAAAATAAATCGACCAATAAAAGCTGTGACGCGTGCGCAGAAGCATTTTCTCGGCGGATGAAAAGAAATTCGCGGAACACTTACCTTCAGACTGACAGAAGGCGTCTTTGGCGAGAATGGTGTAACGCAGAGACTGCCCCCGGTGGATAGATGCTGGGCAGTGTTGCCATCTCACAATTTTAAGCGCTAAACTTGGAGCTAATTTTCGTAACTGCAAACGGAGCTTAACGTTTGAATTGATGTTTAAGTCCAGTTTTTGAACAGAAAGGCTAATCGGGACTGGACCTACAGTTTAAAGTGGGATCCGAACCACTATTTGCCTCCACCCGGTATCGACGACGTTACCATTACGCCATTGGGGAAGCGATAAATAGGGCTAAAGTAGTGGTAGTTTTAGGATCTAGTTATTGAGTGGTAGACGAATCTCGAGACAAGACGAGACCGAGACTAACAGTCCGAGTGTTTCATCTCGTTCGAGAGTTCAGCATACGAGAAGGTAAAATAAGATGAAAATCTCTCATTCCTTGAAATTACGGCCCTATGCGACACATACCGAAGACAATGGTTATTTTGTTATTTATTGATTGATTCCATGTATTATTTATTGTGCAAGAATTTATGTTTTAGTTTGTTTATAAATCCTATTTCAACCTCCGTGGCGCAGTGGTTAGCGCGACGTCAGGGGGTCCTGGGTTCGAATCCCAGCCTGGAGATAAGTGCCCCTTCTTCAATTTCATAATTTCACTCATCCTCATCGTCGTGATTAGCCAGTAGTGGCAAAAACCAACGCTAAATAACAAAAAATGAACCAAGTCAAACTGCTATTTCAAGATTTGAGACGAGACGGAGACAAAATTCATGCTTTCCCTTCGAGATCGAGACGAAAACGAGACGGAAGTATTCAAAACAGAGACGGGATCGGGAACGAGACTACACAGAGAAAACTAAATGCATCATATCGATTGATGCACCAGAATGCATCGATTGATGCACTAAAGTGTGTTTTATGGCTTCTTCAAAGAATCACATTCACATTTGATGCATTTTGTGCATTTTTGTGTGTCGTGAAAGAAACACCAAAGTGCATCATTTGATTCAAGTGAGGATTCCTTTCAGTCGAGATGCACTTCAATGCATCAGTTGATATGCACCTTCCTGCATCTTTTTCGATGATGCACTTCAACGTTTAGTCTGATCTACAGGGTTTATGTAGCTCAGACGATGCGTTTAAGTTCATCATCGAAAAAAGATGCATTCTTGTGCATCAAAATGCATCAACTGATGCATTAAAGTGCATCTCGACTGTAATAAGTCCTCACTTGAATCAAATGATGCACTTTCGTGTTTTTTCACGACATACAGAAATGCACCCAAATGCATCAAATGTGAATCTGATTCTTTGAAGAAGCCATATAACATACTTTAGTGCATCAATCGATGCATTCTGGTGCATCAATCGATATGATGCATTTAGTTCTCCGAGTGTAGTGTTTGCACCTCGAAACGAGCCTCCTTGTTTACAGTCCTTTTATCCCCGCAAATGACCATGGCAAAAGAAGATTAACGTCTTGTTACATTTTTTCTGATCTGAGAACACTGTAGTAAAAGTACACTTATACTATACTACAATAGTATACTGTTGTGCTGTACAGATATTTACTGTTTGACATGTATAACCGTTAGCACGGATATTTACCTGGAAACAAAGAAATAACAAATGGCAGTTTACTATTGCTTCACCCTGTACACTGACAGCAAAACGCACGGGATACCCACCTTATATCTGGTCGGGCCCCCTCTGGCCCTGCGGGGCGCAGCTATACGGCGTGGAAGTGAGTCTGCAAGGCCCTGGTACACGTCCGGAGGCAGTTGACACCACACGGTCTGCAGAGCAGAAGCCAATTGCGTCCTGTTCGTGGGTGGAGGATCCTGAGTGCACGGAGCCTGAGTTCAACGGCATCCCAGATATGCTCGATGGGGTTCATATCAGGGCTCCGGGGTGGCCACGTCAGTCGTTGGACCTCCTCTGCATGCTCTTCGAACCATTCACGTTAAAGCGATGTGGCGGCGCATTGTCATGTTGAAAGACCGCCAGGGTGTTGAAAGGCCAAAAACGGGTGGAGATGGTCTCCCAGCAGCTGACGATACCGGACCAGTCACCGTGTCTTCCAGAACAACCAGGGGGGCCCAGACCATGACTGATACCCCACCACCCTGCACCACGCCCTCTTGGCATGCGGGATCCATCGCTTCATGCGGTCTGCGCCACACACGGTACCTCCCATCGGCATGGTGCAGTTGATACCGTGACTCGTCGGACCATATGACGTTACGCCACTGTTGCAGTGTCCTTCCGCGGTGATTGGTGGCAAATTCACGTGGGGTTAGCAGTGGCACCCGTGTAGGGCGACGGCTCACATACCCGAGGGCACGCATGTTCCGACGGATTGTCCACTGGGAGACGTTTCTAGCACGGCCAGTGTTGAATCGGGCCGTGATTTGTTACACTGTTGCCCATTCGTCCCAGGTCTCGGTCATTGAGGGCTGCTGGACGCCCGGTATGGTGTCTGTTGTGGACTGTGACGCCTTCATCCACCCATTCTCGGTACACCCTGGACACAGTTGAACGGGGGAAGCCGAATTCCTGCACCTCCGAAATCGCATGTCCACCCACCGCCATGCCCCGTTCGAATGCCGTCAACTCACGACGACGTTGCATTTCACATGAATGACTCACACAGCCACTTCCCACAAGGTCTCATACATAACTGCAGCAGTGTTGCCACAATATGAGGGCACAATTTCCCTTTACAGGGGGCAACATTTCCCTTTTTGGACCATTTTTTCCCTTCACGTAAGCAAATTATATAATAATAATAATAATAATAATAATAATAATAATAATAATAATAATAATAATAATAATAATAATAATAATAATAATAATAATAATAATTAATAGTAGTAGTAGTAGTAGTAGTAGCATTATTAGTGCTGGTGGAAGCAGTAGTAGTACCGGTACGTAGTTAAGTATTCCGTTGAATTTGTTATTCGTTATTAGTTTGAATAAAAAATATTTTAAAGAAATTTCACATTTCAGTTCATCACTTTCTGGCCAGACGCCCCAGGTTCGAATCCTGGTCAGGAATCCATTTAATCGTTAATCCTCATTGTTACTATTTATCCAAAGATGCATAAAAGTAACGAACAATAAACTTAAAGGAGCAGAAATAAGTAGGAATAAAATAAATAAATAACATAAAAATGTGGATATGAAATTCGAAATTAACATAAACCGTATAATGTAAAGTCAGATGACCTTAACATTTCCCTGAAATTGTGGTATTTTTCATCGAAATTCCCTTTTTCCCTTTTGGCTAAAATTTCGGTCCGAATTTCCCTTCAAAAGGGAAATTTCCCTTCATGTGGCAACACTGAACTGCAGCCGTCGCGCAGCGCTGCAGGGGGCGTGGAACACACGTGGTGTCCACCCGCGAATCAGTGACCTGCTATCCCATGAGTTTTGCTAAGTGAGTGTACTGTGCCATAATAGCCTTTGCATATTTTCTCTGAATGCATAAAAGGATAAAGAGTGTAATGCATGTTATCCATAAATTGCAATTATTGATAATTAGTCTCATACGAAAATCTTAAAATAAAATAACTTAGAAAATATTGCTTCTTAACAGAGCAGACAAAATCTCCCTCAAGGTGGCAGGCTAAGAAATTGTTATAATAATTATGTAATTACCCTATAAACAAAATCATTAATACATACAATGCGCAATGCAAATTAATATACTAATAAAAGGCTTTAATTAGTTTTGATACAGTGATCGCAATGCCCCATTACCCTTACTAAAATATCAGCTCACTATGTTTACTATGAGAGAAAATTGTGAAAAAGTGAGATATTTATTCTGTCATTGGAAATTTAGATATGCATCCAAAGTGCAAGTAGCTCCTATACTAGAAATGTTACACGTTTGCTGCAGTTCGAAAGCTTTTGTTTACCTTACCACATTTGGACCTAAAAGGAATGAGGAGACAGGTGAGTGGAGAAGGTTACATAATGTAGAAGTACATAATTTGTATTCATGTCCAGATATTATTAGAATAATTAAATCAAGAAGATTTAGGTGAGCAGGTCATGTCGCACAAATGAGAGAGAGGAAAGAAGAGTTTACAGGATTCTTGTTGGGAAACCTGATGGTAAGAGACCTGTAGGAAGGCCAAGACGATGATGGAGGGATAACCTAAAGGAAACCGGTAAGGATGAAAAAGATTAGATTGATCTTGCCCAGGATAGGGACAGATGGAAGACCTGTGTTGCTGCAGCCATGAACCTTCGAGTTTAAGAAGGCTAGAGAGTTAGTTAGTTAGTTAGAGCACATTATGATACTTCCAGCACACGTTTGAGTACATGTATTGGGTTGAAAAGTGGTTTCTGGGAAATGTTAGCAGTGAATGTTTTTGTTAAGAGAAGCGGATTATCAGTGGCATGCTGAGGATCTATCGCTTGTTCGCTCACTTTCTTTTTTCTCTCTCTCTCTTTATTTTTCTCTCGCTCTGATTCTCCCTCGCTCTCTCTGATTCTCTCTCGCTCTCTTTGATTCTCTTGCTCTCTCTGATTCTCTCTCGCTCTCTCTGATTTTCTTTCGCTCTCTGATTCTCTCTCGCTCTCTGTTTCTCTCGCTCTCTCAGATTCTCTCTCGCTCTCTCTGATTCTCTCTCGCTCTCTGATTCTCTCTCGCTCTCTGATTCTCTCTCGCTCTCTCTGATTCTCTCTCGCTCTCTGATTCTCTCTCGCTCTCTCTGATTCTCTCTCGCTCTCTTTGATTCTCCTCTCTCTGATTCTATCTCGCTCTCTGATTCTATCTCGCTCTCTGATTCTATCTCGCTCTCTGATTCTTTCGCTCTCACTGATTCTCTCTTGCTATCTGATTCTCTCTCGCTCTCTCTGATTCTCTCGCTCTCTGATTCTCTCTCGCTCTCTCTGATTCTCTCTCGCTCGCTCAGATTCTCTCTCGCTCGCTCAGATTCTCTCTCGCTCTCTGATTCTCTCTCGCTCTCTCTGATTCTCTTTCGCTCTCTCTGATTCTCTTTCGCTCTCTGATTCTCTTTCGCTCTCTGATTCTCTCTCGCTCTCTCTGTTTCTCTCGCTCTCTCTGATTCTCTCTCGCTCTCTCTGATTCTCTCTCGCTCTCTGATTCTCTCTCGCTCGCTCAGATTCTCTCTCGCTCTCTGATTCTCTCTCGCTCTCTGATTCTTTCTCGCTCTCTCTGATTCTCTCTCGCTCTCTGATTCTCTCTCGCTCTCTCTGATTCTCTCTCGCTCTCTTTGATTCTCTTGCTCTCTCTGATTCTATCTCGCTCTCTGATTCTATCTCGCTCTCTGATTCTATCTCGCTCTCTGATTCTATCTCGCTCTCTGATTCTCTCTCTGATTCTCTCTCGCTCTCTTTGATTCTCTTGCTCTCTCTGATTCTCTTCCTCTCTCTGATTCTCTCTCGCTCTCTGATTCTTTCTCGCTCTCTGATTCTTTCTCGCTCTCTCTGATTCTCTCTCGCTCTCTGATTCTCTCTCGCTCTCTGATTCTTTCTCGCTCTCTCTGATTCTCTCTCGCTATCTGATTCTCTCTCGCTCTCTCTGATTCTCTCTCGCTCTCTTTGATTCTCTTGCTCTCTCTGATTCTATCTCGCTCTCTGATTCTATCTCGCTCTCTGATTCTCTCTCTGATTCTCTCTCGCTCTCTTTGATTCTCTTGCTCTCTCTGATTCTCTTCCTCTCTCTGATTCTCTCTCGCTCTCTGATTCTTTCTCGCTCTCTCTGATTCTTTCTCGCTCTCTGATTCTCTCTCGCTCTCTCTGATTCTCCCTCGCTCTCTTTGATTCTCCTCTCTCTGATTCTATCTCGCTCTCTGATTCTATCTCGCTCTCTGATTCTCTCCTGCTCTCTGATTCTCTCCTGCTCTCTGATTCTTTCGCTCTCACTGATTCTCTCTTGCTATCTGATTCTCTCTCGCTCTCTCTGATTCTCTCGCTCTCTCTGATTCTCTCTCGCTCGCTCAGATTCTCTCTCGCTCTCTCTGATTCTCTCTCGCTCTCTTTGATTCTCTTGCTCTCTCTGATTCTCTCTCGCTCTCTCTGATTCTCTTTCGCTCTCTGATTCTCTCTCGCTCTCTGTTTCTCTCGCTCTCTCAGATTCTCTCTCGCTCTCTCTGATTCTCTCTCGCTCTCTGATTCTCTCTCGCTCGCTCAGATTCTCTCTCGCTCTCTGATTCTCTCTCGCTCTCTGATTCTCTCTCGCTCTCTGATTCTCTCTCGCTCTCTCTGATTCTCTCTCGCTCTCTTTGATTCTCCTCTCTCCGATTCTATCTCGCTCTCTGATTCTATCTCGCTCTCTGATTCTCTCCTGCTCTCTGATTCTTTCGCTCTCACTGATTCTCTCTTGCTATCTGATTCTCTCTTGATCTCTCTGATTCTCTCGCTCTCTGATTCTCTCTCGCTCTCTCTGATTCTCTCTCGCTCGCTCAGATTCTCTCTCGCTCGCTCAGATTCTCTCTCGCTCTCTGATTCTCTCTCGCTCTCTTTGATTCTCTTGCTCTCTCTGATTCTCTCTCGCTCTCTCTGATTCTCTTTCGCTCTCTGATTCTCTCTCGCTCTCTCTGTCTCTCTCGCTTTCTCTGATTCTCTCTCGCTCTCTCTGATTCTCTCTCGCTCTCTGATTCTCTCTCGCTCGCTCAGATTCTCTCTCGCTCTCTGATTCTTTCTCGCTCTCTCTGATTCTCTCTCGCTCTCTGATTCTCTCTCGCTCTCTCTGATTCTCTCTCGCTCTCTTTGATTCTCTTGCTCTCTCTGATTCTATCTCGCTCTCTCATTCTATCTCGCTCTCTGATTCTATCTCGCTCTCTGATTCTCTCTCTGATTCTCTCTCGCTCTCTCTGATTCTCTCTCGCTCTCTGATTCTCTCTCGCTCTCTTTGATTCTCTTGCTCTCTCTGATTCTCTCTCGCTCTCTGATTCTCTTTCGCTCTCTGATTCTCTCTCGCTCTCTCTGTCTCTCTCGCTTTCTCTGATTCTCTCTCGCTCTCTCTGATTCTCTCTCGCTCTCTGATTCTCTCTCGCTCGCTCAGATTCTCTCTCGCTCTCTGATTCTCTCTCGCTCTCTGATTCTTTCTCGCTCTCTCTGATTCTCTCTCGCTCTCTGATTCTCTCTCGCTCTCTCTGATTCTCTCTCGCTCTCTTTGATTCTCTTGCTCTCTCTGATTCTCTTGCTCTCTCTGATTCTATCTCGCTCTCTGATTCTATCTCGCTCTCTGATTCTCTCTCGCTCTCTTTGATTCTCTTGCTCTCTCTGATTCTCTTCCTCTCTCTGATTCTCTCTCGCTCTCTGATTCTTTCTCGCTCTCTCTGATTCTTTCTCGCTCTCTCTGATTCTCTCTCGCTCTCTCTGATTCTCTCGCTCTCTCTGATTCTCTCTCGCTCTCTCTGATTCTCTCTCGCTCTCTGATTCTCTCGCTCTCTCTGATTCTCTCTCGTTCTCTCTGATTCTCTCTCGCTGTCTGATTCTCTCTCGCTCTCTGATTCTTTCGCTCTCTCTGATTCTCTCTCGCTATCTCATTCTCTCTCGCTCTCTCTGATTCTCTCGCTCTCTGATTCTCTCTCGCTCTCTCTGATTCTCTCTCGCTCTCTTTGATTCTCTTGCTCTCTCTGATTCTCTCTCGCTCTCTCTGATTCTCTTGCTCTCTCTGATTCTCTCTAGCTCTCTCTGATTCTCTCTAGCTCTCTGATTCTCTCTACCTCTCTCTGATTCTCTCTCGCGCTCTGATTCTTTCTCGCTCTCTCTGATTCTTTCTCGCTCTCTCTGATTCTCTCTCGCTCTCTCTGATTCTCTCTCGCTCTCATTGATTTTTTTGCTCTCTCTGATTCTATCTCGCTCTCTGTGATTCTATCTCGCTCTCTGATTCTCTCTCGCTTTCTGATTCTCTCTCGCTGTCTGATTCTCTCTCGCTCTCTGATTCTTTCGCTCTCTCTGATTCTCTCTCGCTATCTGATTCTCTCTCGCTATCTGATTCTCTCTCGCTCTCTCTGATTCTCTCGCTCTCTGATTCTCTCTCGCTCTCACTGATTCTCTCTCGCTCTCTTTGATTCTCTCGCTCTCACTGATTCTCTCTCGCTCTCTTTGATTCTCTCGCTCTCTCTGATTCTCTCTCGCTCTCTGATTCTCTCTCGCTCTCTGATTCTCTCTCGCTCTCTCTGATTCTCTCTCGCTCTCCTTGATTCTCTCTCGCTCTCCTTGATTCTCTCTCGCTCTCTCTGATTCTCTTGCTCTCTCTGATTCTCTTGCTCTCTCTGATTCTCTCTCGCGCTCTGATTTTTTCTCGCTCTCTCTGATTCTCTTGCTCTCTCTGATTCTCTCTCGCTCTCTCTGATTCTCTCGCTCTCTCTGATTCTCTCTCGCTCTCTCTGATTCTCTCTCGCTCTCTGATTCTCTCTCGCTCGCTCAGATTCTCTCTCGCTCTCTGATTCTATCTCGCTCTCTCTGATTCTCTTGCTCTCTTTGATTCTCTTGCTCTCTCTGATTCTTTCTCACGCTCTGATTCTTTCTCGCTCTCTCTGATTCTCTTGCTCTCTCTGATTCTCTCTCGCTCTCTCTGATTCTCTCGCTCTCTCTGATTCTCTCTCGCTCTCATTGATTTTTTTGCTCTCTCTGATTCTATCTCGCTCTCTGATTCTCTCTCGCTTTCTGATTCTCTCTCGCTTTCTGATTCTCTCTCGCTGTCTGATTCTCTCTCGCTCTCTGATTCTTTCGCTCTCTCTGATTCTCTCTCGCTATCTGATTCTCTCTCGCTATCTGATTCTCTCTCGCTCTCTCTGATTCTCTCGCTCTCTGATTCTCTCTCGCTCTCACTGATTCTCTCTCGCTCTCTTTGATTCTCTCGCTCTCACTGATTCTCTCTCGCTCTCTCTGATTCTCTCTCGCTCTCACTGATTCTCTCTCGCTCTCTCTGATTCTCTCTCGCTCTCTTTGATTCTCTCTCGCTCTCTCTGATTCTCTTGCTCTCTCTGATTCTCTCTAGCTCTCTCTGATTCTCTCTAGCTCTCTGATTCTCTCTACCTCTCTCTGATTCTCTCTCGCGCTCTGATTCTTTCTCGCTCTCTCTGATTCTTTCTCGCTCTCTCTGATTCTCTCTCGCTCTCTCTGATTCGCTTGCTCTCTCTATTCTTTCTCGCTCTCTGATTCTCTCTCGCTCTCTGATTCTCTCTCGCTTTCTCTGATTCTCTCTCGCTCTCTCTGATTCTCTCGCTCTCTCTGATTCTCTCTCGCTCTCTGATTCTCTCTCGCTCTCTGATTCTCTCTCGCTCTCTGATTCTCTCTCGCTATCTCTGATTCTCTCTCGCTATCTCTGATTCTCTCGCTCTCTCTGATTCTCTCTCGCTCGCTCAGATTCTCTCTCGCTCTCTCTGATTCTCTATCGCTCTCTCTGATTCTTTCTCGCTCTCTCTGATTCTCTCTCGCTCTCTGATTCTCTCTTGCTCTCTCTGATTCTCTCTCGCTCTCTCTGATTCTCTTGCTCTCTCTGATTCTCTCTAGCTCTCTCTGATTCTCTCTAGCTCTCTGATTCTCTCTACCTCTCTCTGATTCTCTCTCGCGCTCTGATTCTTTCTCGCTCTCTCTGATTCTTTCTCGCTATCTCTGATTCTCTCTCGCTCTCTCTGATTCTCTCGCTCTCTCTGATTCTCTCTCGCTCTCATTGATTTTTTTGCTCTCTCTGATTCTATCTCGCTCTCTGTGATTCTATCTCGCTCTCTGATTCTCTCTCGCTTTCTGATTCTCTCTCGCTGTCTGATTCTCTCTCGCTCTCTGATTCTTTCGCTCTCTCTGATTCTCTCTCGCTATCTGATTCTCTCTCGCTATCTGATTCTCTCTCGCTCTCTCTGATTCTCTCGCTCTCTGATTCTCTCTCGCTCTCACTGATTCTCTCTCGCTCTCACTGATTCTCTCTCGCTCTCACTGATTCTCTCTCGCTCTCTTTGATTCTCTCGCTCTCTCTGATTCTCTCGCTCTCTCTGATTCTCTCTCGCTCTCTGATTCTCTCTCGCTCTCTGATTCTCTCTCGCTCTCTCTGATTCTCTCTCGCTCTATCTGATTCTCTCTCGCTCTCTCTGATTCTCTCGCTCTCTGATTCTCTCTCGCTCTCACTGATTCTCTCTCGCTCTCTTTGATTCTCTCGCTCTCACTGATTCTCTCTCGCTCTCACTGATTCTCTCTCGCTCTCTCTGATTCTCTCTCGCTCTCACTGATTCTCTCTCGCTCTCTCTGATTCTCTCTCGCTCTCTCTGATTCTCTCTTGCTCTCTGATTCTCTCTCGCTCGCTCAGATTCTCTCTCGCTCTCTGATTCTCTCTCGCTCTCTCTGATTCTCTTGCTCTCTTTGATTCTCTTGCTCTCTCTGATTCTCTCTCGCTCTCTGATTCTCTCTCGCTCTCTGATTCTTTCTCGCTCTCTCTGATTCTCTTGCTCTCTCTGATTCTCTCTCGCTCTCTCTGATTCTCTCGCTCTCTCTGATTCTCTCTCGCTCTCATTTATTTTTTTGCTCTCTCTGATTCTATCTCGCTCTCATTGATTTTTTTGCTCTCTCTGATTCTATCTCGCTCTCTGTGATTCTATCTCGCTCTCTGATTCTCTCTCGCTTTCTGATTCTCTCTCGCTGTCTGATTCTCTCTCGCTCTCTGATTCTTTCGCTCTCTCTGATTCTCTCTCGCTATCTGATTCTCTCTCGCTATCTGATTCTCTCTCGCTCTCTCTGATTCTCTCGCTCTCTGATTCTCTCTCGCTCTCACTGATTCTCTCTCGCTCTCTTTGATTCTCTCGCTCTCACTGATTCTCTCTCGCTCTCTCTGATTCTCTCTCGCTCTCACTGATTCTCTCTCGCTCTCTCTGATTCTCTCTCGCTCTCTTTGATTCTCTCTCGCTCTCTTTGATTCTCTCTCGCTCTCTTTGATGCTCTCGCTCTCTTTGATGCTCTCGCTCTCTGATTCTCTCTCGCTCTCTCTGATTCTCTCTCGCTCTCTCTGATTCTCTCGTTCTCTCTGATTCTCTCTCGCTCTACAGGTCTCTTCCATCAGGTTTCCCAACAGGAATCCTGTAAACTACTCTTTCCTCTCCCATTCGTGCCACATTGCCTGCCCACCTAAGTCTTTTTGATTTAATTATTCTAATAATATCTGGACATGAATACACATTATGTAGTTCTAAATTATGTAACCTTCTCCACTCACCTGTCTCCTCATCCCTTTTAGGTCCAAAGATTTTCCTAAGGATCTTATTTTCAAATACTCTCAATTTATGTTCCTGTTTCAATGTAAGGGACCAAGTTTCACACCCATATAATACTACAGGCAAAATTACTGTGTTGTATATTTTAACTTTTGATTTCTTAGATATTAAACGAGAAGATACAAGTTTATGAAGAGAGAAGTAACATGCATTTCCTGAATTAAGCCTACTTTTTATTTCCTCTTTAATATAATTTTCACTTGTTAATATTACTCCTAAGTATTTGAATTTGAATTAATACTACTATTGTGGTATTAATAACGTGCGTTTATCTAGTTTAAAAACGACCGGTTTTCTTGCACAATAGGATACGCTGTGAATTTCGTTCTTCTCTCCAATACACGTTATTTGTATGTAAACACTACGAACAAACTGTGTAACACACCGACTCAGCACAACCTTGAACGCCTCGAAGCAAGACGTTGCATGTGATACGAAAATACACCACCAGATGGGGCAGAAGCAAGGACGTCATCACTGCAGTGATAAATACAGCATTAAAACATAAATTTTCTCAGGTTAAATAAGAAAAATATGGACTTAAAAAATTGGAAAATTTAGTGTAATCATTAATATTTAAATATATAATTTGCAATACCAGTTTACAGCGATTTAAGTTCAAACTCAATAGTAAAAGAGTACATAAAATGATCTTGTCACGAACAGTCTGTTAAAAATGTTAGGTATATTACATTTGAAGTTTGAAAATCTCGGGCCATAGAGACTTTAAAACCTACACATCCTTTATGTTAAAATGTTCTGGGTGACTAATGGCCTGAATATCAGCTGTTGTATGTGGTCTTGCTACTGTGAACACAAAATTGAACAAATTTGATCAAAACAGCCTAGTGACCCAAATTTGTAAGAAAACAAATAAGTAAGTAAAAATAGTAATACCGGGTGTTTCAATAAATTTGAAATCATTTTGTAATCTAATGAGATTACCGATTCTCGTGCAAATGATCTGAAAATCTAACAGTAGGTGTAGAAACACCTCAAAAGTCAATGTATAATGTGGTATGAAGACAATTTTGATACACGTCTTGTTTTTAGTGATGATGCCACATTTCACACGAATGGCAAAGTCAACAGGCATAATGTTCTCTTTTGGGACAAAGAAAATCCCCATGCCACACTCGAGCAACTGAGAGACTCACCAAAAGTGAGTGTCTTCTGTGCCATCTCCAATAATCATCTTCATGGCCCGTTTTTGGGAGGGCAAAATGTGACCGGCGATTCTTTCACTGGGGCTATGTGAAGGGCCTTGTCTATGTCCCTCCTTTTCCTACAAGCCTATAGAGGAACTCCAGCAGAGAATCACCGCCGCACTGCTACCGCAGATTTGATGCAGCCTGGTTGGCAGGAGCTGGACTTTTGACTTGACGTGCGTATATTGAACACTTGTGAACAATCATTTGTGACATCCACATGCCTTTGAACTTCTTATTCACATTTTTATTCATAAATCTTATTGAGTTGAGGATTACACTTGTGTAGTTTCCTTTATCTTGACTACGTAGTTACTTAGATATTTACATCTGTAATGTTATCAAACTTTTTGAAACACACTTTAGTTTCCTTTCTTTTCTCGTAACTCTGAACTGGACATGACAAGAACACGAAGTCTGAAATGCACTTAATCCCACTGAAACATATTACGAACCAAAATTCTAATGAAGCAAAATCGGGTGGTGGGAAATAAAGAAGTCTCCATAAGAGACTTGGATGTAACAATGACTTTGTTAACGTTTTCAACAGCTCTTTTGTATACAACAATGTGCAACAATGTGTTTGAACCTTCTATTCCTCCTACCTCAATTTTCACGACTCTTCAAAATAATACAGTGAAGTTTGGTTGCTTAATTTGTAATTCTAATTCTAATTTTATCAGTTTCTTATCAAGTTTGAATGGCGAGGAGTAATCTAAAGAGTGATCATTAATTGTAAGTGTATTATGCAAATCGCAAATTCTAATTAATGACCTACTATTACATTTCTGAGTTTTAGGTATTTTTGGAATGAATAAGTTTCGGTCATGTAAATTATTTTTCCTAGTATTGAATATTCCAAAGTGGAAGAAAAGCGAAGTCAAATATACTAAAAGCAAATTAAAGAAGGTAGAAATACGCTTTGGTTAAAAATGTTTTATCATTTTATTAGTTATTACAGACTGTTCTCCCGAGAAAGTGTTTGGGTTGGAATTAAATTACAAAAAAAAAATCAAAAAAAAATCAAGTGTCTACTCATTCAATTTTTAGAGGAAAATTGAGTTCCGGGTTGGCAACACTTGGCGAAGTAACGCTAAGGAGAAGCAAGAGGTTCGCCTCGAAGCGCCGGCGTCGACGCAGCGTCCCACCGGGCCATCCGAAGTGATTGATTATGTGAGCCCGTTTTGGGAAGTTGGGGGAGGGAGTGGATAAGAGGGGGGTTGGAGAAGAGGGGTAGGGGGCATATCCGACGCGATTTAATCGACGTGCCCCAGAAGATGAGGAAACGGCGTGCTTGGGGGATGGGGGACGAGGTCTTCGACTTGTGGATTCGAAGTAGCTTGCAGAAGTAGCTGAGGGATGCTGTTACCAAGGCAACCGATGGTTTCTTTATCAGTGACAATAAACATCAACATAACTAGCTGTGACTTCATTGTTGTTATTATTATAATGCCGACCAGAGCGCGCTACGACGCCAGGGGGTCGCGGGTTCGAATCTCGGCAAGTTCTTTGTTAGCGTCCCTTTATCAGTTCCATCATATCATCCTCATCGTCACGATTTGCCAATAATCGCAGAAGCATTCTCTGAGTTGCAGGCGCATAATACGGAAGCAGAAGGCCAACGTGACACATGCTAATGCTTGCCATCTATTTACTTCTTAAAATGAAAATGTAGCATGTTATTTCTTTGCTCTTTGTTTATTTACTATACTGATTATTCACATAACTGATCGTTAAGTTCATCGTGGTAATGTAAGGATAGGTGGAGCACCTTTCCAAAAATATAGGTGTTTTCATACTGATCATTTGAGATATGTATTTTAGGACATGAAATCAAGTAAAATGAACACACTTTGTTGCACCTTTTTCCTTCCCTTTCTTTCATGTTTTGTTAAAAAAATTGGACAGAAAAATAAATGATTTGATTTGCTTTATTTTTCTTCGCTTTTTGTGCCATTTTTGGCTAATTCGCGAAGATGGTGATGAGAGATGATGCGATGAAATTGATGAATGGACACTCACAAACATCCATGCCCAGGCTGGGATTCGATCCCGGGACCCCTGACGTCGTTGTAGCGCGATGTAACCACTCCCGCCGCGTGGGCCTGCAGAAAAATAAATGATGTTCAGTCATCTTGAGCAGCTACATGAAATCCTATAGTCTCAATTTGTAGACCAGAACAAGAGCTATAAAATGGTGTAATATAATCATTGCAGCCCCAATAGTTCCCAAGATAATGTAGCAAAACCCCCGAGAGAAAACACAAACTTCAACAAAACCTATTCGGCAGAAACACAGTTCTCTACGCGGTCCGCGCGCATTATATAACCACAGTTCTCTACGCGGTCCGCGCGCATTATATAACCACAGTTCTCTACGCGGTCCGC
Source organism: Lepisma saccharinum (assembly GCF_977018435.1). Taxonomy (NCBI): domain Eukaryota; kingdom Metazoa; phylum Arthropoda; class Insecta; order Zygentoma; family Lepismatidae; genus Lepisma; species Lepisma saccharinum. The sequence goes on along the minus strand of NC_139252.1, from coordinate 33,292,989 downwards.
GCGCATTATATACAGAAGGCGCAGAAAAAGAATTAGTGAATCGTATCAGTGATTGGTTAGTTCGTATGAACTTTCCAGCCTGATCATTACCAGTGCGTAGTTAGAGATTGGTTAGTTCATTTGAACTCTCCAGCCTAATTATTGCCTATTTTTGTGGGAGCAGGAAGGTTTATTATCCATTATCCAGAGCATTGTTGATTGAACGGTAACGAATTACTAATTATGTTATTTACTACAGTGTTGAATAAAGAATGTTAATGTAACTGGTTCAGGCCTGAATAAGAGCATTATATCAGCACCTTTTCTTCCCTTTCTCGATCATAATTTTGCACCGATGGCCTGTACCCTATTTTGCAAAAATAATACTCTAACCTCTAAAACATGGAAGCCAGCGTCTTACCTGTTTACAGTGCTATAGTGTTTACGTGCAAGTGTAGCTTAGAGGTGAGGAAGTACCCGAGTTAAATTCGTTCCTCCCAATTGTAACTTCTGGATCTCCCACTGTTCAGCTCACGCTGAACGGCAGGATATCGGCCCCATGAGCTCATGGGTGGCTACGCCAATGGCTAGAACGTAACGGTTAGGTTAGCACGTGATGATTATTTGCATACCCATCACTGTATACGGATTCTGCAAAGTGGAGGGAGTGACTTTTTAGCAAAACAGTGAGAACATCTGCAGCATCCTCCTTCCTTTTTCATCTCTTCATCCCATTTCTAGCTTCTTCTCCCATCCTCCATTTTCTCCCTCTTATTGGTTTCTTGGAAAAAAAATCGAACCCAGAAGGCATTCTTGGTGAAGATTTGATGAATTGAAGTCAAGATTAAAAGGAAAGGTTGAGCAGCCTTCCTAGCAGATACAGCCATCAAGGTTTTATTAAAGAAGATAGGAACTCCTCTTGGATGGGGAACGGAGGAGAAGTTTGTGGATGAAAGACAAGAGAAGGGTGGGAAGAATGGATATTGAAGAGTTGGTTCGAAGGGTGGGGGTGGAAAGGGGTGATTTTTAGTGAAGGACTTGATTATATTCTAAGGCAAAAGTTTCTTCCCCAGTGAAATTGCCTAAGTTGCAGTGGGTTCAAGTTTTCTGGTTTCTACACATGATAAAAGGTGGCAGTGTTGGTGTAAGAGGCAGTTACACTTATTTGAATATAAAATCGACAAAGAAATAAGGCTCGAATTTTCTAGATAATGAGATAACACATTCTCTTATATACAACGCCTGCGCAGTTTCTCCGTGTACAGTGGGATCCACGAGTATTGCCGTACAAATTGTCCATGAGTATTTTCATTAATTTTTTTCTTACATCCTATGCGTTTTATCGTGAATTTTTATATATACTGTTGCAGTAGTTGTCAACAGCTTGTTTTGAGTTTTCTTTTAATTCTTGAAGCTCTTATTGGGACAAATGAAGTTCACGAACATGGTGATGGACAATTAGCACGGTAATACTCATGGATCCCACTGTACAAGCAACACTATCAATTACAGGTCATTAATCACAACAGGATTACAGTATTATATGCATATGTGTCATACTTGCGGAAATTTGACGTAAGATTGAGCTAATATATCTTGTACGGTAAGAACACTCAACTATATTTGACATCGTATTGCAATTCATTCAATGGTCTTCCATTGATGACGTCACTTTCCAAGAGAGCAAGTCTGCTCAGGCCTTGCTTGTTGAACAAGAACGGAACCATGCATTTCAAGGCTTGTCAAGATGAGACTGTGAAGAAGAAACAAGTCTGTAAATATGTAGTCAGGCTGAATTTCGTCTCGCTCTAGATTTTAGATCTTTTTTAAATGTTTTCTTTCTGCAAGGACATTATAAGTAATCAGATATTTGTTCTTTTTTCAGCTCATACGATTAAGCGTGAAATAAATATAAAAGTTGCAGTTCTGAATTCTTCAACAGGCTGGCTCTTCTTTATTCTACACTGATGCTTTATGAATGAAAGAAAAATTACTTACCTTACAGATTATGATTGCGCTTGATTATAAGGCACGTAGCCAGGGGGAGGGCTCAGGGGGCTAAAGCCCCGGAAATCCTACAAATATCTAATTTAAATGTAATTTTTTTTAATAATAATAGAAATAAAGTTATAACCACAGTAAAAATTGCATTACATCGAAAAACGTTTAGTATACAATAGAGGAACCAGGTTATAGTTTTATATTCTACCATTTAATCCAAAGAATAAGTGGATCCACAGCTTCCAACACATAGTTTTCTTTGTGAGAGGTCACAGAATATAAACTTTATGAGTAAAATTTACCACTAACTGTTAAAGCCTTTTTTAAAGGACTTTGTAAAAGTCAATGACAACATTCAATAACTATGATTTTCAGTGCACTAACTGTACAAAATATAAGAAAAACAATGGACAACAATTGTGTTAGATATTCACTGATTGGTGGATCGAGTAGCAATGTCTCTCCATTTTAGTAATAAATAAATTTGGATTGAAATTGGTATATTTTTAATATTATAATATTAAATATATTATAATTAATATTTTAATATCGTATAATAGAAAATAACAATAATTATTATTGTCATTATTATTTCTACTAATCAAGTTTTTATCTATGGCCTGATCCCTCTACAAATATTTCTGGCGAAACCCGTGCTGATAAGGGATGAGCCACCCTCCTCACCCCCCCCCCCCCCAATTAAAATTCTGGCTTCGGGCCTGTTACAACATATCTCAAATTTTCAACCTTTAAACTGCCGTTTTGGCAAGAATATTTTTATACTGAGAAAAAAACTCGCTGCACTGCACACGATACAATTGGACAATATTTTAAAGCAACAGTATCTGACACGTCAACTTTAAGATCATCTATAAACCGTCTATTGCATTGTTGTCGTTTTCTCTCTCATTGTTGAGTGTTTTCACGAGAACAAATAAAGAAGTCCGGTCACCTTGTTTTGTAAAAGAAAGTGGAGAATGATCAACATTGACGGAAGGAAATAGGAAGTTATTTTATTAAGAAGACAATAGGCCCAACGCACAGACGTAAAATACAATTTTAGTAGTATTTGTTGGCTCTAAAATATGCAACAAGTTAATATAATATATATATACACAGGGTAATTCAAAATGGTGCAACTCTGGAAGTTTTACTCACATGACTCACATTATAAAGATTCAACATGGCAACCACGTGTAACGTGGAAAAGGCCCAAACAATAATCAAGTACTTGCTAGGAACGAGACAGCAAGTCGTTGTCAACGGTTTCGAAGGCACTAACAATTCGCAGTTGTAACTTTGGCAAATATTTCGGAACGGTGAGACATATGCATTACTACCGAAAAGCATGCGGAAATTATTTGCACCATTGTGATTCTCGATATCTCCAACACACAATACGCCTTCTACTGGACATTAGCCATTTTGCGATACTGGCGATCCTGGTGGAGCATCGGCTAAGCAGAATAAGCCCACTAAGTGGGAATAAAACTTCCAGAGTTTCTCCTTACATTGATGCCTTGTCTGTTTCTCTATCATAAATAGTATCGTCATAATAATTGTGTAAAGTTGCACCATTCATTTTGAATTACCCTGTATATATATCCACATTCAATGTGGAAAATGCATAATGATCCGGTCGCTAATTGCTTCTTCTTATTCCATAAATATTAAATTTAAAAGTGTGTTTTAAACACATTCAAAAATTATAATGTTATATGCTAAAATATCTATTTAGTTACAATCCCACCTTTTTTTTAAATGTATGTATTTATTATAGGCATGTTAATATTGGTTAGTGTTTGTGCGATAGTGTAAAGTTTTCAACACCTTATATTCAGTTCAGTCCTTATGCTTGAATCGCAAAAGAATTATTTTGTAACAAAAAAACATGGCACATTACTTAAGATAATAAGAGGGCCTCTTTTGTTCTTAGATGTAAGGATTCGTAAGCAACACTGCCATCTGTTGGTCGACTGCTTATTTACAAGTTCCTTGCGAATATGATTCATGCTAGATCCAAGAGATTTTGTGGTTAGATGAAAATGGTAATTCGAGCGATAGGGGGTGGGGGAGGGGTGGAATTGCAGAGAAGTTGTTTGGCAGCAGATGGTCTCATCTGCCAGTCATCCCCATCCGGAGCTAACAGTGGCTGCAGCCCTTGGGAAGGGTGGAAAGCTGATGGTAAAGGGTTGCTCTACCCACCCCCTTGCTTTCGATCACTCTTACCCCCTTCGCGTGCACAATATGGGACAAAATGGGTGATTTTTCTTTCCCACAATCCTCAGCGTTGAAGTGCGTGTGATGTAGCTTAATTCTGAATAGAGAAGTGTTCGCTATTTTCTAGTTATTACTAGACAACAGCTAGGGTTTGTCCTTCACGATCTAGAAACAGGATTTAGATAGAATACAGCAAGAATCCTAGAAATTTAAAATTCCCTTATGATATAGTGATGCACTAGAAAAGCGTGGACTGATGCACTAAAATGTGTTTTTTGGCCCTTGTCAAGGATCAGTTTAGCTTTTGATGCATTTTTCCATATAATTTAAAAAGTGCATCAACTAGCGGAAATTACTGTTTATACTCGCATTCTGATGCAACATAGAAAAAATAGAACTCCCAAATAAAAAATAAATACGAGGGTATAATGTGAAAAGAAAACCCAAACAAGTAAATATAAGAATTCAGTGGCGTAGCAACACATCGCGAGGCCCTGGGCGAGATTAGAATGCGAGGCCACCATCCGTTCTTTACATTTGAAATCTCAATGTGAATCGATACAAAATCTTAAAGGATACATAAGCAGAATATATTTAAATAATAGTAAATTACTGACGAAAATTATTTTTAATAATATGCGATGGAGAAATTTACACTTAGCACAGATATAGTCTTGTAACATAATGCTGGAATTTTCTTTAAGCAAAGTCACTCAGAGAACTAAATGCATCATATCGATTGATGCACCAGAATGCAGCGATTGATGCACTAAAGTGTGTGTTATGGCTTCTTCAAAGAATCAGATTCAAATTTAATGCATTTGGGTGCATTTTTGTATGTCGTGAAAGAAACACCACAGTGCATCATTTGATTCAAGTGAGGATTTCTTTCAGTCGAGATGCACTTCAATGCATCAGTTGATGTTCCTTGATGCACCTTGCTGCATCTTTTTTGATGATGCACTTAAACGTTTGGTCTGAGCTACAGAGTTTATGTAGCTCAGACGAAACGTTTAAGTGCATCATCAAAAACCATGCATTCTGGTGCATCAAAACGCATCAAGGTGCATCAAAACGCATCAATTGATGCATTGAAGTTCATCTCGACTGTAATAAATCCTCACTTGAATCAAATGATGCACTGTGGTGTTTCTTTCACGACATACAAAAATGCACCCAAATGCATAAAATGTCAATCTGATTCTTTGAAGAAGCCATAAAACACACTTTAGTGCATCAATGGATGCATTCTGGTGCATCAATCGATATGATGCATTTAGTTCTTTGAGTGTATGGGTAAGTCATCTTAATCGTCACAATTGACCTACCATTAATTTGTAAAATGACGTTCACCGCCAAAATCATCGCAATTGTCCTAGGTTCCGCCTGCATGTTACGGCTTCGATTTGACGCATTTAATCAAATGATGCACTGTGGTGTTTCTTTCACGACATACAAAAATGCACCCAAATGCATAAAATGTCAATCTGATTCTTTGAAGAAGCCATAAAACACACTTTAGTGCATCAATGGATGCATTCTGGTGCATCAATCGATATGATGCATTTAGTTCTTTGAGTGTATGGGTAAGTCATCTTATTCGTCACAATTGACCTACCATTAATTTGTAAAATGACGTTCACCGCCAAAATCATCGCAATTGTCCTAGGTTCCGCCTGCATGTTACGGCTTCGATTTGACGCATTTAATTAAAATTATAACGTTAAACTAAAATTTAAAGCAAGATATAAAAACAAAATATTTCAAATTTATTGCCCACAAAAATTAGCCTTTTGCATGTGTGTTTCTCATTTCTATTTATTACATTTTTCGTATCAACCCCATGGGACGAGAGGTCCCATCAGGCGCGAGGCAACGGGCGGTTGCCCACTTCGCCCAAACCTTGCTACGCCACTGATGATAATCTAAATATTGCAGATAAGTAGTAAGGGTGCTTTTTGATCTACAGCTGTTTAAATATCACAAAATCTCGTCAATGTTTTTGGATTTTTGCTTCTTTTCAAAGTCAACATCTCGAAAACTAAAAACCCAAAAGACTGAAATTTGGCAGATTTTTTCAAGTTGACTGGCACTATATCACTGTATCCATTTCTGATGTCAAAGTTCAGACCATTATTGAAGTGAGTATTTCTTTCTACGTCGAGCTGTACTTTAATGCATCAGTTGATGCATTGTATGCGTCTTCTGCATCTTTCTCCATGATGCACTTAGACATTTGGGCTGAGCTACAGACTTCATGCATTTTTCTTCTTTGAACTCATGCATTTGCTTTTCCTTATGTGGACATCTCTTCAACTCATGGTGGTGCTGAATGGTGTTGAGAAGAGAGAGTGGAAATTATTGAAGGGGTTTTGTTCAAATTATTATATATAGTGAAGTAATTAGTGATAATTAGACCCGGATATTATGTAATAATCAAAGTACAAAATATGTACATAAATATGTAACAAGAATTGCTATATTGATTGATTGATTTAATTTATTTTACTTCGCTTTTTGTGCCACTTTTGGCTAATTTGCGAAGATGGGGATGAGTGATGATATGATGAAATTGATGAATGGATACTCACAAACACCCATGCGCAGGCTGGGATTCGAACCCGGGACCCCTTCCGTCGTAGCGGGATGTGTTAACTACTCTCCCACAGGAGTCGGGAATGATTGATGTACCTAAATATGTATTTTCAAAAGAATATGTAAGATTAATAATAAGTTATTTCAAGAACTCTGCTAGGTATTTATTTTATTTTTAGATTTAGCTTTATTTTCTTTTTGTGCGAGCCATAGGCTGTACGCACTATATAGTTTTGATTTTTCTACAATATCTTGTTACATTTAGTTTTCTTTTAAGCTGTCTCTTCTTTGTCCCCTATATACACATTCTTCCCCTCCCTCGACAGTTCTTCTTCCAGTCTTTCTTCTTTCTTCCTCTCCCCACTTCTCTTTTCCTGCACTCTCATCACAACACGCATACATTTTGCTTTACACACACTTACACTATAAAGATGGCTCGTCTGGAGCATGATCACTCATTTCGCTGCCTTCTCTCATAGCTTTCCCCCGCCGTTCTCTTACTTCTCCCAGGTATTTCCCCACTTCCTTCCTTTATCTTCATTCTGTCGTCTACCACTTCTATCACCTCCCTCCCTGTTAAGTTTTTCATCCATTTGTCCCTTAGGTCACGTGTAGAAGGGCAGTTCAGTAAGGTATGCTCGTCCGTCTCCTCCCCATCGCACAAAGGACATATCGTTTCCCCTGCTTCGTTTATCTTTCTTAGTTGTTTCCATCCCCCTAATCTGAACCATGCCAGCACGCCTCTTTAATTTTTTCCCACAACCTGGATATATTTCGCTTTCCCCCATTCTCTTACTCTTAGCTGTTCCCTGATTGAGGTCTTTGTTTGGCAGTCTGCTATTATTTCTTGTCTGTCTATGTCCAGTAACCTGTCTCTGATTTGATTTTCTGTTGAGATGCCCCCCCTTCCTCCCTCTTCCCATACCCAACCCATTCCGCTATTATACAACTTTTCCGGAATGTCTGGAGTAGCGACGCGCAGAGGCGAAAGCTTGTGGGCGGCGCCAGACTAGGTGGAGAAGGGTGCGATTGGCTAGTCGAGTCGCCCCTCCCGCGCGACCCCTCCCCTCCGCGCGTTCATTGGACGATGCACACACCCGCAAAGTGCGCCCAGAACGAGTTCGCGTTCTCTTACTCCAGACATTCCGGAAAAGGAATATATATAAGATATTTTTCACTTCCAGACTCCAGCTGTATTTGAACATATTCAACATAATATAGAGGCAGTTGTTCAAATTAAAATTTGTATTAAATTTATAAACTCAAAAAAGCACAGCCACGTGTACATATTTAAGAAGCAAATGTTGTCAACTTTTAATTACTTTTCACATTGCAAATTATTGTAGAATATGTAAATGTAGGGACAGATTCAAGAAGAATTAATGCATACAGGACTTAGTGAACCACTAGGCACTTTTCCACGTTTTCAGCTGTCGTCGATCAGATAAAATTTTCATGTAAGCTGAAAAGGGTTGTGGGTGGATAAATAACAGTTCCCCTTTTTTTTTGTCTTCAGCCTGTCTTTTGACTTGGCAGTAAATTTTAGGTAACCGTAAGCATTATGCATCTCATTGATTATAAAATATAACATCACATGTGCTACAAATTTTTCTTCATCGTGTTGCAGAGCTCGAAAATATAGGAAAAAGGATCAAGAGAGGGAAAAATTACCGAAATATTTTTTTTTTGTAAAGTAAATCAGCAAATATGTAAAATATGTAATATCCTGCCAAATATGCAAAAATATGTGACATAAAACCTGCAAGATCATGTCAGTTATATAATTCGTTTACATTTTCCTGTTCAAGGTATGTATCTGCAAAGGAATAAAATATGTAATTACATACGAATCGGAGCTCTATCGATAATATTAGAAGTATAATAAAAGCGAAGAGAGGAAAAGGTCGCAGTGGCGGACTCATAATAAACAAAGAGGGCAAAGCGAAGGATGGAAAAATGCACTATTACTGCAAGTTCATTGATTTTTTATTATATAAACGTGGCTATTTGTTTTAAAAAGTTGTATTTGAGTAGATATATATTAATTGAAGTTACTGCTGCATGATACAGCGTGTAACAAAAGTCCGGGAACACTTTAAAAAAATTATTGTAGCCAAACGAGTAGCATTACAAAGTAACAAAGTACATCATTTGAAAGAGTAAAGTTGTAAGTTTTTTTCTCATTGCAGATGTTACGTGTAGTTCCATATATCGTCGCTAGGTGGTGTCATACTCAAGATGGCGCTTTCTGAAGCTGATCTTTGTCTTTAGGATATAACTTTTTGCACTAACTGTAGTCTGTACGGTTTCAAGTTTATTTTTTTTTACGCACAACACGCCATACAGTCATTGTTGACATTTCCAACTCACGTGAAGCTCTGCGTATAGATTTTCTCGGACTCCTTGTGAAGGCTTCTCTCACTCGCTCAATGTCTTTTTCACTCACACCTGGCCGACCACTTCTCTTCTTGACACACAAACACCCAGTTTCAACAAACTTTACAATTGTAGATTGCCTTCATGGTTGGTGCTGCTTTCCCGTACTTCATCCTAAATTTTCATTAAACATCCGTTGCACTCTTTGTTTTGTCAAATTCTAGCACGCAGAAAGCCTTCTCAGCTCCAGAAAGCGCCATTTTGATTATGGCACCACCTAGCGACGATATATGGATTTAAATGTAACACCTGCAATGAGAAAAAAAACTTACAACTTTACTCTTTGAAATGATGTACTTTGTTACTTTGTAATGCTACTCGTTTGGCTACAATAATTTATTTAAAGTGTTCCCGGACTTTTGTTACACCCTGTATAATAAATATATTGCAAAATCATGTAGAATTGAAGCAAGAAATTACTGTTAATGCACGTACTAAATAAATACATGCCTACAATGAATCGTATTCTTTAACAGTACACTTAAAGTATTTAAAAGATAAGGCTATTTTTTTCCACGTTAAATCTATTAACATATAACATACTTATGTTTTCTATTGCGGGATGATGAGAAGTTAGGGGATGGCAAGGTAGAAATAAGAGGGAGAAGCCAAAAATCCACCTCATCTGGATGAAAATTTTATATATTTAGCCGTCCATGCAAGCAGCTGATAGCATCACAGAAAAGTAAATGCATCAGTTGAAACAAAATTTAAGGTTTAAGCTCATCATCGAGAAGTTGCATCACTTGATTCATTAAAATGCATTTCGACATGGAAATACATACTCACTTGCATTATATGATGCACTTTGGCGTTTTCTTCACAAACGATATACAGAAATGCATCAAAACGGTAAACCTGATTCTTGACAAATGCTGAAAAAAGACACTTTAGTACATCAATCGATGCGTTCCTGGTGAATCAAATAGATTTAATGCAATAGGGTTGAAAATGCTTGAGAATGCTGTGCCACAAGATTTTTTCCCTATTTGGTAGAACAACGCATAAGCTCACAAGGCAGCTGCCCCTAGAAAAGCACTGAAAAAGCTCCTTTGGGGCTGAAGTTTGAAACAACAATAGCAGATAACTCTCCTCAATTAGTGGTGCAAAACTCTCCCAACAAAGGCTGCAAAATGTGGAAAAATAAGCAAAAGTACCGTTTTTCCCCACAAACTGACGCCAGTGCCCCCTGAAAACCATTAATGCTGTTTGTGACTTTCGCTGACTTATTTATGGCACTTAACTCCTTTGAACCCTTCAAGGTTCTGGAAAGGCAAAAAGAGAGGGATTTCTCGGTCATAAAAATGTCAGCAATAGTACAGAGATATTGCTTTCACCTTTTGAAGGCCTCTACACCACTTATTAGTAGCGGGAATCTGTGGTAGGTCGTGGGAATGTTTTTCATCGAGTGTGGGATTTATTTTATAAATTGGAACTCTTGTGGGATTTTTTTAGCAAAAAAGGGAAATTTGTTGTTCGTGCAGAATTTTTTAAGGGAAAAGTAAATTTTTGCTTTCGGAAGGATGTATGCGCGTAAAATTTACATTAATGGATTTTTTAATGAGAATAAAGATAAATTGCAGTCTTGGCGAAATATTCGCGGATAGGAAAGAAAAATCTCGTTTTATGACGGGAATTTTGATGATAAAAAGAGTTATTTTCTAGAGAAAATGAAAAGAGGGACTTTATGTCTTGAAGATGGAACTTTTGGAGCCACTTAGCAAATATATACATTTAGAAAGTTACTTCTTGTGGGAAAAATAGAAAAAATACTGAGGTGGAAAGGGAAAAAATTAGTGTTTAAGTTGGCGAAATGAAATAATTTCAAAGTTTAACGGGAATTTTTTTGTGAAAATTTAACTTTTTCTTACGTCTTCTAGCGTAAGGAGGGGTATATTTTGCTCTAACAGCAATTTTTGGAGGGGTGAAGGGAAACGTTTACTATGGAGAGGGATTTTTGGAAGGGAAATTCCCTTCTCTGAGGGAATGTCTGTGAAACAAACATAGCAGAAACAGTTGAGCGATATTTTCTTTCCCACACTCTTCTCTGCGGTTCTTTCGGCTCAGTAGCCAAGCTCCTAACGTGGTAGTTAACATCCGAATTGTTCTCCCCAAGGAGGTTCGAAAAACAGGGAAGCGCAAATTGATTAATGTTTCAACGGGATTCTCCCCTCCCTTCCTCTTATTTTTGGAGTTAACTGGATTTCACCCCATTTTCCCAGACTCCCTTATTTCTCGAGAAGGTGTCTGAAGGGACCATTCTCCTCGTTATGTTCCATACACCTTCCTGATCTTCCATTAGTGCACGTGATTTTCATGTCCTTCTGGACTTTCGACGTATGTGAAATCGAAACGAGACAAAGGTTGGGTCAGCCGCCTGTAAAATAGATGAGACCGAGATCAAGACAGACATCTGTAAAATCGAAACGATACAGGGATTGAGGTACGCGCCTGTAAAATCGAAACATGACAGAGATTGGGGCAGCCGCCTGTAAAATAGAGACCGAGAACGAGACAGACATCTGTAAAAGAAAAACGAGCTCTACATCGAATCAGGAGCCTGGGGAGATGGAGATGTTACAATCGATTGAGTCATTTTTTAAAAATAATATGTGAATATACACTGTATATCCCATGGATATCAAACATTGAAGATTTCTGGATTTCGGGGATGGGAAATTCTCTGGATATCCAAGACGGGGACGTCCAATGGATATTCAGAGCTGGATAACCAGGGCTTGATATCCCATGAACGTGCAATGGATATCTATAATAGCAATGGATGATCTTATCCGGATATTGTGGATATCCTATGGATATCTCTTAAAGATTTCTGCCTCATGGAAGCAAATACCTGTAAAACCGAGGCGCGACATAAATCGAGGCAGACGTATGTAATATAGAGACGAAGACGAGAACGAGACAGACTCCTGCAAAACCGAGACGACGCAGAGATTGAGGCACATCCGTGACCGAGAACGAGACAGACTCCTGTAAAACCGAGACGACGCAGAGATTGAGGCTCACCCGTGACCGAGAACGAGACAGACTCCTGTAAAACCGAGACGACGCAGAGATTGAGGCACACCCGTGACCGAGAACGAGGCAGACTCCTGTAAAACCGAGACGACGCCGAGATTGAGGCACACCCGTGACCGAGAACGAGACAGACTCCTGTAAAACCGAGACGACGCAGAGATTGAGGCTCACCCGTGACCGAGAACGAGACAGACTCCTGTAAAACCGAGACGACGCAGAGACTGAGGCTCACCCGTGACCGAGAACGAGACAGACTCCTGTAAAACCGAGACGACGCAGAGATTGAGGCACGCCCGTGACCGAAAACGAGGCAAGCGCCTATAAAATTGAAATGATAAGGAGAATGAGACAGACGCCTATAAAATCGAGACAACACTGAGTATGCGCCTAGTTTCAATTTGCTTGTGATATATTCAGACATAATAAGAATAAATCTGTCTTGATTGATTCAGAATGGATTTTAATGTGCAAAACTTTGTTTTCTTTTGTTAAGATCCATTCGAGGCACAGGAGAATAAATGCTTAGCTATAGCAGTGCCATCTCTAGGTTATTTTTTCTATTTCTCTCTTTTCAATGTTATTGACTGAATTTTATTTATTTATTTAAGTGGAAAATTTTATGCAAGACCAAGACAGACATTTGCATGTCGAAGCTACACAGACTTTCCTAATCAGGAGACGATATTGAGTCATGTATCGAATCTGCTCGGTACAATCCGTACTCACGCCGCCAGATGTATATTTATTTGTTTTCATATTAAGGAAATGTTAAGTAGACATTGCAGCGACTGGCGCAAGAATACAAACATCCCCATGGATGCAAGTAGAATGACTTAATGCAACAAGAAACGCATCGATTGATCCACAAAAGAGTGTTTTTTAGCCGTTGCCAAGAATCAAGTTTATAGTTTGATGTATTTTTGCAGAGGTGCAACCACGAATTTTTGCCTGAGGGGGGCAAGTACCAGTAGGATAAACGTGTTGATAATAATAAAAATAATGGCATTATTATTATAATTATTATTTATTGGCATTTTATCCTAGTATTTTTTCAACACGTTGAATTTCACATTAGCTAATAATGGAAAACAAGCATACAAACTGTATTTTTGAAAGACAAAATTGACGAATATAATTTGTGTTACATAACTTTCATGTAGAACATATGTTTTACACATATGCAACGTGAGCGACGTAAAATTAGAAAATACATAGCTATGCAACGTGACATGTTAACACCAAATTGTGCACTATTCAATGTTTCTTTAATACAAGTGTATATTATGTAGATACATTACATTACATAATCAATTCATCCACCCCATAACAAACCAACAGCAAACATGATATAAATTGTCTCTCACATGTACAAGTATGTGCTCCTTTTTCTCAAAACAATTGTTCATACATTTATAACAAAACTGTTTAGCAGCAACAGTCGGAAATATACATTTGGTCTCACTTCTCTCACTGGCAATACCCAATGCATTACAGAGAAGAAGAATATTGCAAGGAAAACGAGCAAGAAAATTTTTAGATCCAATTTTTGCAAACTGAAAACAACATTGATTTACAGTAATAGGGTGCAAATAATTTCATGGGGCGCCATGGCTTTCTCTCTTTTACAACTTTTTAATTTAGATCGTTCGGTGCCGACTCACCATCCCCTAGCTATACGGCTCTGAACGTGATGAGACTGTAAGGAAATACGTTTTACGAAACGAATTTTTATTTGCATAATGTTTGAAATCGATGGGAGGCAATTGACCCTCTACCCCCCCCCCCTCTTGCAGGTGCTCTTGGCGGTCTGGAAGAAAAATGCAAGAAATATATATGAAAACCAATTCCATCTTGAGTATAATTTTGTCCTGCTACTCTTAGATTCTGCTAGCCTTGCTTTTCTTTACTTCAATGTTTGCCCCCCCCCCTCCCCCGTGGTTGCGCCACTGTATTTTTGCATATCATTTGTAAAGGTAACGCCAAATGCATCATATGATGCAAGTGAATATTTCTTTCCGTGTCGAGATGTATTTTAATGCATCAATTGAAGCGTTTTTTATGCATCTTTCTCGATAATGCACTTAAACATAGCACTTTATGCACTTTTGATTCAAGTAATGCATTCTTTTCTTTGTAGTGTCCTAAGAAATTTAGAAAGAGAAGGCAGATGTCGCTAGTGTTGGTAATGGATATTTATAATTTTACATGTGACTTACAAGACATATTTGTTTCCACGGTTGTCCTGAATTTTCACTACAAAAAGCATTCTTAGAGATAGAAGCTAATATATTGCTATAGATTAGACATCAAGCTATAAAATAGTATAAATTTAGGAAACACTCAAGGGTTATGTGCAAAATAGTCTCTAATTTACAGTTTATGTAAACATCTTTGATATAACTTGACATAACTTTTCGAAGGTAGTGATACTTTTGGATATATTAATTTAATATTTACAGAACCAAAGTGCTTGAAATAAGTTTTAAACTTTTAGAACGCGTGCATAATTATTACAATTCAAAAATGGCTTGTGTTGCTATAGTTACAGACACACGAGCTGGGCAACCGCCCGGGGCACTTAATGGTTTGGGGGCGGGGGCGAAGCAGCTCCCCCCTTTTCTGTTTTCGTTTGGTTCACTTTAGAAGTGACACACTGAAGGCGCTCCTCGAAAACTGATGTGAAAGTCGCTTAACAATTACAACCGAATAATGATACAGTTCTTTTTATAACGGACACACCCTTTTCCTGCATTACTTTCATTCTTAATATCCTCATAGTTCACCGATCCAAGAGCGCAGCAAACGAAGCATTTGAAACTCCCGCGCACAGTTGGACAGGTTGCGGCGTAAAAGATTACTGAGCAGTTGCGTATACTGAGTCCAACATCCGAGCTATCTCACTACGCCACGTGGTCCTACGCTATGAGTAGAAATTAGTTTACCAACTCATAAGAAATCAGGTTGCCAACTCATAGGAAATGAGGTTGCCAACTCATAGGAAATGAGGTTGCCAACTAATAGGAAATCAGGTTGCCAACTAATAGGAAATCAGGTTGCCAACTAATAGGAAATGAGGTTGCCAACTCATAGGAAATGAGGTTGCCAACTCACAGGAAATCAGGTTGCCAACTCCAGAATCACGATCATCGTCATCTCACTGATATGAATAATTTTATTTACAATTTCCGATAGATTTTTCTCCTGTATTTTATTATCTAGACTTCAGGCTTCGCAGGTAGTCTAGCTAGCCTAGAATATACGCTCCTGTTACTGAGAGGTCGCTAGAACAACCGCGGAAGGGATTGAGCGAAATTTTCGGGGTTTATCCGTTTCGCGCTTATTTCTTCGCGATTATTCAGTTTGCGTTCAATCCGTATCCCGAGGTTTATTCCGTTCTGTTTAATCCGTTTAATTCAAAATCGGGATTCCTTGATTACAAGGCGACTTAGGATGTTTTACTGTTATTGATTAACTGATTGAATTAGGTCATTTTACACAGCATTTCTACCACTTTTTGTTAATCGAGACAATCGGGATGAATGATGTTACGATGACATGGATGAAGGGGCAGTCACAAATTAAATGGGGTTCCGGGTTCGAAACCCGGTGGAGGTAAATAGTGGTTCGGATCCACTTTAAACTGTAGGTCCAGTCCCGATTAGCCTTAAAGTGCGTAAAGTGGACTTAATACACTAAATCAACCAACCAACACAAATAGACAACTTAATGGCCAGATCTGGCTTCAAAATAACTCAACTGGCAACATTGTTCCATGTGAGAGAGGCCTCTTACACTCCTCGGTGCAGGATCAACAGCAAGATTTCGAAGATCCAAAGGGGAACGAACCCGGGACCATAAGCACCAGAGACTAGAGCTCGACTATTCAGAAGTAGATTCAGAGGATCAAAATAGCCAAGATGGCGAAAGATGCTTCATGCTTACGGGCGCATGTCTTTGCCGAGGCAGCAGGGGGAACAGGAAGAAAAAGCGCATCGCGTTCCGTCCTCGTGACAGCCTGTCGTACCTTGTAATATCAGAGTTAGGACATGCTCCTTATAACCATCCAAGAATCTCATCCAAAGATGGCGGCAGGGATGCTGGGAAGGGGAGATACGTCAGACTAAGAAAGGCGAGATGCTGGCTTCTCTGGGGATGTCGCAGTCGGGGATTTTCTCACTGAGACACGACACGCCGGAGCAAGATGACACGTCGCATTAAGGTTTCTCGTTCTAAGACCTGGCCAGCACCGTTCTTCGAAGATCCGTACACCTTCAGCGGCCCCCCTCCCCGTCTCAAGAGACGCCACAGTATTTGCCCCTGCCAGTCCCGAAGAAAAGACTGTTTCGAAACATCAGCTCCGAAAACCCACTTGATGCGTCTTCCGGTCGAAATTCTAATGACCCGAAATTTAACGGCTTACTTCTCTGTTGCTGGTTGTAGCCAATGCCTTCTTAACAAGGCCGCTGCAAACAGAGGTGGCTCAAGATAACATTTTCATCCGTGTAAGTTGAATTTTTGGCACCCCTTATTTTCCACCCTTGGAAAACTTTGACCATGTAGCATATTTACAGTTGTACATAAGAAAAAATAATTGCCTTATAATAATAAAAGTGACGTAAAGTGCTCCCCTGTGCTTCGCACTACGCCTATAGGCGTACAGGGGTTGTGGAGTTAGGGCCCCACATCACGGCCAAAGATGGGGGTGATGTGATCAGCACCACGCCCCTGGCCACCTTTACCCCCATCCCCAGAGTTTCTTTTAGTTTATACGACGCTGGGTGGACCTCGGAGTCGCTTGAACAGGTGGAAAAAATCCCGGTTCTCCCCCGCTGGGGGTCGAACCCGAGTCCCTCGCATGGTAATCAGACACCCTAACGACTTTTTATATATTTTTTTTAAGTAATACCGTATACTTAGTCAAAGATCTGGGCAATCTCACTATGTCACATGCTCCTAGGCTATGAATAGATATAAATTTACCAACTCATAGGAAATCAGGTTGCCAACTCATAAGAAATCAGGTTACCAACTCATAGGAAATCAGGTTACCAACTCATAGGAAATCAGGTTACCAACTCATAGGAAATCAGGTTGCCAACTCATAGGAAATCAGGTTGCCAACTCATAGGAAATCAGGTTGCCAACTCATAGGAAATCAGGTTGCCAACTCATAAGAAATCAGGTTACCAACTCACAGGAAAGCAGGTTGCCAACTCATAAGAAATCAGGTTGCCAACTTATAAGAAATCAGGTTGCCAACTCATAAGAAATCAGGTTGCCAACTCATAAGAAATCAGGTTGCCAACTCATAGGAAATCAGGTTGCCAACTCATAAGAAATCAGGTTGCCAACTCCAGAATCATCACCATCATCTCACTGATATGAATAACTTTATTAACAATTTCTGATCGATTTTTCTCCTGTATTTTATTATCTAGACTTCAGGCTTCGCAGATAGCCTAGGTAGCCCAGAATATACGCTCCTGCTTGCGGTATTATCCCTCGACAAACAAAAACATTCATATCGTAACTGGAAGTCGAACCCGGGACCCCTGGCGTCGTAGCACGCTGTGCTAACCACTCCGCCACGGAGACCGACAAACAACTGAACTTCCGCGGCAATAATAATAATAATAATAATAACAACAACAACAACAACCCGTGGCGCAACAGCCCGTGAGGGCCAGGGACTACTTACAGACTGCCGGTCTCACTCCCACCTACCGAAGTGGAAGATTATCCAGCCGGTTAGAGGGTGACGTGTGGTCAGCACGACGAACCCCCAGTCGTTGTTGTAGGTTTTCATGACCTACTCTACTCGTTCGTAGCTCCTCAATGTCCTCACGATGTTGAGTGGCCACCGATCCCATACACTGGCTGAAATCTTGGGAGGAAAGTTGTTCCGCTTCCCCCAGGAGACTTTAACCTGCGTGCATCCCGTAGCCTAAGCCCAAGGCATGACGTCTTAATTACCTTATTTTTAAATACTTTAAAGTATTACTGTTAAAGAATATGTTTATTTTATGTGTGCATTTATTTAATCAATAAACCTACCAATGATGACGTTGCATGTAAACATCCTCCGTGTATTGGCCTTCTTACAAGAAGATATAGGTGTCGCTAATAGTGTTGCCCACGAGGCGAGACGAGACTTTGGTCTGTCTCGTCTCGTCTCGTGGAAATGCCGTCTCGTCTCGTGTCTCGTCTCCAAAATATTATTTTGTCCCATCTCGTGTCTTGTCTCGAAGGGTTCTGTCTCGTCTCGTCTCGTCCCGTCTCGTCTCGTCCCGTCTCGTTTCGTCTCGTCCCGTCTCGTTTCGTCTCGTCTCGTCTCGTAAAAGTAATGCAGGATATTATACCAACAAAAGTTATAACTGGGAGACATCACAAAATATTATTCTCGAAAATGGGTTAAACCTGTAATCAGTTTGCTCACTGTAGATATAGTGAGAATAAATATGATTCCTTAATCATAACAACATTAGTATATCAAATAAAGTTTGTTGATTATTATCAATAGCTAGATAATGTATAGAATCTGTCTTGCTTTTCTCCCATCCACTCTTTATCCATCGTACACGCAGGGAGCTTTCAGACAGAAGGAACACGCGACAGGCGACAAGCCACACGGGGGTTTACACTGAAGTGACAAGCGACAGGATCCCCTTCCGTTCCGTCTATGATAAAAGTATTCACCGCACGGGCAGTACCAACAGATCGAGGCGATTTTACGCTCGATATTAAGAAAACGACCCAATTTGAGCGACACGGAAGCGACAAGAGACACGTGGTGCTTCGATTCGGAAGGTTACGTTTACTGAGGGTTCGTATCCAAGCGAAACATGTTTCTTGCTTGTCGCTTCTCTCCTCTGGCTTGTTCAATGTGACAAGCGACACGGAAGTATCACACTGAAGCAACGAACGACGGGGACACTTCAGTTTATAAGCAAGCATTCATCGCGCATGCGCGGATAACAACCCTCGCGATTATTTACACGGTATCCAGAAAACGGCCTAAGCAGAACAACAAGCAAGCGACAAGCGAGACGTGGAGCTTCGGTTCGAAGAGTTTCCCTTGAGGAAGATTTCTTCACACCAAAGTTACAGGCGACAAGCGACACGAGTCGCTTGGAAGCGAACTTTCAGTAGTCAATGAAACCTTTCGAACAGAAGACACACGAAAAGCTGCACGTGTCTCTTGTATCCTCGGTCTGTTGTTCACGGGTGCGGGGTGAATGTTTTCCTTCAGACTGAAGGGGATTGTGTCGCTTGGGTGTGAATTATACGTGTCGTTTGTCGCTTCGGTGTGAAATTTCCATAAGATAGCTTTCAGGTTGAAGCGACAGGCGACAAGCGACACAGGGTTTTCGCACCAAAGCAACAAGCGACACATGTTACTTTGGAACGAACCAATCAACAGCAACGTTTCACAGCGTAGGAGAATGGCAGGCCGCACAAACCTGCGTTCGATTGGTGAAATCCTGAAGCGACACGTGTTACGGGTCGCGTGTCGCTTCGATGTGAAATCTCCCTTAGTCTATAAGCAAGCTTTCACTGTGAATTCACTACCAACAAACAGAGGCGACACAAGGCAAGCTATTAAAAAACGGCCCAGTCCGAACGACACGCAAGCAACAAAGCAACACGTGCCGCTTGCCGGTCTAGTCGCTTCCGTTCGGAAGGTTGCATTTATTACTGTGGGTTCATTTCCAAGCGATACTTGTTGATGTCGCATGTTGCTTATTACTCCTATGACTTCAGGCAATTTTATGTTCGTTACGTCAAAGCAGAGTATCTAATTGAACTAGCTTTTACTAATTTTTTAGAGCCGCTGTGGTGTAGTCGTTAGGGCGTCTGACTGCCAGGCGGGAGACCCGGGTTCGATTCCCGGAGTGGTTGAATAAAGGTCGGAATTATTCCGCATTGTCCACGCATAAAGCAGCTCCGGGGCTCAAGAGCCTCATATCAATGGGTGTAATCCTGGAGGGCAAAAGCGGCCGGAGTGTGATGCTGATCACTTCGCCTCCAAAATGACCTTTCCCCCACATCACGTAAATGTGCCTTCATGGCACTGTGTTATATGCACTTGGAACTTTACCTTTACCTAGGTTTTTAGTGCGAAATCTTTGAAGTTTTCAACCAGCACTCGAGGCTGCTGTGGATTTTGAGAAGAGGGTCGCAAATGAAAGAAGGGTCTGTTTGGGCGAGAAATTTTATGACGATTGTCGCCAGTATGGCTGGAACAGGGCCGTAGAAAACAATGGCAGTGACTACCTACGGATCGTTTTGCGCAAGAATGAATGGAAGAGAGCTTATAGGGTAGCAGATAGTTGTCAGATTTAAGGTATCCTGAGGAAATTTCAGTAGGAAGATACAGGGATTTTGCAAGTTAAGATAGTTGGGATTCGAGGCTAAAGTCTCGGCAAATTCGTTACGGACAACGTGTGACGAATTCGGATTTTTCGAGGGGGAATCTTACAGATCTTTATTCATGTAATAGAAGCTCTTTTGGGTTTCCAAAGAAAATGCTTTATTCCGAAAAAATCAATGTTTGCAATTGATTAGTTATTTTGTTTATATTTTTTCGAGACTTTCGAGACGAGACGAGACTTTTCAGGAGCCGTCTCATCCCGTCTCGTGTCTCGTCTCGAAAACGAGACGGGACAGTCTTTCTAAAATTCGAGACGGGACGAGACTGACCACCTGTCTCGTCTCGTTTTCGAGACGAGACACGAGACGAGACGGGACATGTCTCGTCTCGTGGACAACACTAGTCGCTAATATTAAGCAAATTATTCTTAATTATATTAATTAATTTCGCACAACATAGTCGCATAGATGCCCCCCCCCCCAAAAAAAGCAGAAAATCAGCATCCGAAAATTCATTAGTTAAGAAAATATTCGTAATAATTAGCGAATATGTGAATATTAGAATTAGTCAAGACTAGTGTTGTCCACGGGACGAGACGGGACAGGCTTTTAAAAATTCGAGGCGAGACGAGATTGATCATGTGTCCCGAGACAAACGAGCATTTCCACGAGACGAGACAGGCCAAAGTCTCGTCTCGTGGGCAACACTAGTCAAGACTTTCTATAATGAGACATTATTATTATTTATTATTCATCATCTATCCCGGATACCTTTTTCAATAAAGCAATTTTATTTTAGATACTTTTATCATCAACTCAATTTCAATTCGTTTACTTCTTACAATGAAGAAACTGCAACCCGTAACGTTTTACAACAAAACGACTGTAACCGTGTTACTTCTTACAATGAATTCTATCTGGTTACTTTTTACAACTTACTGTTTAGAAAGAAACAACTGGAACCTGGTATTTTTTTACAGGAACTGCAATGTAGTTTTTTTTTAAGAAAGAAACTGCACACCGGTTACTTTTTACACAAAGCAATTGCAACTCTGTTATTTTTTACAACGAAGCAACTGCAAACTGGTTCCTTTTTACAGTGAAGCAACTGAAAACTGATTACTTTTAACAAAAAAGCAACTGCAAACTGATTACTTTTTACAGTGAAGCAACTGGAAACTGATTACTTTTACAATAAAGCAACTGCAAACTTATTACAATATACAGTGAAGCAACTGCAAACTGATTACTTTTCACAATGAAGCAACTGCAAACTGATTACTTTTTACAATGAAGCATCTGCAAACTGATTACTTTTTACAATGAAGCAACTGCAAAATGATTACTTTTACAATAAAGCAACTGCAAACTTATTACTTTTTACAGTGAAGCAAATGAGAACTGATTACTTTTTTACAATGAAGCAACTGAAAACCAGTCGCAGATCTACCCATTTTGGAAAAATGAGACGAAATATCTCCCACTGAAATTATTGAACTCGTCCAAACATTTGGTGTGCAACGCTTTAAAAATAATGTAATGCGTTTCCTTTTCTGTACTTGAAACTCTTCACTCAAAACAGAAACCCACCAGTCCCAACTTGCAAGTAATTATGAAGTAATTAAGGCGATGTAAGTGCTTCGATGCATCAAAACACGCCAAAAATCATCAGGTAGGGGCAATTTTTCCAGGGCGCTAGGAAAAATAGAGATGACAGCGTGAGAATAGACTCACCTTTCTGTAGCCCTCTTCTTAATCTCCTGCGGATATCTCCCTTGGAATAACCGTCTGATACAATTTCCTTCCTCTAAGAGGCTAGATATTTTCAGAGGGGCTTGTAAAGGGGGGGGGGGGTAGATGCATTTTAACCTAGATGAAACAAAGGAAGGAAAAATCCACTCTACGAAAGCAGAATGTGGGGTGAGGAGGGAAGGGAGGGGGTGAGATGAAAAAGTTGGGTCATATTAAACATGAATAATGTAAAGAGTGCTGAGGCGAAAAACAAGGAAGAGTTTGGTTCGGAACGTAAGACGAAAAAGGAAACCACTTCTTTGAGATCTTAAAGGTTTTCGGCACCTTATAATGTTCGCACTATTTCCTTTGTAGGCCTATGTATTCCTAAATACATACATATAGTGTCAGTCGAAAAGTTCATATCAAAATGTACACTCACCTGCGCTAAGTGAATTTTAAAGGAAAATCTTCATTGGCAACTTCTACCACCGCCGTAGTTATGCAACACACATGACGCCTTGCAGGGAAGCGAGTATTTCAGGATCTAGTTGTCCCATTTTTATGCCGGTGAGTGTACCTGGTTTGTAGTTCTTTGTTGTAAAAGTAACTGGATGAGGTTGCATTGTTGAAAATGTAACTGGGTTGAAGTGGCTTTGTTGAAAATGTAACTGGATTGAAGTTGCTTTGTTGAAAATGTAACTGGATTGAAGTTGCCTTGTTGAAAATGTAACTGGGTTGAAGTTGCTTTGTTGAAAATGTAACTGTGGATTGAAGTTGCTTTGTTGAAAATGTAACTGGGTTGAAGTTTCTATGTTGAAAATGTAACTGGGTTGAAGTTCCTTTGTTGAAAATGTATCTGGATTGAAGTTGCTTTGTTGAAAATGTAACTGCATTGAAGTTGCTTTGTTGAAAATGTAACTGGATTGAATTTGCTTTGTTGAAAATGTAACTGGATTGAAGTTGCTTCGTTGAAAATGTAACTGGGTTGAAGTTGCTTTGTTGAAAATGTAACTGGATTAAAGTTGTTTGTTGAAAATGTAATTGGATTGAAGTTGCTTTGTTGAAAATGTAACTGGATTGAAGTTGCTTCGTTGTAAAAGTAAATGGATTGAAGTTGCTTCTATATTTGGTTCTTTTTTTTTCTTTTTTTGGGGGGTTTGAGTAATGGTTTTAAGTCCACTTTATGCACAGATAGGCTAATCCGAACTGATACAGCTTAAAGTAGAATTCGAGCCACTATGTGCCTCCTTCGGTATCGAATCCATAAGCGCTTGATTACAAGGCAAAGAAGAAAGGATGTCTTCCGTTTCGAAGAATTGCCTTAAGATGACGAAAAAATTGCTTCTACGTACACGGAAGTGGATCTGCTATACGTACATCCAGTAAAATCTTCATGTGGGTTTCATTCACACTATAGTTTATATATATATATATATCTGCCCGTGGCCGTGCGGTATAAGGCGATGTGCTTTGGACTCCGACTGCTGGACGGCATGGGTTCGAGTCCACCTGGGCTCAGTCTCTCGGTTCTCGGCCTGTGTATAGAACCGGTGGCAACCCACCATCGTGAGGAAATTTGGGAGCTACGAGTGAGTAGCGTAACTCGGTCTCGGATTACGCTACCCGGTATCGTGGGGTAAGTACGTCGTGTGTTCGACGTACTTACCCCACGTCACCTCATCAACGGTTGAAGATCTCCACACCTCTAGGTACGATTGTGGGAGGGAGACCGGCTGTCGGAAGATCGTCTTAGGCCCTATAAGGGCTGTCGAGCCACGGGTGGGACACGTGGACTACAATTTTGATATTAAATTAACTATTCTACTGATATTTAAGCAACTTTCTTCATACAGTTTCCGTGCAATGAAAACACTGTTGATTCAACATAACTACCCTTAAAATACTTTCCCTGATTTGTAGATATAAGTGAATAATTTAGTGTCACGAGTGGAACAGACGAAACACTGCCTCTTTACTTAATTTAATTTCTGTGAATTGACAAATGATGAAAAATAAATTTTTGAGACAAAGAGAGAAGGTAATTGGTCTTTGAATATTCTAGTGAAGTTTAGGGGGAATTAATTGTTTTTGGTGTCTCGGGTGGGACACAATAGAAGACACAACTAAATCAAAAAGTTAAAATAAATAAATAATATCTAAAAATACCTTCCACTTTCTAATTTAATTATGTATAGTGCTTGAATGTTTATCCAACAGACGATTTTACATCGTTCACTCGCAAGATATGATAAATTGATTGATTTGGTGTTTTGAGTCCACTTTAGGCTAATCGGGACTGGACCTACAGTTTTTAAAGTGGGATCCGCACCTCTATGTACCTCCACCGGGAATCGAACTTGGAGCCCTTGATTACAAGGTGACTACGCTAGCACTCGGGGAGGCAGAATATGTGACAAAGTTACAGCATTACATTTAATTTTAAAAATTAAGGTTGAGGAGCACCTTTATGTCCCCCATATATATGTATTTTTTAATGGCGCCCACGAACCACAGATTCGTATAGAGGACATCAAAACAAACAACTTTTCTCAGTAACATTTTTCTTGTTGGTGCATCATTTCTGCGCTACAGCTGTTCAAAAAAGACCGTTTTGCCGCCTGGATGCTGGCAACCCAACACAACATTTGATCGTATCTGTGACGTCATTTTCTGCGGCGAAACAGCGCACGGCAGAGTTGCAAGGTACACACAAATTTTGTGAAAATTTACAAACTACCAACCACATTATTAGGTGTAAAACGAAGCGAGAAACGCGTCCAGTAGACCGAACATCATAGCCCACCAGCCAGAAGATCAGCAGTCATCTCAGGCGAAGGGGGAAGTGAACCAACGATATGAGAAATGGTAAAAACGTATTCAAAATGAAGTGTCAATTTCGGATTTTGTCTCAGCCTACATGTCAAATATCAACAACAATACATTTTATTGGACTTACAGCTTACATGTGGCTGTTTGCGCTTAGTTACATGTCAAATATTTGCAAATCTCGTTGGAAGATTGGTATCTACAGGTTTGTGTCCAGATGCATTGTGGTACTTTTGTGCTGATAACGGAAGTATCCGAGGTTCACGTTGTTACATTACGGCTAAAACACGTACAACCACAGTAACAATCTAATTATGAATCAGTAGCGAATATACTGTCCTGTTCATAGTTGCAAACTATTACATTACATGTATATCCGGTGCATAGATAAACACAGTCGTCGGAGAGCTTGGAGCTTGTATTACTACTACTTATATCCCTGTTTTTTCAACCATTTTTGTCACTTGCCTCATAATGCACTGAATATACATTATATTATCTGTTGCTTACCTTTGGAATTTTGAGTTCTTTCATATCTAGTATTTTGTTATCTGTTCAGTGTGTCACAGAATACTAGTATCAGAAGGACGAAGTGTATAGACTAAATTGTAGATGCCAACTTGGTAACTAGATTTGCAAATATTTGACATGTAAGCTGAGACAAAATTCGTAATAACCACTTCCACTTGAATTCTGTTTTCTTTCTACCAGTTTTCGTGTCGTTTGTTTACTTCATGTTAGGTTAAAGAACGTGTTTTCTCGTTTTCTTTTACGGTACATAATATGGCTGATTGTAGCTATGTCATTTTTCACAGAATATAAGTGTTCCTGCAAGCCTGGAACGCATCGCTTCAGGACGGGATATGACGTCACAAATGCAATGAAATGTGTATGGTTGCCAGCATTCAGGCGGCAAAACGGACTTTTTTGAACGACTGTAGCGCCGAAATGATGCACCAAGGAGAAAAATGTTACCGAGAAAAGTTGTTTGTTTTGATGTCCTATATACGTTTCCGTTGTCCGTGGGCGCCATTAAAATGACACCCTGTGTATATATATAAACACACACACACACAGCGCTGCATGATTACCATACTTGAAGTATGAAGTATAGTGGATTTAGGGTAGGGAGTCTATTGAACAATAAGCATTGTGGCTTCAAATTTATACTCCATACTCCACCCCCCCCCCCTTCTTGAGTTTCGATTTCGACATCAAAGGATTCAACTCGCCATCGACCGTGATCACGTGACGAGATCGCGAGGTCAACACCTTTCCTGATCTTCGGGTGGCATCCAGTCACTTGTCGCCTTCCCGTCTCCAGTCTCGTGAAAGGCGAAGAAAGGGAAGAACTTTCACCTTTCCTTGGCGAGAGAGAAGGATACGACGGTGGTGGGAGGAGAATTGACAAGACACGAACCCACGGCCCCCCGCTGTGGAGATTTGGCCGCCCACCCACCGTGTGAGATGGCCAGGTACTGGCTCCGGGAGCCCGCGTCACGTGAGCTCATGTTCGCTTACGTCATTCCAAGGGAAGAAAAGAATCGACGTTTCATACTGACTGAGGAATCTCTCGCAGTACCTTGTTCGGCATTTGTCGATATATATCATGTCGGCGAAATATCGTCACGATATCTGGCGATATATATCGTGTCTGCGATATATGAATATTATTAGAATAATTGAATCAAGAAGACTTAAGTGGGCAGGCCATGTGGCACGAATGGGAGAGGAAAGAGGAGTCTACAGGATTCTTGTTGGGAAACCTGATGGTAAGATGGTAAGAGACCTGTAGGAAGGCTAAGACGAAGATGGAGGGACAACGTTGAGATAGACCTAAAGGAATCGGTAGGGATCGAAAAGCGTATATAGATCTTGCTCAAGATAGGGGCAGATGGAAGGCCTGTGTTGCTGCAGCCATGAACCTTCGGGTTTAAGAAGGCTAGAGAGTTAGTTAGTTAGATATATCGTCACGATATCTGGCGATATATATATAGTGGAGACTATATTTGCCCCCACTTTTCACCACTTTGTCCCCTGCACTGTGCTAAACCATATCTACAAAGGGAAATAGGTGTTCCCCCCGCGAGTTTTGGCACCTTGCCCCCTCGGTTTTGGAACCCAATCGCCGCCACTGCTAAGAGCCATTTGTATCCCGTCCCACCCTCCAAAATCATAAGTGCCAATGTTTCAAGAACTTTCTTCTGCAACTGCCGAAAATTCTTTCATTCTAGTAATGTTGTCGTGTGTCATGCATGATTTTTTTTATAGATCCCAGTTCTCGAATTAATTGATATAGAAAATATTTTAAAAACTATTACTTGAATCAACACAAAACTTTCTAAGAAAAATTGAAAGCAAAATTATCGTCAGCTATAGCAGAAAGGTTAGCACTCTCGATTTCGGCGCGAGCGATCCTCGGTTCGGACACCGGTAAGTAACGAAATCTGTGTTGTCTCCTCGTCGTGAATACAATTGGGGAACTTAAAAAATGTGACAAGCTCGGGCATAGATACCATTTTGCTTTTAGGGGGGGGGGGAGGTCGTGTAATTCACGACATACTAGGCACTTATAATAACTTTCTGGCAAGCTTAAATCAGCATTTTTCGGTGATATCACGAATATGAAAAGACGTTTTCTTCACACATGTTAACCTACACTCCTAAATTTATTTCTCAAAATTTAATGTAATTTGTCACCAGTTTTAGAACGCATCTCTCAAAAACTTATGCGCAAGTGTACATAACAAAACAAATTTGAACTCTTGTTCTAATCTTTATAATACATCTAATAAAGTTTTGTGATTAAAGAGCTTATGATACTAAAATGTAACAAAATTAAAACTATCTCTATTCGTCTCCTTCTGCAGGAGATATAGGCTTATAAACATAATACAGATGCGCCATCTTGCGTCACTTGAAACATTCATATCTTGTCAGAAATCAATGTTGGGCCAACTCCTTGTGTTATTTTGAGATGGTTCCGAGATGTAAAAATTGACAGGAGACTGTGACTAATTTCAAATTATGTATGTGTGTATGATTGTCAATGAATTATATTCAGATAATTTCCCCTACAATATTTTGGGCAATCAAATCATATCCTTATTTTAAAACATGCGTGTATGATTCAAGGTATGATTTTAGTGATCATATCTTTTGTATCTTTCCCGAGACCCTACAGAAACCGTGAAAAGTGTGTAGAGTGGTTAAATGCAATATTTCTCGCCTATAAGAAGGCTTCTCATCAAGGGTAGAGTCGAATTACTTTGGGAACATCTACAGCGGACTACGCGAGTCTGTCTAGCGAGTCTAGTGGGCGTGTAGAGCCTGAGCAGGGGCTTAGTGATAGGTTCTGGGTTGAGTTGACGTCAGCGGCTCGCTCCGTTGATTGGCTGCTTTGAGAGTTGTGACTCGTTCCGAAGCTTCAAATGCATAACAGCCAAAGATGTTATGGAAATAATCTCCCTCTACACGCAGGTTTCTTTCTCAGGGGAGACAAAGTCACAGAAAATTTTACTATTATTATTATCATCATTACATTACTATTACTATATTACTATATTCTGTATATCTATATACAATTTATATAACTGTATACTTAACATTAATTCATGAAGGACAAAAAGGCTGTTTTTATAGTTATATATTCAGTGTAAAATAGACTGTATGCTTAAATGTAACCATACTTCAAATAATAATAATAATAGTTTCTGTTACAGAAAACAATACTATTTGTTATAAAATATCTCTACAATTTTACCCTTCGAATTACATTAACTCTTTCCAGAAATCTCAGGGGGGGCAAGTGCCCCCTGCCTCCTCCTACTGGCGCCCATGCTTCTCATACTCTTTCCTCAACGCACGCGAATCTGCCAGATTTTTTTCCCAGTGTACAAAGCGTGATGACGTCAAGTTGAATATCATCCATTTTTTTTCTTTTATTATTTTTTATTTATTTACTTTCATTTGGGATTACGCTTTAAGCAGTTCTTCCCATATCTATGCACTGTACATAAACTTAGATATTTCTGTTTTTTACCTTGTGCACATTATTATTAAAAAATCACTATTAATAAAAAAAATCTTACTAAATTGTTATGCCACATTTTCTAAAAAATGATAATATGTATCCATCTGTAAGGTTAGGTTCTCATATCACAGATTCCAAACACAGGAATTGCACAGATTGTAAGTATTTTGTAGAATGTCTCTCTTTCTTGTATTTTATCTATTACACTCAAATAATCTTCTTTATTGCCACATCAAAGAATAGAAAAAAATGTGGTAGTATGTTGTTTCGTTGTTAATGTGGTAGTATGTTGTTATTAAAACAACGTTTTTGTGTGTAGTAGGAATCACAGAAAAGCGAACATAATCTATAAAACAAGATAAAATAAAGATATTTTTTTAAAAAAATCTTTCTTCTTTTATTAAACATGAGCATTGTAAAATGGCCACAGTGCTCTACATCGCGAATTTCATCAAAAAATAAACAAATAAATGAGTTGATACACGTCCAGAAGGTCATTTTCATGTGGAAAATAAATGTTAGACAATCGTGAGATTATCATACTCTGATGATAATTGTATACGGATTCAAATATATTGACAATAGTTAATGAATTAACAATTTATATTTGTGGCAATTCAATACATCCTAATTCAACCCTATCTCCAGGCGCGTCGCCTGATAATGTTCGCATGAGCACGTGAACACTCATGTATATGTCTTAAATTACGTACATATTAAATGTACACACGCACACACACATACGCATATTTATTCGAAAAAATACTTTGTTTGATGTACGAGTATTTACACACAATTTACTCTGACACGACTTATTTCACGTCTGATAACTTTTAGATAGTTGGTAACACTGACTCCTACGGTGTTCCACGGAGGGCGTTGAACACAAATGCTGTGCGTGTTGCATAGAGCTGACAGCTAAGGGGCTGTTGGCCACTATACCCCGAAGATGTTCACTTCGCTGTGCGAACACTGATGCAAGCGACAATACTTCTTACGTTCGGCACCAGAGTGCAGCATATTCAAGGCATGTCTAGGGGCACTCGAAAAGGTCTGTGCTACATAGTTGCAAACTTTAGCGAGAATTCGCTAAACCTGGTGGATTTTAATGTGGAGAGGGACAATTTCCCCTAGGTCCTTCTTGTATTACTTCAAATATAGCGTGAATTTGGGGGAAAATTGTTGAAAATAAATTGAACTGTTATTCTCACTTTTTCAATTGAAGATGAAGTTACAAGGGAGAGGAATAAACCTGCATTCAGTATAAAAACATTATTGTGAACACTCGAATGCGAACCGTACGCGACGCCACTACCTATCTCCACTCAAGTTAAATGCAAGGCTACCTGCACAAATATCGAATGAATAGTTTTCACCATGTGCCAAATTTCCACTCAATATTTTGTCGATTCCTTTGTTACAATCAAGTATTATTTACACAATACATGTAGGAGGTGAGTTACATGTGAAATTCCACATTGGCCAGCTCCTTCTATCTCTTTAAAGCATCAAAAGTAAGAACGAAAGTTTGTAGGGTAGTGGTTACCGTTCAGGATTGTCAACCTAATAGTCGTAGGTTCAAACCCCTCCGATGGCAGAAACGTTTCGTAAGTTTTAGACATATCCTATTGTTCATTGTCCAGGCCGTGTGAAATTAGATGGTTCTGTTTGGTATTAACTATGAAATATTAAAGAATAAAATCTCCATTTCAACAAACTGAGAAGAGGGGAAAAAATTGGAAACTTCTTATAAATATGAAAATTAAATTCGTGTTTTTAGTTGCGTGATTGCAGGTAAAATCGAAAATCTTACGCGGAAGATCTTATCTTGCTCTGAACTCACCAAAAAGATATTTCGCCCCGAGAATGTATCAGATGACAATTTTAAAATGTTTTTTTATTGTTTCATGTTGATAATTTGATCAATGCATGAATTCTTGACGCTCAGGCGATAACGTCCCCTCTCCTCTTTTCTTCCCCTATCCCTCTCCTCTTTCCTCCTTCTCCTGATTCTATCTCATATTGCTTCCTATTCTCGCCTTTTGTCTCACCCCGCTCGGGTCCGGTATCCCATTCTACACCCTCTATTGCGGAGGGTTTTTTTAAATTTATTTTTTATGAAGATTATGTGATACTAATTATGAAGAACAAAAATTTGGAGCGCAGAAACAAGTATTTACGAATGTACAGCCGTTTGAAGTTGAGATATTGTCGTTTGAAATTGTTGAGTCCAAATTTCCCACCGATTCCGGGCTCCGCCCCTAGTGTAATTGACCTACCGCCCCCTATCGCTACCGCGGCCCCGCTTTTTAAAGGCATGTTAGAAATTGGCCGGAGTCACCTGCCCCCAACACTATTTCTCACTGTTTTCCGCGTTGACACATGAAGATACCAAAATTAAGGCTGAAATTAAACCTAAGAAGGTAACTTACCTCTTTTTACCAATGCCAGGTACTGAATTTAGTGTTGCCCACGGGACGAGACGGGACAGGCTTTTAAAAATTCGAGACGAGACGAGATTGACCATGTGTCATAAGACAAACGAATATTTTCGAGACGAGACAGCATTTCCACGAGACGAGACAGGCCAAAGTCTCGTCTCGTGGGCAACACTAACTGAATTGCGGGTCGAAGTTAAATTTGTAAGTCCAAAAATGAAGTAACCCCTAAGCTGAAAGTCCTTGTTGTCCTTTTCCACAGAATACCACCCTCCACTCCCTTCCCATCATAAAAATAAGAAGTCGCAAATTATCCCATACCACAAGTCATTTAGAAAATACAACCCTCCCCTTTACGGCCTGCAGTTGCCAAAAAGAAATAATTAATTCCAATTTCTGAAGTCGCATAAATGAAATCCAATGTCTGAAATGTCCAACCCGCCAATATATCACACAAATAACATATCGCAATCGCAAATGTTCCCATTGCACAAGTCAATCATAAAAAGAAAAAGAAAAATATCAGACTTGCGCCTGTGACATGAATCCATCATCCGCCATCATAGAAGCTTTGAAAAACCTTTTTGACGTTACGAAAGGAATTTTAATATAAAAAAACAACGTAAGTTTCGTAGCACGTAGATCTAAAAAATTAACTTCCGCGCTATTTGCAAACACTGTTTGTTATGAGGAACTAAATATTTTCACGAAAATATTTGAAATGTGCCTGAAATCGAGGGTGTAGAAAGGGGTACCGGAGCCCCCCGCTCTTCTCCACTCCTCTTATCTCCTCTCCTGTCTTCGATTGCAGACTCCAGCGTACAATTTTCTTTTCCTCTCTTTTACCTTATTCTCCACTCCCCTCTTCGTGTCTCCTTCACTTCTCTCCTCTCATCGCAAAGCAAACAACTATACATAATTTATTCATTTCCAATGTGTGACCAATTTATTCTGCGACCACGTGGGTGTAACACAGTTAGGCTGACGAATAAAATGCGTGAGACTTAATAACAAGTAATTTGCTGGAGAACGAAGTGAGAAAGTCCAATTACATAAGGTCCTCCTCGATGGCGCAGTGGTAGCTTCGTCGCCTTGTAATCAAGGGGTCCCTTGTTCGATACCCGGTGGAGGCACATTGAACAGTGGTTCGGATCTCACTTTAAACTGTAGGTCCAGTTCCAATTAGCCTTACTGTGCACAAAGTGGACTTAAAACAACAATTCAATCCATCCAATTACATAGGGAAAAAGCCGCCGTAGTTGCTTGGAACATTCGTCGGATTGAAAATATTTTATTTTTAAAGAGAATAATATTGTTTAATAAAAGTAATAAGATTTCTCTATACTAAATTTCTAACAGAGTATTAGGACGGGCAACTGCCCCCCCCCCCCCTCGTGCGCACGCCTATGATAGGCACGAGAGCACTGGCTGCTTACATTAAGAAGCTTACTGTACAATGGAAGCGAATCTTAATGGTTTCCGTATAATAATCAATTCCGGAATTACTCTTCTGAAAGCTTCACGACGTACTAAAGACATGTAAATCTCGCGCTCCCTGACGTAACACCAGGATTGCCAACCTTCAATCTCCCATATTTCCAACACGACTCCAAGTTACAAAACACAAAGTAACAACGTGCCAAAATCCATTCACATCCATTTCCCATTCTTCTTGCAAGTCATAACTTGCTGTATAAACACTACTAAAGTAATGCATAACACATAATGGCATATATTTAGTTCATACCACAGGGAGATGGTAACGATGAAAATGACGTCATAAATAATAGGCTCATTACTCCACTACATCTCCGTGAGCTGAAAACAATAGAAAACGTTCGTATGGAACATAATCTTCACAAATGACGCAAAAATTATCACCTTCTCGAGGGGGTATGGCACTACTTTACTATAGGGGTGACACCTATAAATCATTTATTTCACACTTTTTTACATTGCTAACGTACTATTCTGGAATGCGGAACTTTTCTTTAGGTTAAATAATGAATTTCTAACGAAAATAATGTCTATTTCTTACATTTACGAGTACTTACTGTTACTCGTTACTTCGATTCTGTAACACACATTATGGCGGTAGCGTACTGGTTCATCGCGCGTTGTGATAGTGTTTTGTCGATTTATGCAGTGTTGCAACCTTGTTCACCGGAAAATATCTACTTTCGTGCCCGGATTTGAAATTATGCTAATACCTCGCAAACCATTGACGTTAGCCCCAAAAACCATTCACGTTAGCCCCACAAACCATTTTCCGTAAGGTTAGGTTAGGTTAGGCAAGCATAGTTGAAAAAAAAATTAAAAAATAAAAATACTCGACACGTCATGTTCTAGTGAAAACACTGGCTACGGGGTTTACGTCATCTAACACATCTAACACATTGTGCTCTTGTGCAGAAAGCAAATGGCGGCAGCAGAAACAGCGTGTCGGACAAAGATTTTCGCCGAAAACAACATGCATTCCATTAAAATGGATGAAAACTACGTTCACGAACTTCCACAACGCTACAGAAAATGATTTCCGTAAGTACTTTCTGCTGTAAATTTGAAGAAATCCGTCACCCCTATAGTAAAGTGTTACCGGGGGTATTATTCGTATTACATTTAACACTAAGCTCACCCTCGTGCACTATTTATAAATTACGCTATGTAGATTTATAGTACTTACTCCTTCTCCATTGTCAGAACGTCATGTTTGTAAGACCTGCGTCCATTTCAGCTCTCCAAAGTCCTAGAAACGTACCGTCACACTCCAAATTGCACTGAACACAACACTTACACATTAGCACATTAGTGGAAATCCACGCGAATTGCACGTAATAATGAAAACTCCATTCAACCATGTTCAAAGTTTGCGCTATCTCGGAAAGCAGCTTCATTTCGTCTCTGCGCCTGCCACGAGCTGCACGAGTTCTATCGTGTCACGTGACCCTGAGGAGCTTCGACGTTATCGCTTGCATGATACGCGTAATAGCGGAGAGGCGAACTTGTAATCGAACGATACGTCTGCTTGTTTCATTTCTGGCTGGAACCAAGTAAGGGGGAAACCTGCAGGTTTTTTTTTTTTTCCTTTTTATCAGCGCTATCGGCAGAGGCGTCTCCTGAACGAATGCTGCGCATGCGTCAATTGTGGGAAAAAGGACAGCTTGCTCTGCGACGACATTAATGAGCATTTCTACATTCTAATTTCTTCATATAGGAGAAGTATTTATTTTACACGAGAACGCTCAACTAAGATTATATTACATTTCTTGGATCTGAAGTGACGCATGCGTCATAGTGTTGCCCACGGGACGAGACGGGACAGGCTTTTAAAAATTCGAGACGAGACGAGATTGATCATGTGTCCCGAGACAAACGAATATTTTCGAGACGAGACAGCATTTCACAGCATTTCCACGATACGAGACAGGCCAAAGTCTCGTCTCGTGGGCAACACTAATGCGTCAATTGTGGGAAAATAAGTATTACCTTCTTTCACTTCAGATCCAAGAAATGTAATATAATCTTAGTTGAGCGCTCTCGTGTAAAATAAATACTTCTCCTATATGAAGAAATTAGAATGTAGGAATGCTCATGAATGTCGTCGCAGGGCAAGTTTTCCTTGTTCCCACAATTGACGCATGCGCAGCATTCACCGCATGCGTTCACGAGACGCCTCTGGACCAGTGTTGCCACAAAAAGTGAAATTCCCCTTTATGAAGGGATATTCGAACTAATTTTTAGGCGAAATGGAATGTAAAAACCAGAATTCCATGGAAATTTTAATACATCAAACTCAATATTAGTACAGATTATGTATTATTTATTATTACTACTACTATTATTATTATTAGATTATTAGTGAAGGGAAAAACTGAGTGCCAAACGGGAATTTTTCCCCTTAGAAAGGGAAATTGTGCCCTCAGATTGTGGCAACACTGCTCTGGACGATATACATTCTTGCAGGCAGCTGCGGCGGCGACAGGATTAATCATCTAAATTCCCAAGTTTTTTCGTTTCACGGCGCCAGTAGTGTTTCAAGATTTTCCCGCGGCACCCAAGTCAGAATGTAGGCCTATCTAGCACTTGCAATGCTTAGTTAGTGAAGTTAGGTTGCTTTCCTTAAGTTAAAAAATAAACACTTGTTTCAAATTCAGAAACATTTTATGTGTAAAAAAGTACTGAGTAAGCACATATTTGGAATAATCATATCATTTCAGTGAAAATATTGGAACATTTCGCGACGACCCTGTAAGATGGTCGCGGCGCACACTTTGGGAACCACTGATCTATATCCTGTCCCGGTAATCTCTGGAGCAGGCGAACAAGTAGTGACGCGAGACGGCTCCACCAATGAACACGCGAGAAGGGGGAAAGCGCCTGCAGTTACCAGCCTTCAAGCAGCCGTACTGCTTCGCTCTGCCCACTCGATTTCCGCCCCTTCTCTGACGTTATGCGCGACCTTGCTCCGGAGTTAGCTCGGACGGGGTATATGGGTGCTGAGTGGGTGCGAAGAAAACATGAAACATGCATGCATGCTTTAACCATTACATCAAGTAACTAACAACTTGTAATAGGCTTATATGAAAATATGCCATTGAAACAACACTACTAAAGCTCTCGCCACAAAAACAGTCCATTCAAGGTCGTAGCTCCCCCTTGCCGCCTCCACACCCCTGGCTCTCCTGTGTTGCCACACTTCATCTAAGCTGCTCAATCGACACTTTACGCTTTGTACATATGCGGTTGATGTCGTCAGTTGAAACTGTTGCTTATTGGCAACACTGTAGGTGGGTGGCGTGACCTTGACTGCACTGTTTTCGTGACGAGAGTTCTAGTGCTTTCTTAGCTTTCTTTGACCACAACAGCCACATGCTTTGCAATCCGAAATGATCAAAGCTTGTTTTGACACTTTTATGTACAGATAGGCTAATTGGGACTGGATATACAGTTTTAAAGTGGGATCCGAACCACTATGTGCCTACACCGGGTTACAGTCAGTGATGTGCCGTAGACTATAAGTTTACGTCTACATGCGTTGTCTACACGTAATCTACGCGTAGATTACATTGGGTTGTAGTTTACATAGACTACGTAGACAATCAAAAGTGCGTTAAAATTAATTTTCAAGGGTTTCATGAAAGGAAAGTGACATTTTTTCTAACGAAATTAAAAGAAACCTATTTACAACAAAATTTCTCTTCTCTTCTATCATCAACTATGGAAGAAGATAAATAGTATGCAAAAAACAACAACAGATGGCAGTCGTGAGGCGAGAGTGGTCTTTTCCCCATAAAACACTAGAATATTTCCTATATTAGGTTTCTTCCTAGGTGAGAAATTGTTCAAATTTGGAAGAAAGAGTATGAAAAGTTCTTCTCAAACATGAACAACTGATACACAGTATAATTTTATTCTAATTCCATGGCGCCCTTTGCTAAGTTATCACCTTTCGCCATGTTGTTTACACAGATTACGTAAACTACGTGTATAAAATAGTCTACGTGTAGAATGTAGACTATCGTTGTTTACACGTAGACGTACATCACTGGTTACAGTCTGCCTATTAATTTACAAAAACGAGAAGCAACAGTTTTTTTTTCGTAAGCGCATGCGCATTTGTGTCGTTAGTTCTGTGATTAGATAGAGAAGTAAAGATGGCATCGTAATCGTTTTGAATATTAAACACACATATACTCGTACACGATAAATATATAAAGGTCTGTAGTATAATTTTGATGTGTAAGAACAAACATTCAAATCTAAATTTAAAAATATTATGTTCCATGAAACTAGATGATGGTACAAAATTGCAGTTGCGTGCATCATAAATATAATTTTAAAAATTTACTATTTAAGGTCAAGTTCTTATTTCGTAACGCTTCAGTTAGAAAATTGTTCTGCATTTCTCTTGAGTGTAGTAGATATCATATACCGTCATTTTTCCAGTCAACTTTAAACCGACTACCGTGGCACAGGGGGTCCCGGGTTCGAATCTCAGCTTGGCCATGGATGTCGCTTGTCATCATCGTCGCGATTAGCCAAAAATGGCAGAAAACAGAAGAAAAATAAATCGACCCTAATCAATTGCCGTCAATTTCCTACTAATTCTGAAAATTGTGTACTTTTGGAAATGTTGTAGCGCAAAAGAATGTTTACTAATATGTAATTTAGACAAATTTTGCGCAGGATACATGGGGTACAATGTGGATTTATTGCTTTAGGGCGTACAGTGTAGCCCCGTACCCGCTGGACTTGCACCACTGCGTATATAAACGCACGCACGCACACTGCAGAAGACCATCAATCCATCCATTTCCCAGAAGTCCTAGCTACTTGGGGTTCCCGAGAGAGTTCTTGTATTGTAGGCCTCTCTCCCGTCTCCTCGCCTCCTTGCCGAAGCTTGTTGAAGCCTGATGCCGTGATTAATGATACAAGTTTCGCACCGAGAGTGTCGTCCTCCCGAAACTAACAGGCCAAATGGAAGGAGCGTCGAAAGACTGGCGACGATCATCCCGAAGACGGGTGGAGGGAAGAATCAACACTGGCCGGAATGTCCTGAGATAAGGGCGGGACGCACGGGGGAAGCTAATCAAGGAGAGCGGTGGGCTCAAGTGCATTTTCTTATGACCACTTTGGTGGGGGAGGGGAGATGGGTGTTCGAACCCGAATACAAACTTATCCGAATCTATCCCCTGCAGAAATCGAATCTTGGATTCAATATCGGAATACCGAAACCTGGATTCCGAGACGTCAAACTCAGATCCTGGATTCCGGTAACTGAACCTCTTATCCTGAATTCTGCATCTGAACTAGGGATGGCCAGATCCGGATCCTGGCGGATCCGAAATCCGGATCCGGTTGGTTCCGGATCCTAAGGATCCGGATCCTAAAATTTTTCGGATCCGGAATTTTCAGATCCGGATCCGGATCCGGTACTTTTGGATCCGGATCCAGAACTTTCGGATCCGGATCCGTTTTGCCATCCCACATGCGCTTCTTTGGAAAGTAAGAATGTGCTTATAACATATTGTTACCCGCTAATATACATATATATATATATATATATATATATATATATATATATATATATATATATATATATATATATATATATATATATATATATATATATATATATATATATATACATACATCAGTGGCGTGCCCAGGATTTTCGAAAGGGAAGGGTTATGTATACTTTTCTTGGCAGTCAGCCCTCATATTGTCATATTTTCCTACCTTTGACGTTCTTTTTTTTAGGAATACTGGACGAAAGGGGGGGTTATAACCCCCATCAACCCCCCCCCCCCTTGGGCACGCCACTGACATACATACACACACACACACACACACACACACACAAAAAAAACTTTTTTAGGGGGCAAAACCCGTCTCAAATGTCAAAATGAGGAGAAATTGAAATGGGGATCTGACCCCGAAACCACCCTAAATATAGCATAGGAAGAAACAGGGGGCATAGGGCCTCTCTATACACCTGTCAAATTTCATGGAAATCGGATGGGGACACAGGGGTCAGATGATCCCCACGTCAATTTTTCCTCATCTTGACATTTGAGACGGGTTTTGCCCCCTAAAAAAGTTTTTTAGCCGAAACAAAAAAACACGTATTTCTTCCTTTGGGCCCCTCTATACACCCGCGAAGTTTCATGAAAATCGGAGGGGGACACAGGGGTCAGATCCCCACTTCAATTTGTCCTCATCTTGACAATTGAGTGGGTTTTGCCCTGTAAAACCGTTTTTTTAGCTGAAACAAAAAAACACGTATTTCTTCCTTTGGGCCCCACTATACACGTGCCAAGTTTCATGGAAATCGGAGGGGGGACACATAGGTCAAATGCCCACTTAAATTTGTCCTCATATTGACATTTGAGGGGGGTTGCCCCCTAAAACAGTTTTTCAGCCGAAACAAAACAAACACGTATTTCTTCATTTGGGCCCGTTTATACACAAACTTGCCAAGTATAATGGAAATTGGAGGGGGACACAGGGGTCAGATCCTCACTTCAATTTATCCTCATCTTGACATTTGAGGGGGTTTTGCCCTGTAAACCCGTTTTTTAGCTGAAACAAAAAAAACACGTATTTCTTCCATTGGGCCCCACTATACACCTGCCAAGTTTCATGGAAATCGGAGGGACACAGGGGTCAGATCTTCACTTCAATTTGTCCTCATCTTGACATTTGAGGGGGTTTTGCCCCCTAAAACCGTTTTTTAGGTGAAACAAAAAAAAAAACACGTATTTCTTTCTTTGGGCCCGTTTATACACACATCTGCCAAGTATCATGGAAATCGGAGGGGCACAGTGGTCAGATCCTCACTTCAATTTGTCCTCATCTTGACATTTGAGGGGTGAAACGAAAAGACACGTATTTCTTCCGTTGGGCCCCACTATACGCCTGCCAAGTTTCATGGAAATTGGAGGGGGACACTTAGATAACCTCGCTTGTTAGTCTTACACTTTGTAATTATATAACACTGCATATATTATAATGTTCTATTTTAATTTGTAAAACTGTAACTGTAGAACAATTGTATAATTTTTGTATAACATTTCTATCTTGTTATATGTGTTAAAGGTTTCATCCTGGAATGGAATGTCTCACATTTATGTGTGTTTTCATTTCCAATACATTGGAATGAATACATATTCGTTTCAATGGCGTTTACAAAATCACCTCTGACATTTTATGTTAAACAAGTAAGATTTTTTTGTGCACGAGTGTGTTAGCCGATGCGTAGCAAAGTATTTTAGGAACAACACTTGAAAAAAATTCTTGTAGGACTAACTAATGAAAAATTTATTTGTAATCGAAGATCA
The DNA here is from genome assembly GCF_977018435.1 of Lepisma saccharinum. Classification (NCBI taxonomy): domain Eukaryota; kingdom Metazoa; phylum Arthropoda; class Insecta; order Zygentoma; family Lepismatidae; genus Lepisma; species Lepisma saccharinum. The sequence continues at coordinate 33,252,478 of NC_139252.1, read as the reverse complement.
TAATACCTTTTAAGGTGTGGTAATATTATAATGGGATTGAGATATGAAACTCTCGGATCCGGATCCAGATCCGGAATTTTCGGATCCGGATCCAGATCCGTAACTTTTGGATTCGGATCCGAATCCGTTTGGCCATCCCTAATCTGAACCTATGATCCTGGATTCCAGTGTCTGAATATCGCATCCTGGATTCCACCATCTGAATCTTGGATCCTGAACTCCGGTTTCTGAACGTCTGATCCTGGATTCCTGTGTCTGAACCTTTGATACTGGATCCTGGTGTTTGAACCTTGATCCCGGATTGCGGCATCTGGACCTCGCATCCTGCATTCCGGCATCTGGACCTTGGATCCTGAATTCCAGTGTCCGAACCTCTGATCCCGGATTCCGGTATCTGAACCTCTGATTCCTGAATTCTGCATCTGAACCTCTGATCCTGAATTCCAGTGTCTGAATATCGCATCCTGGATTCCGCCATCTGAATCTTGGATCCTGAATTCCGGTATATGAAGTGGATTCCAGAGTCCGAACCTCTAATCTTGGATTCCGGTATCTGAACGTCTGGTCCTTGATTCCGGCGTCTGAACCTCGGATCCTCCATTCCGGCATGTGAACCTCGGATCCTCCACTTCGGCATCTGAACCTCGGACCCTCGATTCCGGCGTTTGAACTACAGATCCTATATTTAGCATCCGAAACACTTATGCTAATTTCAATTGTGGATCCGATAGGTCTATCCAAAAACTGAATCATGCTTAGAATTGCTTCTGGAGTAATTCAAATTAACCTCCCAACCTCGATGTGGTTTGCTTTCCCTGTCGTTTGGGTATATGGGATAGAAAATAGGCTTGCTATGCCACGAAACTATCACAGTTCTAAGCAATTGAGAAACCAAACCACGTGAAGATTCACTTTTTTTCTTAACATCTAAACGGTGTTCCGAAATTTTGGAAAACAACTGTGCTAACTCAGACCGTAGGCCGATAAATTGCGATAAATTAATTTTTCGATTTGTCATAGATCTCGATTTGTAGACAATTATGAACTCCGGGAAAATATTTTATGACCCCAAAAGGACCTCGAGTACATGGAAATGCATAGATTCATTGACTGCTATATTGACAGGCTGATACTTACCAACCTTCTTATATAAAATGTTATGTTTGGTGTTACAGTAGCGTGCAAGGAGACGATGTGACGTCAGAAAAACTACTAACAATTTTTCCCCCCATATTTGCACATCAGTTCTCCAATAGATGACTCTGTATATTACGCTTTATAAAAATGAATTTGTATAGTGTTTTTCGGGAAATATTGCTTGAAGAGACATACAGTAAAACTACTTAAAACTTTAGATAAATTATTTATATCCTTGGTTACATTTATGATAAATTGGAGTTATAAAGTGACTTCAATATCTTACCTCTTACGATAAGTAATTAAATATTCCTCAAAATAAGAAACAAGCAACTACTGTACTGCATGTTTGTGAAATTCTTAGTTTACATAGGCCTATTCCACAAACAAAAGCATGTAGTGATCATTAGTGACTGGATATTCCTCTAAAAAGGACTATAGTTTTTTTTTGCACTCCACTAAAACTATATTTTAAATGAAAGCTCGATATATACCGTTTAGATCCTAAAAAGGGATGCATTAAATTTCGTATTAATGTGTCCCTTTTTATATATGAATGGTACATATTGTGCTTTCATTGAAAATAGTATTTTTAGTGGAGTGCAAAAATAAACTTTTGTCTTTTTCATTTCCTTTTTTTGAAGGTAAAGTACAGCGAATAATCTTACCATCCGTTTCGATAAAATCTTCCTTGCAACAGCTTACCGCCTTCCATAGCTTGCTTCCACTTGTACCTGGCTTCGCCATTTCACTGACATTCAATACTGTCATTACTGTTACACAGTTAAGTTAAAACTATTCTAAAAAACTTTACAATAAAAGTCTAAATCTAGCAGATAAGTTTTCAACCCAACAGGCGTGCTGCTTACAATCCGTTTGTTGCTGCTTAAGCCCAGATCGCATTGTTTGAACAATCGCTGCAACGTACTCCCAACACACACGGAGGGGAAGTAAGGTAGAAGGCGCTTGTTCTTTTTTTCCTCTAAACTGCACCAAGTAGACAATTGTTGCAGTGGCGGATTAAGCTTCCTCGCCGCCCCTAGGCACAAACTTAATGTGTGCCCTTCTAAAAAGAAAAGTAGTAACTTATTTGCAGTATTTTTACAGGCTAATATAAAAATTAGTGAACATACTGAAATAAAAAACAAAGGATAAAAATCAATAACAAACAATTCATTTTCTGTATGTGCTATACCTAAAATTATGTAATGTATTGAGAAATTAAATTCACCACTCACCAGTCATAAATGAAGCCGCTTCCGCCTCACTTTGGTTGCAGCAAACTCGTGTGTAAGTTCTTCAAAGTTGATGTGTCCATCAGTCAAGATGTCTGCTTAGATGTGGAGAATAGATAACTCGTTCAGTCTTTTATTACACATGGTTGAACGGAGATAAGTTTTCAGTCTTTTTAGGACCGAAAACGAACGTTCAGCTGAACAGTTTGTTTCCGCAGTACACAAAAATATTCTTAATGCATTGTCCACAATCTTGTCTTACCTGCTATGAGTCCTTGCGATTTAGAAAAATCGTTTTCAGCATTCTGATTAATTCCACGTCTTAGAAGAATGTCAATTGTAGACTCATTCAGACACCACTCGGCAGGATCGTCACTAACGAAATTTGCACTCTCACTGTCATAATCAGGAACTCCTACGAACTGAGGGGAAACTACCTCAGGTGCACTTTCTTCCTCCACTAAACCCACAATATTTTGCGTTTCACAGAGTTCACTCGATGTAGCCGCTTCCACTTCAATTTTTGAACTGCTTTCGGAAATCACTTGTTCCTTTCGCCTAAAAAATGTGTCCACTGTACCAAGCTTTTTCTGTAAGGTTGCTTCTCTTTCACGCTTTTCGTTTGCAAGTTTACGATAAGCCGTCCCACTTAACTTTGTTCGCTTCATGCTGCCTGCTGCATATAAAAAAAGAAAATGCAAACGCACTAGCAACAAACTGAATGCACCAGCCAGAGAATACAGTAAGACAGAAACTAGTTGCGGTCCACGCGAAAGCTGCACTCACTCACTCAGTTATCAGCAGTGTTTATGTGTTTATTTTTTTTTAAGACTGGCATTGTTACAGATGCGAGTTTCAAACAATCAGTCTTCTTTCTTGCCTGGCCATTAACAAACGCTTAGTGGAAGATCGAGGGGTATGTATTTACAAAAACAAACCAACAAAGGCTGGGCGGCTTGCATTATCATTGTAAGCGATGCATTCCACAGCAAGGGTTAAAAACAAATTGATTGGCGCCTGAAGGAGGCAGAGGAGACGAAACATTTGTTGATAACACATAAATCCGATACATCAAGGTTTCTTTCGAATGAAGCGAAAGCGTTGCAAACTGTTGATTTGAGACATTAGTTTCATAAGTCTAAATTGTCACTATGTACGTAAGACACTTTTTATTATTGATATTCTGGAAAAAAGATTTGCCGCCCCCAAGAGTTGCCGCCCCTAGGCACGTGCCTAGTGGGCCTATTTGGTAATCCGCCACTGGTTGAATGTTTTGTTCAAGGCGCTTGTTCTTTCTTTCCTCTAAACTGCACCAAATAGACAATTGTTGAATATTTTGTTCAAGGCGCTTGTTCTTTCTTTCCTCTAAACTGCACCAAATAGACAATTGTTGAATGTTTTGTTCAAGGCGCTTGTTCTTTCTTTCCTCTAAACTGCACCAAATAGACAATTGTTGAATGTTTTGTTCAAGGCGCTTGTTCTTTCTTTCCTCTAAACTGCAGCAAATAGACAATTGTTGAATGTTTTGTTCAAGGCGCTTGTTCTTTCTTTCCTCTAAACTGCACCAAATAGACAATTGTTGAATGTTTTGTTCAAGGCGCTTGTTCTTTCTTTCCTCTAAACTGCACCAAATAGACAATTGTTGAATGTTTTGTTCAAGGCGCTTGTTCTTTCTTTCCTCTAAACTGCACCAAATAGACAATTGTTGAATGTAGTGTTCAAGGCGCTTGTTCTTTCTTTCCTCTAAACTGCACCAAATAGACAATTGTTGAATGTTTTGTTCAAGGCGCTTGTTCTTTCTTTCCTCTAAACTGCAGCAAATAGACAATTGTTGAATGTTTTGTTCAAGGCGCTTGTTCTTTCTTTCCTCTAAACTGCACCAAATAGACAATTGTTGAATGTTTTGTTCAAGGCGCTTGTTCTCTCTTTCCTCTAAACTGCACCAAATAGACAATTGTTGAATGTTTTTTTTCAAGGCGCTTGTTCTTTCTTTCCTCTAAACTGCAGCAAATAGACAATTGTTGAATGTTTTGTTCAAGGCGCTTGTTCTTTTTTCCTCTAAACTGCACCAGACAATTGTTGAATGTTTTGTTCAAGGCGCTTGTTCTTTCTTTCCTCTAAACTGCAGCAAATAGACAATTGTTCAATGTTTTGTTCAAGGCGCTTGTTCTTTCCTTCCTCTAAACTGCAGCAAATAGACAATTGTTGAATGTTTTGTTCAAGGCGCTTGTTCTTTCTTTCCTCTAAACTGCAGCAAATAGACAATTGTTGAATGTTTTGTTCAAGGCGCTTGTTCTTTCTTTTCTCTAAACTGCAGCAAATAGACAATTGTTGAATGTTTTGTTCAAGGCGCTTGTTCTTTCTTTCCTCTAAACTGCAGCAAATAGACAATTGTTGAATGTTTTGTTCAAGGCGCTTGTTCTTTCTTTCCTCTAAACTGCAGCAAATAGACAATTGTTGAATGTTTTGTTCAAGGCGCTTGTTCTTTCTTTCCTCTAAACTGCAGCAAATAGACAATTGTTGAATGTTTTGTTCAAGGCGCTTGTTTTTTCTTTCCTCTAAACTGCAGCAAATAGACAATTGTTGAATGTTTTGTTCAAGGCGCTTGTTCTTTCTTTCCTCTAAACTGCACCAAATAGACAATTGTTGAATGTTTTGTTCAAGGCGCTTGTTCTTTCTTTCCTCTAAACTGCAGCAAATAGACAATTGTTAGTAGTTGTATTTGACCTATTATAAACCCGAGAAAGTATGAACCCCCCTCAGGCAGATTTGCCTATACTTAAAACTAGCTCAACATGCCCTTATGAGCTTTTTGCTCAAGTGTGGAACTCTGTCTAATCCAAGATTTTTGTAAAAATGCCCTCGGGAATTTTCCGAGAAAGTATGACCCCCCTCAGATTGATTTGCCCACACTTATAAAAGGCACTTTTGTGTGATTGTTGTCCATAAACTTGTCAAAAATATGCCCATCTTGATATTTTTTTTGGCCACACTTAAAACTAAGCCACCCACACCCACATACACACCCACACCCACCCACACACATACATACACACACATATTTACTTCCGGTTTAAGTTCAATTGGATACCAGGCTCAACTTGTATATCTAGTATTAAGATAATATAATTCTTCTAGAATTGCTCTGTGACTCTCTCATTTCTTACATCATAAACATAAGATTTTTCACCTATAAGAATAACACTACATATGGTGTCATCAGGTAATGCCTCATGGAATTCACAGATAATTTTAATGTTTGTCCTGTCATTCACCACAACTTGTTTCCTTTTTGAAGTGTTGATGACAAACATGGGTCTCTGTGTTTTGAATTCATCTGGTGTGTAATACATGTCAGTATTGCCAGTAGTGACCCTTTTGAATGCTGTAAATGCTTCATATAATTTGAGGAAATCATCCTTGGACATGTCTAAATTATAATTTTCTCTAGGAAATACCTCATTTCTGCCATTTTTAAGATATATGTTCTTGATGTTGCAGCTATCAAATTTACTTGAATTTTTTTCCTGATTGTTGTGTCTTCCAGTCTGAAACAGTACCACCACAAAATCAGGCATGTCATATTGTATACTGGAGAATGAATTTGTAGCATCAAACTCATAATATGTACCAGTTGCGGGCTTCTGTACACATTGATATGTATAAAATTGTAAAAAAACCTGTGGATTTTTTATTATATCAGCTTTGTATTTAAGAGCATAACTGGCCTCATATTCAACAACAGGGATTCTTAGCTCCATAGTCTGAATAATGCATTTGCCCTCATCAGGTAGGGTATTAGGCAGAGCTTCCCCTGTAGGGTTTATTGCACTGTACCTCATCAAAGCATTATTATCATTTGCAGCTCTTCTAAATGTGATTCTTAAACCACCCTTCCACATAATATCTTTGTAACCTGAGAAGAATCCTGGCAATAGGCGCATCGGGAACAGCACTGTGTGGTTCTTAGATAATATCTTATCACCAGCCTCAAATCCACCTATTTTGTAGTAAGAAGCCTCGGTTTTGGATAATTTTAATGTGGCCAAAGCTGTGGAGGTAATGCCGGGATAATCCACTCTGTTTATAACAACACCATGCTTTCTGATCTCAATTTCAGAGAATAGATGCGGCACAAAATTATCTACCAATCTTATATTTGAATTTGCCGGATAATCTGTACCATCGAGCTTTACAACATCAAATTTGATGTATAAATCTGCTCTGTGGGGGTGTATAAAGCCATCCCCTACATCAAGATCAACCTCAATCTCTGTGTTGGGTTGATTTAAATTTGCAAATGTCCTCCTGTTTGGAGGGAATGATTGTAGCTCATAACTCTCAATATTTTCCATTTTTTTGTATGTATTTTTATTTAAATATTAATCTCTATGATAGCAGTTGTTGTGGCTCCAGCAAAATCAACTAATTCTTCTTTTTCATCAACTCAATGTAATCTATTCTATTATGGCACACAGGAAAATATAATGTTGGGGATGGAGTGTAGATGATCGGTTCCATGAATTCAGAGTTAGGTTTGAATGTTGCAATAATGCCGGTTTGTTTGTGAGTGCCTATGCCATTTGATTTGGTGATCATACCCTCAGCCACATTACAGTGAATATTCAGAGTCTCTATGGCTAAGAATTTAGGTATATTCATAGCAGTGTGTTTGATGCCTGGTTCAAGTTTTGTGTTGTTCTCAAAGCCTAACAGCTCTCCTATAGTACCCAGATCCACTGTTTCTGTAGCAGATACAATTTCTACTCTGTGAGTGACAGAATTTTGACTTAACACTACACCTCTGGGTAATTGAGCATTTAGAGTGGAGAGATTATATTGCCCTGGAGTGATGACAATTTTTTCATCCCCAACTGCAATTGTATTGTTGTGGTGTGTAATATTAGGGATTAAGTACATGCCATAAAATGCTCTGAGAGCTATTGTTTTGGGATACACTATGTCATCATGCAATTTGAGTTTCAATATTGAATTTTGGCTGGTGAGATGGAATACCCCCATGATGTTTTAAATACCACAAGGCTTTTTGAAAATCTTCAATTGATGGTTTATTTATTTGAGACATATATCTAAGAACAGATAAACACAAATGTCCGCAATTAACATCTTTGAAGTTTTGAACACGGGCATTATTGTAATAAAGATTAGCTGAATTTAGATATTTTATTAAATTTTCAGGTGGAACACCTCCAAATGAATCAAACACAAATGCCTCATCTTTTAAATATTTAAGATAACAAATCTAGTGAGTGCCTTGATTTTTGTACTTATCCAAATTAACAATGCCACACTCTTTGTTGAGTGGTTGTTCTGGCAAAGAATCAGACATGTACACACCTCTGAAATGTTTGATGCCCAGTGGCTTGATTAAAGCTTCAATATCTTGGTTTGTAAGCGCTCTTGTTTTTTTTAAACTTATTCATGGCTCTCTTAACACCTTTGCCTTGTTTCTCAATGGCCAAATTATGGCGCCTCTGCTCATCTAATTCTGCCCTATTTTTCTTGGCATCTATTACTGTTTTTGCTATGGCAGCTGATCCCCCAGCCAAGCTCCCAACAGCCCCGAGAGCAGCTAAGATGGCAGGGATGGTAAATATAAATCCCCCCACATGTGATTTTTTTCTTGATTGCTGTAATTTTTTTAATTGGGGGGTACTAAGCAACAATTTCATACCATGCCCCTTTGCAAGACAAGAGCTTTTTTTCTTGCGCTGCTTTTTGGTCAAAAGGCTATCAATAGGCCCAAGAGATTTGAGACCTGCATAAGGTATTTGATACATAACACCCTTGGCCTTCATTGTAGGTTTATTATATACATATTCACAACCCCCACCCCAGTTTTTGTTTGGTATTCATAGCTATGGTAGTTCCCAATGCTGCTATTTTTCACTCAAAGAAGCATCTTTGCTTACAAATCTACCAAATGCAGCCTCTTCTAATTTCTTGTCTGCAACATGTCTCTTGTCAAGATCAGAATGTGTGTTGTATGCTATGTCATGGTCTCTACAAGCAGCATCTAGGGGATTAACACCAGGATAACCTCTGTTTAATCTATGATCTAATTTTGTGCCTGGACCACAATATTGATAGCCTGGAATGTGTAGTTCAAATGGCAGCTTGTTTATAATGTCATTAACAAGGCCCCGACCCTCAGAAATATTCCAAAATTTAAGTGGTAGAGTATTAATAATTTTTATAAGATATCCAATCCCCTTAGTGTCATTCACTATAAAATTAGACAATTTTGTGCTTATCATGTCCATAATTCCAACCTTTTCATTGTAAAAATTGTGGTTGCCAGCATTTTCCTCCCCAGCTATCACCAATAACCTATCTACAAGTTTCCTGACATCATCAACCCACACAAATTCTTTAGGCAGGGTGTTGTATTGTTTGATTCCACTGCCAGTCTTGATCTGAGACCATATGGGCTTGATTAAATTATTGTATTTTGCTCCACTGCTAGACTTGACTCTTTTTTGTGTGGGATCATTGTTCTGGTATAGAGCATCTGATTTTATTAATATTTCTTTGTAATATTCATAATCTTGATCTGTATAGCTGCCAGGTCTTTTCCTAGTCATCAGTTCCCACAATCCAGGTGTGCCGGGGTACTTAACAAAAGCACCTTTTTCTCCGAGACGAGATTCTGAATATACAATCAGATCATCTCCCATAAATGTTACTCTGAAATTGCCAATTCTATGTATGATGCTACCATCAAGCTCTGTGTCAGCATATAAGCCAAACACCTCATCTTTATTGTCTTTAGGTGTAGTTAAATATTTTTGAGCAAGAAGACCCAATTCAATAGGATCCTGAGTAGCTTCAATTCTTCTAGGAGCAATAGGACTAGGTGTATGAATACTGGAAAGTGGGGTGAATGGATAATCTAATATGTTTCTTGCAGCTACAGGTACAAGCTCTGTGATCAAATTTTGATTTTGCTCTGTAACAGTTTTGATATTTTTACCTAATTCACTAATAGCATCAATTACAGGCTGTTCTGTTTGTTTGTGTTTTTCATAAATTCCTCGGTTCTCTGATTTCCATCCCTTAAATCTTTTTACAAGATAATCTCTTAATTTAAGATCATCAATAATTGGCCTTTTCATGTTTATTTATATATGTTTCAATGTCTAGAAAATTGTTGATTTTATTTCTGTATTTGCCACTATTGGGTGTTCTTGTCATATCAATTGTGACAAACCCATAACTGTCCTGGTTCCAGCACCTGCTGCAAAACTTAGAAAAATCATTGTAGCTCAAGTCCCCACCTACATATTCATCATGTATGTGTTTGAGGTTGGTATGATCTTGATGAAACACACATATAAAATTGCTGTTGTCTCGGATCAGTTGCTTCGGTATTTTTGAAAAAGTCTGTGCCAGGTAGAAACAATCTATGTTTTTGTGTCGGCCCTGTGTAAAGAAATTCCTAACCTTGTTTTGATTATCCAGTATAATGTCATCAAACACAACAACAGAATTATCGAGACATTCATGGAGTGGCTTAACATCTGGTTCAAAAGTGGCTATATCCAATCCATCATATAGCTTCATCAGCTGCTGATATTTTAATTGTTCCAAGCTCTTAGAGAAGATATACAAGTGCCTGTTTTTCCAGTCTAACCAGTTGGGTGCCAATAAAAAATTATCAACCATTAGTGTAGTTTTACCACAAGCAGATGGCCCAACAATAAGACACCTAATATTATCAGGCAGCAAGTTGCCATTTCTCTTATTCTGCTGTTCAGGTTCTGGCAGCCTTTTTATAACATCCCAGGTGTTCATATTATCACTTTGTTTGCATCGATCCAGCTGTGTTCTGGGAGTCCTAGCCATTTGACAAGTAACTTGTTGCCTTTTCTGCGGATGATTTTTTCTATGAGATATGTGTAAGGCTGTTTAGTTTTGCTGAGCTCTTGTTCATAGAACCTGCCTTTGAGAATTTCTCATCGGTGATCCTTTATTATATATGTGTTAAGGGTCTCAGGTTTAACTTGAACCACTGTAAATAATTCAGTGCTCCAGTTTCTTGTAAAGCCTCTTTTGAATAAGTGCTTATATTTGCTGATTCTTACTTGATCACCCACCCTGTATTTGGCTTTTCTTGTTGTTGGCTGGTATTTAGGATAATAAAGAGTACTGATCAATTTTTGCTCATCAGATGAAGTTACTTCAGAGGGTTTCATGTTGGTTGTGGAATGGACCGAGTTGTTATATTTTTGTAGAAGTTCTGGAAGAATATTAATCCATTTATAATTACCTTGAAGTGTAAATTGTTTATACATAAGATTTTTTAGGGTTTTGTTGAATCTCTCTACAATTGAGGCCTTGAGGTCACTGTAACTCGAATAATGTTGTATTGCCTGGCTTTTAATAAATTGTTGAAACACTGAATTATAAAATTCTTTGCCATTATCTGTTTGCAAATAGCGCGGTGATCTTCCACTCTGATTGATGATTGTTCTGATGGCTTCTGTAACACATTTTCCAGTCTTGGATTTGAGTGGCACAGCCCAGGCAAATTTTGAAAATGTGTCTATTACAGTGAGTAGATACTTGTAGCCCTTGTTGATTTTGTCTAAGTTTTTCAACTGTCCACTTGCCATTTCAATCAAGTCGCTCTGCCATAAATCATCTATGCCCTTTGTGACTACTGGCAGTCTCTTAAAATTATGTCTGGCCTGTCTGTGTAATTCATCAACAATAATTTGTCTAGACATAATATGTAAACAAGAATATTGCAACTATGGGGTGTTCAGCAGCTGATACTACAGGATTTTCTAAATACAGTTTGTCTCCTATTTGTATATAAAATTCCAGAGAGCCATCATCTTCAGCATAAGATGTTTCTAATGTAATGGGGTCTGTAAAATCCTCTAAATCTACACTGGTGATTTTTGGTTTGTTGTCAGCATTTGTTATTGATAAGGTGGGGTAGTGGTGTGCCTGTGGTTGAAGCCAATATTTGATCTTGATAGGTCTCAATGTGCCCCCAACAAAAAACTGGTAATAAAATTGTGCAGGGGACAGCATATATATTTTGCCACCTGGTGTAAATGGCGAATCATATTCTTTGTTGGGGATGCTGTACAATTCAAGAATTACTGTATGTTTAGGATTTTCAATTATGCCTGTTATTTCTTTTTCTGCTGTGAGCAATCTACTTGTTACAGATTCAAGATGCTTATTGATGGTCCTAACAACATCATCATGGCCCGGCTTGATTTTTATGTCCACAACAAGTTTCTTGTATTGTTGCACAATTTCTTGAAGCTGGGTGGCAAAAACAGACAGAGCATTTGCTTGATTGGATTCCATGGTCCCTAGCTGTTGCTTGATATTAGCTACAATTTGTTGCAAATTTTCAACAACTGCCAATTTTGAATTTTGAGCTGTAAGATCATGGACCTGTCTTCTGATATCCTCAAACAGGGCATGCAATTCATTAATATGTTGATTGGTTGGTAGAGTGGCCACTGTCTGAGTGAGATGTTTGATCTCTGCCTGGATATTCTTGATATCTTCTGATTTCAATATGCGATTCACTGCTCTCTTAATATTTTTAAGTTCCTGTGATGTATGAAGATTTGACACAGTATTTTGTAAAAATTCAAGTGCCAATTTTACATTGTTTAATTCAGAAGCATCAGCCACATTTTGCATAGCATTTTGGAGCAGAGCTATATCTGCCTGAGTGGGTGTGGATTGTTGTAAAATTTCAAGTTTTGTTTGGATATCATCGATCAAGTGATGAAAATGAGATAGCTCAGATTCAGTCTTGAGGTTTTCAAGCTTTGTGATTTGTTGCTGGACACTGGCAAGGGTATCTACAATCCCAGGCAATCGGGATTCTTGTATATTTGTCAAATCACTTTGCACTGCTGCTATTGTACCTTCAAGATGGGTTATGGTACTTTGAATTTTTCCAAAATCTTCATATGTTTCAAGTTGCAGCTTAATATTGGCTACACTGCGAGTTATTGCACTCAAAGCATCAGAAGATGGCAAGTTGTTCATAAAATTTTCAAGTGTCTCAATTTTTTTCTTTAACCTCGGCTATGGCATTGTTCAGAGGATCCAGATTAGGTATCTGGACTGATTGAATCTGTTCCTTTAGAGTGGAAATCACTAGATCAAAATCTTCTTGTGATTTTATGCTTTTGACAATTGTTTGGAGCTGTGCCTGGACAGTATTTATTTGCTCTTCCAATTGTTGTTTCAATTGCTCAGAGTTGTTAGCCTGGGTCTTAAATTTGACTTGAAGAGCTGCTACAGCCTCTTCTAAACTTTGAAAATTATCTAATGTGGCCAAATCAGTATATTTCTGAAGCAACAATTTGAGTTCAGAATCAATTTTAAGAAGAGGGTCCATGCATTGTGATTGCAAATTTGTAATTTCTAATTGAAGACTGGCATTGGGTGTGGTTTGTAAAGCTTGTAAATCACTTCTTAATTTCTTGACTCTGACATCAAGCATCAAAATCTCATCACTGTGATCTTCATGCCTTGTATGGCCAAAAATATCATTAGGCATTTTTGTTTTAGCGGTTATTTATTATTGAATATCTAATTCTTAATTCTATAAAAAAGGGTATAAGCTTGTCATATGATCCCGGGACCTCAATATATAAGCAGTCACCAGCAGAAACAGTATAAACAGTGCCAGAAATCATGTTTGAGTGCTTAATTCTATAAATATTTCTCCCTACTGAAATTTTAACATCACCCTCAGGGGTTGTAATAAATTGTAATTGCCCACCTACTGATTTAAATTATTGTTAAATATGTATAATGTTTTGCCTGTATCATCATCAACATCTGTAAGTATGCTGTTCAGATGAATAATTAACAAAGCACTTAGTTTAGATATTATATCAGAAGAGGGTTGTGGTGTTGGCAGCTCCATAATAGCCTGTTTTTTGAACCCAAATAAGTTCATAGGCATGTTTATTTATTTCAAATCATGCTCTGTGTTTGGGCATTGATTGCCATTTTTCAAATCACAATGACCCCATGGTAGAGTATGTATGCCACATGATAAAATACATCTCTTATCATCATGTGGGTCCAGAGCCACTTTTCTTACAATATTGCTAGTCAATAAGTGATCCACACTCTGAATTCTGGATTCTGATGTTCTGATGTGCATGATTTGAGGCAATTTTTATAATCTTCAAATTCAAGCTCTTTGTCAACAGTCACTCTGCCAATGCCCTTGGCCTTTTTGGCAACAGCACCACTACATGTCTCAAAACTGTACATCTTGGCCCTTAACCCAGCAAATGCCGCAATAACATCACCAAGTGTCTCATCTTTTAACTTGCCAGGCACCTTTTTGTTGTGAGGTTGAATCTTTGTATGTTCACTGGTATCAAAATATTCAAGCAATGCAGGCTGTGCTATATCTTGATAAACATCTTCTGTTTGAATATCAAGAACAAAACTATCCGTGTCCATGTACATCAATTTTACACAATTACCATAAAAAGGTTTCAACACATCATAATAGAGCTTTAACATATGTAATTTGGCCAATTCCAATAACACAGCCCCTACATAAATAGGTTTATCAAACTTAATCTTTGTTTTTTTCATGTTGAAAAGTGCCATATTTTCATCATAAATTCTTCTGTAATTGAAATTAGGCTTTGCAACCAATTTTTTGCTCAGGCTGGGGTCAGTAATTATTTTAACATCGGTATGTTTTCTGACATTTTCAATAGTTTTGCCATACACAGAATTGACCATCAATTTAAACAAAGATTTATCAAATTGGCTTTTTGCAGATGTTCGAAGCTCTGTGTTTGTAACAATATATGGCTTCAACCATTTTGAGTGCCTGAACCTCAAAACTTTTCCAACTTTGGTCACTTGAACACCATGATACATCAGGAACTGGAGGTTTTTGTAATATATGACATAACCCTGTTTTGGCTCCAGAGTCATCATCAATTTCTTCTGTTTAGAGCCAGGTGAGCACTTAACCTCAGGAATTGGGGGCAGATCAGAAAATTTGTTATGTAAATCATCAGGAATTGTCAGATCAACCTCTAAGAAGAGGCCATAGTTACTGTCATCAAAATCCTTAAGATCTTCAATATTGAAATCTTCAACCCATTCAAGCCCTGCATATGGCAGTTTATCCATCATAGCGTAACCATACAGGCTGTTTGCATCTACATACAGTATATAATTTGATGACAGTGCTGGATTATAATCAGGAATATATTTGTTATTTGCTCTGGCATATCTCTGAGAGCATTGCACCATGCCTCCTCTTATACATTGCTCCATAAACAGATACATATCTTGATCTTGGATCAGATCCAATTGCTTTTTGGTGTTTAAAAACATTGCAGACCATGCTAGGCCCGGGGCACTGTAAAAATACACTGGATCCAGTCTATAATTTTGCATAGAAGATTTTCTGAATGCCTGCAATATATCAGCTAAGAGGGTCACATCAAGTTTTAAATATGCCATGTGATAATCACCAAATGTCTGGCATTTTAAATTGTTCCACATCAATTGGGCATGGTGATAATCTTCATCAGTGATTCCAGATCCTCTGATTTTGCTGTAAAACTGTTGTTTTGGTGGCAGAGAACACTCATCAAATTTAGAAAAATCTGTAACATAATCATATGGATATACACCCTTCCGCCTAATTAATTTCAGGTCCTGATTTGGAAACAAAGCACATGTGATTTTGAATTGATCATCAGATAATTTAGTGGCCAGTGTAGCCAGGCTAGCCGATAAAATTCTGTAAGAATCAAGAAATCTTATGTGAATAGGAACACCATTAACTTTAATTATTTTGCTAACAGCAATATATTTCTCATCATTTTCAGCTAAAATATTTAAATTCTGCTTGTCAAACCCCTCATATCTGATCAGATGATGAAAATCATAATTGGATGCTCCATGGCAAAATATTGGGACAAATTTTGGTCTCTCGATCTTAATATTACAGCTATTACACAGGGCCATTTTGAATTTACCATCTGTATGAGAATGGTGTTTCACCTTGATTTTTGTATCTGAAAATTCAGAATCACATACCGGGCATTTTTCTGCATTGTTGAAATCTTCATTCTGTTTCTCTGTTAAAGGCAACATAGGTTTTGATTTTAATAAGATCTTAGATGCTATGTCATAGCACTCATTTTCTATTCTATGTGCAAATTCTTTGATGGCATCTGCTCCCATGTATGAATATTCTTTACTAACAACACCATTCTGTACAATCACATAATAAAAACTAGAAGGTTCATGTAACTGGTATGGTGTAATTGAAGATTCTTCAGGATCTGGATTGCAGAATGCAAGAGGTTTGAGATTTGATTCAAAATCACAGACTATATATGCTGGGTGTTCCAACAAGGCTTCAAACTTATTGAATTTTGTATTTTCACTTGGCATTGGCATCACCATATGAACAGGTTTATAGTTGCCACAGTATTTCAGATGCTCAATTAATTTGTTTTTAGCAATTTCTGCATTCACTTCCCGAACTCTATTTACCATTTTCCTGCCATCAAATACACTTAAACATCTTCTACACAACTTGAATATTGTATTGGATTTGTCTAGTTGTGTTCTGACTAAAGCTTCAAGATTATGTATCAGAGTGTAATGATATGTGCCATCCTCTTCAATTAAGAGCAAATCAATCGGAATAGCAGAATCATCATCAAATGTACTGATTCTGAGAGGTGCTATCAAACAATTGCCACGGCCAGTAGAACAAGTAAATACATTAATAGATAAT